>NC_061099.1:37117314-37150433 GCF_015104395.2 Macrobrachium nipponense | reverse complement strand
ATTGTCGTGAAAGATACTTCACGTTCATGAGTTGTCCATGAAATTTTGCTGTGTTAGTTTTGAGTTGTAAACTTAGCGTTTGACAGGTTGAAAACATTAAAAAAGCAGTTATAAGTGTTTTGTTTGTATAAAGTTTTCGCAAATACCAGTGCCAAAAGGGTACCTCTTATGGAAATTTCCACTGCCGATCATGATCTTTAGACTAGGCTATACAGTAATTTAAGAAGGCCTACCCTAGACTAATCCTGTTTGAATGAGGAATTATGACTATTTTGATAAGTATAGTTTAGGCTATATGTGTAAAATAAATTCATGTAAATTTAATTACATGAGACTTAGCCTGTACCCTCATTAAACTAACCTAACTTTGTGGGATATTGTAAACCTAGTCAAAATCAGCCAAGTAAACTTTGCATAGGCTATCCTTAATGATTTCTGAAGAAGCCTAGGCTAGACTATCCTGTTAAAAGGCACCTTAGCCTAATTTTACCTCATTTTAGTTTTAAGTTTTTCTCAGAAATCTTTCAGGTAACCTTATCCATTGACATATACGTATTGTGTACAAGTATTTAGTACTGTGTGGAATAGAGTATCAAATGTTTACCACTTATTAATTGATTCCACGTTTGATACTTACCTTGTTATGAAGGAAAAGCAATTCCCGTGATCTGTAATTTTATACGTTTTCTTTTTTTGAAGTCTCAGTATAAAAGAGTTATTTTTTTTTGTTGTAGTTTTAAACTACTCACTTGTGTTGATTTCTGGAAATCAAAAATTAAATAAATGAATATTTCCAGGGATCTAGTCCAGGGGATCTAGTCCAGAAATCTAGTCCAGGAGTTCTGAAGACTAGGTAATTAATCAATGTCCAGGAGACTAGGCTGGGAGAAATTTGGCATGATGTAAGGAGTATAAATGAAACGAGCTGAATAACCAGGAATTTTCTTCAATACCCTAAAATGGAAAATCAGCAACTTCAATTGCCTCCCAGTGGGAAGACATCACCTGGCCTCATCAGTAGTAAGACCCATACACACAAGGAATATCATGTAATAGCAGGTAGGACAGGCCTACCCTATTTTCCAGGCAGCGTAAACGTTAGTCTTCATACCCACCGTGTCAACTATGACAGTACCATTCTCCGACCTGTGTCTCCAGGCAAGAAGACTGACAACAGTGCATATGTACAATAGTATTATTCTTCTCGTATCTTAATGTCGTGGCGAGGGAAAATCCTCCTGCGACATTTGGTGGCAGCTGTGTTGGATCTGTAGCCCAGTGCTATTGATCCAGACCCACTGTGCCTATATATATTATGTAGGTCACTTATAATGTTTTGTCGTATTGTATGCATTTCTTTATACAATATTGTTGATTTTTGTCTGATTAAGGTCATGACTTATTTGCATGCATATTCATTATTTCTGTAGGGAGATGTATGGCATTGTCTCTTGATGTAGTTTACATTGTATTATTTGATTATATATGTAAGTGTTTGAAATATTGTAGCAATGGCGACTGGTACTGATGAATCATATATTGAACTAATTCAGTTAGAACAAGAAACACAACAAACATTACAGACAGTTAAGAGCTTCACTCAATCCTACCAGGACGTTTGGTCTCAAGTGGGAGATTTAACAAATCAAGTCAAGGACTTGGACCAGAAGTTGGTTGACATACAGGGTACAATACAACACTTAACACCCAACCATAGTAACACTCAACCCCCCATAATGTCTACACCACATACGTCTCACATTCCAAGTAATCGATTCTCATGTGACAACCTCAGTACCTAACAGGAACCCGCCACAATACATACCCCCAATACCACCTCGTACAAATACTCAGTACCCACCACAAAACACAACTATCACAAGTACAGTGCCCTTAAAACCCATGAATGTCTCATCAACACCACCTAACCCTGCAGTGGTAATACAACCTCCAACACAACCATCCACACATACGTATACCTAATCCATCGTCAGGTAACTCTTGTCAAAACCCTCATACCAGTCAGTCAAACCCATTCATTTTGCAGCAAGGTCAACAGACTGTAATAACCAATCCTTTCCTTGGACCACAACCTACTTATCCCTTTAATAATACCAATCCATTCTTTTATTCAATAAACACTCCAGTAGCAATTCCTCAGAGTGTACCAGTGTTAAAGCCAAAAGATGTAGCCCTTCTCAAACTTTCTGAACTCAAGGGAGTTCTTGCTGACAACAGACTTAATACTTTTTTTAGACAAGTAGAGTCATGCACTAGCTCAGATGACAGGAGAATAGAAGTGGCAATGACCCGGGCTGAACCGGATATAGCTACATTCTTAACAGCAGCGTTAGTAAAACAGGGTAAATAATCTACCTTGGGATGAGATTAAGAAACTTATGAAGAAGCAGTTTATTGGCTCAGCCACTCTGTTACAGGCATGACAAGAGATTACTGCCATGACTTACTATTTTGATGAACCTCCTAGTTCCTTTATTAATATATTACAGTGTAAAATCTCAGCTTTAACTTTGAAATTCCCCAATGATCCAATTCCAACATCAGATAAATTCCTTAAGACAAAGGTTTATATATATAAGGGATTGAATTCACAGGCCCAAGCCAAACTAGTTGATTTTCTTAGCAGACCATATTCCGTTGGAAAATTTTATGAAATGGGCCGAAGAAGAATATTATAGGGCTCAAGGAATGAATAGTAATAATGGGAATAGAGTCTTGCCAATTTCAGGCACTGGGAATCCTCAGTCATCAACCCCAGTAACAGGTGTTCAACAGGGGGAAATACAAAGAAGTGAGCTAGATAATTTAAGAAAGAAGCTTGAAGATTTAAATAAAAAACTGGAGAAAGTAAACATACAGAAACAAAAGAGTAATAGTAAATATTGTGCCTTTTGCAGAGTGACTGACCATAATCTGTCTGATTGTCCTCTTGATCCTCCAAAGGGTGTTTGTTTTGATTGTTTCCAACAAAATAGTAGGAGAGGTCATGTAGGATGTCCAGGAAAAGTAGGTATAAAATGACTAGGGAGTCCGGCACGAGCTCCTACTATCAGTCTGGTGGTTAATGATAACATGATTGAAGCCTTAGTTGATACAGGTAGCTGTGCCAGTATAGTTAAGAAATCCTTTGTGGAAAGTTTAGGTTTGAAGCCTGCCAAGATGAGAAATTTACCAAGGTTAACGGGAGTCACCCAGGCAGTTGTACCAGTACTAGGATCTGTTTATTTAAATGTTCATAGTGGCACTAGAGTTGTTACTCACTTATTTGTTATTGTGCCAGATAACTTGTTAGATACATAAATTCCACTGGGCACAGATTTGCTTGGGATTGCTTGTCTAACATGGGATCATATAAAGGGTATAGTAATTTGGGATAATATTACATATCATGTGCGGCTTCTTAAACTGAGACCTTCCACAAGGAGAATTAGGAATCTCAAAACTATTCAGCCATTAAACCTTGGAGTAGATGAGTTAAGATTAAAGAAAAAAATTATCCTACCTCCCTCTTCTGCAGGTATTTATGCTGTGTCTGTAAATGAAATAAAAGATACAATACTCGAATATACCTCAGACTTAAAAGCCTATGGTGCTACGAAGGTTTTGTGCCTTAAAGTCACTGATAATCAGGAAGTACATATACCGCTCATAAATAGTACAAAGGGTGTAGTTAAGTTGAAAATAGGAACACTGATAGGTACTTACAATAAGATTGATGAAAGGGACATCATTTCAGTAGCTCCCACATGTCGAAAGATTGAAATTAGGAATGAGCTAATCCCTGAAAGCATGCGTGTTGTACCAGAACAAGGATGCACTAGAGAGAAAAAGCTGGAAAATTTGATTGCACAGCAAGATTGGTCACATTTAGATGATGAACAGCAGGCCCAATTAAAGAATCTAGTCATGGAAAATCACCAAGTTTCATGAGTGGAGAGTAATGAAATCGGAAAATTCAAGGGAGTTCAGGGACATATTAATGTTAGTGATTCTGAACCAGTTAGGTCACCCATGTATAGATACCCTGAGAAAGCCAAGCAGCTTATTGCAAATATGTTGGAGGATATGGAAGCTAAAGATATAATTGAGCCATCCACAGCTGCATGGTTAAGTCCTATAGTCTTGGTAAGGAAACCAGACAATTCTCAAAGGATGTGCTTAGACTATCGAAAAGTCAATACCCACCTTCAAACTGACATCCATCCTTTGCCTAGGTTAGAAGAGTTAGTCGAGTCAGCATCAGGGAATCAATTTTATGCTTCACTGGACATGAAAGATGCTTATTATCAAGTAGAATTAGATGAAGATAGTAGAGACCTGACAACTTTTAGTGATGGAGTCTCCTTATATAGGTTTAAGAGGTTACCGTTTGGTTTTGTTTGAGTTGCAGCCCAGCTATTATTTTCAAGGGTAATAGGTAATATCTTGGCTCCATTACTAAAAAAAGGGATACATAAAGAATTATTTAGATGATATTGTAGTATGGGCACCCAGCTTGGAAGAATTAATTGAGAGATTAGAAGAGCTTATGAAAAGGAAAGCTGTTCAAATTATTTAGTGAAAAGGGTGTGAAATTAAACATCAAGAAGTGTCAGTTTGCACAAAAAGAGATAAAATTTCTTTGTCATATAATATCCAAAGAAGGATGCAAGCCTTGTCCTGACAACATAAGTGCCATCAGAGATATGAAAGCTCCTACAGATGTCAAAGAAACTAGAAGATTTTTAGGAATGTGGGGAGGGGATTTTATCGTAAGCACATACCAAATTTTTGCTAATTGCTGTACCCTTAACCAATCTTTTAAGAATGAAAGAGCCATTTGCATGGACACCAGAGTGTCAGTCTAGTTTTTGAGCAGTTGAAACAGCTCCTTATGACAGCTCCTGTGCTCATAAAAGCAGACTTGACAAGACCTTTTCAGTTATTCACAGATGCTAGTCTGAATCATGTAGGTGCAGTGCTGATGCAGGAGAGTGATGGCCTTTTGAAACCTGTTGGATACTTTTCAAAGAAATTGAAGCCTGTAGAACAGAGATATTCTACTACTGATAGGGAAGCCTTGGCTATTGTGTTAGCATGTAGGCGGTTTCATAATTTTCTTTGGGGTGTTCCATTTACAATCCACACAGACCATCAACCTCTTGTGTCAGTATTCAAAAGAAAGACAAAGTCACCTAGGATGAATAGATGGATTATTGAAATGCAAGATTATCGTTTCAAAGTTGTGTATAGGCCAGGAAAGCACAATGAGGTAGCTGATCAGTTAAGTAGGCCAGTTAGGGCAATCTTTCACAATAATCAAGACATTATCTTGGGTTGAGTAAGGAAGAATACAAGGCTAGCAGGTAGGTGAAACAAGATGGGCAGTTGATTGCATACTTTAGAAGGAAGATTGCCTAGGAAGAAGTTTCCCAGAGCATTCATAACATTAGTTTATGATGTAATGAAGGCTTGTTATATCTGAGTGCTGATAAGCATGACAATAGTATTCAGTTAAGACTTGTGGTACCGCAGGAGCTTAAGGAAAGCTGCTTTGAAGTTTGGTCATGAGTCTGTTGTTAGTCATTTAGGAGAAGGAAAACTATTGATGCTCTGGAGACTATTCTATTGGCCTTCACTTAGATCTGATGTGGTTAAGTTTGTTAAAGAATGCATTACATGTCAGGTTCATAAAGACAGTCCATCCTTACAGCAGAAATTCCAAGAACTTCCACCAGTACATAAACCCTTGGAGCGTATCAGTATTGATTTGACAGATATGATGTCTGGTGCAAATGGGTACCGTTATGTGCTTACAGTGATTGATCATTATTCACGCTTTGTGAAGTTCTACCCACTGAGAAATAAGACTACAGAAGTGGTCAGTAAGAATTTTCAGAAATATTTAAATGATTTTTGGAATTCCAGGGTGTGTAATTCTTGACATGGTGCTGAATTCACATCACAACGTTTAGAGATCTTTGCCAAAAGCACAATATAAATACTGGTTTCATCACACCATACCATCCTGAAGGTAACAGCATATCAGAAAAAGAATGCATAGGACTATGAAGACCCTCCTATTGAATGTCATGTGTCAGGGTCATCCTTATCAGTGGCCAACCTATTTAGGCGAAACCCACGAGTCCTTAATTGTGCTGTCCACGGCAACAACAGGTGAACAGCCACATTATGTCTTCTTCAGCAGGAGACCTGCTAGACAAATTATAACTACCTTGCCATCACTTGAGGATGAAGTGAGTGATTCTGATATCGCCAAATGTTCATGAGATAATCCAAGAGACCCACTTAGAGAGGTCAAAAACATTTTTAAGTATAGCTAACCGAAAGAGAGTGAATAAAAGTGTTGAAAAAGAATTCACTAGTCTGGTCAGAAATGAGACTCAAGTACCTGGTACTAGTCGAAAGTTAAATGTTAAGTGCTCGGACCCTATAGAGTGGTAGAAGTTGTGCGAGATGGATCCACGTATGTGTTGAAAAATTTGTTTGAATGATACAGTCGTAGAACGAGCTGCTAATAAACTAAAGCCATTCCACGGTGATGAAGAATGGTTAGTTACCATGAAAGAGCACTCTGAAATGTGCCTGATATAGTAACTGAAGGAGTTCGTACAGAGGTGCTAGGAATATTGTGCCTCCCTCACGTCTCATTGAAGAGATATAGACTCTTGTGTGATGATGTACACGTACTGTAAATTTTGTATGTTTTGTATTTTTTTTTTCTTAGTTTGAGATTAAGGAAAATGTAGTTTTTCTGTTCGCAGTGGCCAGTAATGTGAAAACTATCGTTTTGAGGTAATGAACCAAGGTATAATGTAAAACATTTTGTACAAGAATTCACATAGTGCCCTGGTTGGGAATGCAATTGTGGTCTTATGGGTCTTGTCTTATAGGAAATTGTCAGAGTTTTGCTCTTGTAGTACTGGTTTGGTACATCTTAGAGGATAGAGTACATCACTTTCCAAACCCCTTTGAGATTCAAGTTTAGAGTCGTTTCTAGCCAATAGCGCTGGTGAGTTTGATAATCATTAGGACGCCTCAATAGGAGTAAATTCTATCTTCACATGTGGAGAACTCTTTTGTTGCAGAGTGATGTGACATCCTGTGTAAGTGGAGTCAATCTAACCCCAGTATTAGGCTAGACAAAGCTATTAGGAAAGCTGTATTGAACGCACACCTATAGGGTAGTGTCCCCATTTAGTACTCAAGTATATCCTTGTGTTATGTTGTTGCAAGAGCCCCTTTAGTCTCTAGTTGAGATCGTTGCTTGTTTCTACTGTACAAGACCTGTTTTTTCCACAGTCGCAGACTCATCTAAGGAGCTGTTTTGGATTCCGTTAGGAAAAGTTGTCCTTGATATTAGAGTGGACATGAATCAATTCTTCCCCGAGGAAAAGCTTTGTAATGGGAAAAATATTCCTTTAATTATTAGTGATTTATTTAGGAATTGATTCATCATCCTCCTCTAATATCTTTACACTGCTGTTGTAAGTAATTGGAACTGTGAAATGTTTTCGTTTCTGTTGTGGACGAGTGTGGCAGTGTAGCCAGTCCCTTGTTTTGTTTATCTTTCACTTTGACTATGGGAGCGCTGCCCTGAATCTTTCGTCTGCATTTTGGTAACACTAGCAACACGTGTAAGAATCACGAATGCTTTCGTGTGAGGGGTCGTCAACCTGTCCATTCTTCATTTTGGCTATTTTACCAAGTTATTAATACAAATGATTATCTATCCCTTGCAAGGTAAGCTTTTAAAGTTGTAATATTACCATTAGTTCATTAGTTAGAACAGATTATTATCATGAAAGAACAGTAGCAGACGAGAATTCAAGTGCAGAGTTGCCTGCCCAATCAAACATGTTGCAATGCCTTAACGAGGAAGATTTTCATTGTCGTGAAAGATACTTCACGTTCATGAGTTGTCATGAAATTTTGCTGTGTTAGTTTGAGTTGTAACTTAGCGTTTGACAGGGTTGAAAACATTAAAAAGCAGTTATAAGTGTTTGTTTGTATATGTTTTCGCAAATACCAGTGCCAAAGGGTACCTCTCATGGAAATTTCCACTGCCGATCATGATCTTAGACTAGGCTATACAGTAATTTAAGAAGGCCTACCCTAGACTAATCCTGTTTGAATGAGGAATTATGACTATTTTTGATAAGTATAGTTAGGCTATATGTGTATAAATTCATGTAAATTTAATTACATGAGACTTAGCCTGTACCCTCATTAAACTAACCTAACTTTGTGGGATATTGTAACCTAGTCAAAAATCAGCCAAGTAAACTTTGCATAGGCTATCCTTAATGATTTCTGAAGAAGCCTAGGCTAGACTATCCTGTTAAAAGGCACCTTAGCCTAATTTTACCTCATTTTAGTTTTAAGTTTTTCTCAGAAATCTTTCAGGTAACCTTATCCATTGACATATACGTATTGTGTACAAGTATTTAGTACTGTGTGGAATAGAGTATCAAATGGTTTACACTTATTAATTGATTCCACGTTTGATACTTACCTTGTTATGAAGGAAAAGCAATTCCCGTGATCTGTAATTTATATGTTTTTCTTTTTTTGAAGTCTCAGTATAAAGAGTTATTTTTTTTGTTGTAGTTTTAAACTACTCACTTGTGTTGATTTCTGGAAATCAAAAATTAAATAAAATGAATTAAATAAAAATGAATATTTCCAGGGATCTAGTCCAGGGGATCTAGTCCAGAAATCTAGTCCAGGAGTTCTGAAAACTAGGTAAATTAATCAAGTCCAGGAGACTAGGCCTGGGAGAAATTTGGCATGATGTAAGGAGTAATAAAGAAACGAGCTGAATACCAGGAATTTTCTTCAATACCCCTAAAATGGAAAATCAGCACTTCAATTGCCTCCCAGTGGGAAGACATCACCTGGCCTCATCAGTAGTAAGACCCATACACACAAGGAATATCATGTAATAGCAGGTAGGACAGGCCTACCCTATTTTCCAGGCAGCGTAAACGATAGTCTTCATACCCACCGTGTCAACTATGACAGTACCATTCTCCGACCTGTGTCTCCAGGCAAGAAGACTGACAACAGTGCATATGTACAATAGTATTATTCTTCTCGTATCTTAATGTCGTGGCGAGGGAAAATCCTCCCGCGACATGTGCCTACACATTGGACAACTCAACTGATAACAGAAGCATGTCGCAAGAGAAATATGCGTAGTATATTTGTAGGTTCCTTTACGTAGACCTCCAGCCTAAATTCTCTTCCATTCAAGGAACATAAATAAGGACTGGAAGCTGACCTCCTTCATTCTCTAATGAAGAGAGCGAAGGTGAAGTTTTCCTGAAGGAAGACTTCTACGGTGAAAACAGGATACTGAAGACAACTGGTTCAAGCCGAACTGGATGTTCCCAAAACAGTAGCACTGGAGAGGCATTCAAACTCTCGGTGCTATCCATCCTGAACGGATTGACGAATGTTTGGTAAAATCCTAGGATTGAACCAAAAACATAGTCTTTCGGGTTCGAATTCCGAGGAGTAAACTCCACCGAATTCCTCTTATTTCCTTGTTTCATTCTGGTATAACCAAGAAGTAAAGGGAAAAAAGAGAGGAGGATTGACTGTTATTGCCCGTTCTTCTCTATCCCGGGGGTGACCGCCTACTGAGGCAACCGACCATCAGGTCCATCCAGGCTGAGCCCCTCCCGAGATATTCTTCCTTCAGCAGCAGTACTTCCTTCAAACGCTAGAAATTCAAGGAATTATTGGCTTCCAAGGAATTTGAGCATTCGGCAAGATTCTCAATTATCGTAGTAACAATTATCAGGAATCCTACGAAGAATGCTCTGCAGGATCCATCCCATTCCCGTCACAGCCATAGCAAGAGAGGGAATGGGGAAGGAAGATTAGATGCTCTCGCTCCCCTTGCCAGTGGAACTAGCAGTCGGAGAAGCGAGTTACGGGCAGCCATCACCTGCGGTGAGGCCGCTCCGAGTCTAGGGAAACGTTACCATCTGGAGAAAACTTTTTCCCGAGGCGTGTTACGAAACTCGTACTGTAGGCGAAATATCTGCCGCCACTGTAACCGTCGTCTGGGTGGGGCTGAGCATGCACCTGACAGGAGAGAGCCGATGCCATCCTCCGACGCGTACCAGTCCTCGTCGAGGCTGAAACCACACCGGTCTCTGCGTGCGGGGTCAGCAGGACCGTCATGTGAACAGCAGTGATGGTCACTCGGTGAGTCTAGGAAAGCGTCATCATCCTTGCCAGCCCCCACGATCTCCTCCAACCACTTGAGCGTAAGATCTGTTTTGTCCCAAGACCAAACCAGGCTCGTGGCCGGACCGTAAGAAGTGCATTCATCACGGTCACTCCTATTCGCCTCGTTCCTCCCGGTTTAGCCCGAGGAGATTAAAGGGACAGGTGAGGGAGACCTGAAGCTCCTACCCTGCCTACTAGCAGAACCAGTAGGCTGAGAGGACTGCAGGCGATCACCAACCCGCGGTGGTGATTGAGTTGCAGGTCTGCACCAGCGGTCTCCTTGCGGAGAAGCGCTGGACCGAGGACGGAGCGTCGGTCTTGTGTGTCAGGGGAGCTGCTATGAGGCACTCCTACCCTGCCTACCAGCAGAACCGGTAGGCTGGGAGGACTGCAGGCGATCACCAACCCACGGTGGTGATCGAGCTGCAGGTCTGGACCAGCGGTCTCCTTGCGGAGAAGCGCTGGACCGAGGATGGTAGAGTCGGTCTTGTGCATCAGGGGAGCTGCTACCAGTCGTGCGAGCCGTCCGGTCCCGGTGGGAGCGACAGTTGGGTGACTGGTAGTGTCCACTAACGTGGTGAGAGCAAGCACCGTCCTCTCAACGCGCCACGGTACCAGATCCAGCCTCGGCTGGACCTGGTGACCAGAGGGGACCTCTTCCCAGCCTCGCCACATGAACAGTCTGGTGGGAACATCACGTCAACCCTGGGTACCGGACGATTGCTCAGAGAGCAATCGCCAGTCTGGCGAGAGTCACCAGAGCGACTCTTACCATCTTTCCACTCCGTGCCTGGGTCCTGACACGGTGAGCGTACTCAGCAATCTGGACCTTGGCTGCACGGTCACCCATAGGTGACCATACACTCGGTGGCACTCGCAAGCGAGAGGTCGAGACGGTTCCTGGTCTGGAGGTGGAACCTCTGGAGCTGGGAGAGGAGATACCAATGGTGGCTGGTACCTCCATGGTCCCCGTCTTCTTCCCTGAGGAAGGAGAGATAGGCCCTGTTCCCGGAGGAACAGGAGGACCAGCGGAAGACCCACCTGTCTCACCGGAGCGAGACAGACCCTTAGAAGTCCCGTGATGAGACTTCTTATGGGGGGAGACCGCCTTCTCTTCTACGGTGGATGACGACACTTGACAAGCTCTCTTCCTCTTCGATTCCTCCAAATTCTGCCAGACTTCTACCATCAGGAATAGATAACCAATATGACACTATCACCACTGTTAGTCTGTAAAATAAGGAAAATATGATTAAAGTAATAAGGATACTCCTCTCGCATCCAAGGGCACCACCCTCTGAAGTGAGAGGAGATCCCCCAAACACCAACATCACATGCCCTTCTTCTACCTTCGTCCAATAGTAAGTGAAAGGATGAAGGAGAAGAGAAATTACCATAAAAACAAAACAAGGACAAACCTTTGAAGTTCCCCTCAGTAATTCCCAAACGTAAGCGTAATTTTCGGATGAATACATGTCTCATTGCAGGATCAATATCACTCACGTTAAATACATGTCTTGTCCTCACGTTAAATACATATGTCGTCCTCACGTTAAAGGGCGAAAGAATGTAAATAATATGTTGGCATACCTTTGCCGCCGACTCTTAACACAAAGTAGAAAGGCGGCTATAAAGGCTATTACAAAAAGTGGGTTTGTACAGTGGGCCCCGTATTTGCGTTCTCTGGATTCGCGGATTTCTCTTTGGACCATATCTACCCATTTATTTGCGGGGGATTCGCCCATTCGCGGGATTTTCCGACGAAGATAATTACTAATTACTGTATTTTGATGTTTGTTTTTATGACTAAATACATTTTTATGATACAAAAATGATTTACTAATTTTCAAATATTAATTTTGATTAATACTGTATTGGTAAGTTTTGAATAAGTTTTTAAAAGTTTTTAAATGATATCACATAATAAAAATAAAAATTCTCTCTCTCTCTCTCCTCTCTCTCTTCCTCTCTCTCTCTCTTCTCTCTCTCTCTCTCTCTCTCTCCTCTCTCTCTCTCTCCTCTCTCCTCAAAGATGTATGTTTTTTTGTATGATAAATCAATGATATACTATTTTCAAATATTTATATTAATTTATACAGCAATAATATCAGTTCATTAAAGAAAATACCATAGTGAATTAGTAAGATTTTAGTTTATAAATTTAAAAAATTATGGAAGAATGAAGGAAATCCCAGTCTTCTTTCTCCAACTCCAGGTACTAAAACTGTCAGATATATCAAGTTATGTGACAGGAGGGGGAGGAGCTGTTGTGTTGTTGCCACCAAGTGCTCATGAAATTTCCCTCTCTCTCTCTCTCTCTCTCTCTCTCTCTCTCTCTCTCTCTCTCTCTCTCTCTCTCTCTCTCTCTCTCTCTCTTTTACTGAGACTCGAGATTTTTTATAGTACTTGTACTATATGTTTTTAATACTTTCAAATAATAATAATAATAATAATAATAATAACTGTAATTACAAAATTCATATTACGTGATAGTATTTTAAAGAAATACAATACTAATCTATCCATGTCACTTTCAATTAAGGTTAACTCTCTCTCTCTCTCTCTCTCTCTCTCTCTCTCTTCTCTCTTCTCTCTCTCTTGCCACAAAAGATAATAATGTGTCATAGTGGTAACTCCCTCCCTCTCTTTGCTGGAAGCGTTATAAGTATTTTTTGAGAGAACAGAGAGATAAACACACTCTCTCTCTCTCTCTCTCTCTCTCTCTCTCTCTCTCTCTCTCTCTCTCTCTCTCTCTCTCTTTTACCGAGATGAAAGAATTTTTATGGTACTAGTATGTAAAATGTTTATTGATAATTTAAGTTATTTAATAATAGTAATAATAATAATAATAATAATAATAATAATAATAAAACTGTAATTACAAAATTCATAATGGTAGTATTTTAAAGAGATGAAAATGACCTTTCCATTTCACTTGTAAGGATAACTCCTCTATCTTACTGAGATGAGAGAATTTTTATGGTAAATGCATGTGTTTATTATATTTTCAAATAATAATAATAATAGAAGTAGTAATAATACGATAACTAATTTCAAATGAAAATTCTTCCTTTGTCTTTTTCTGTATCAATTTCCCTACCTTCTCATGACTCCAGTGACGCTCGGAGCTGGGAAAGTAAGAATGCTAATATTTTCCAATAATAATACTATAAATGTAATTACAAAATTCATATGTGAGTATTTTAAATACAATATCATTCCATTTCACTCTTTTAATACTGTAAGGACAACTCTCTCTCTCTCTCTCTCTCTCTCTCTCTCTCTCTCTCTCTCTCTCTCTCTCTCTCTCTCTCTCTCTCTCTCCACAAGATACTTGTCATAGTGGTAACTCTGTCTCTCTTGGCTGCAAGTGTTATAAGTACTATGTAAGTATATGCCTTTAAGGGTACTAATGTTTAGGATTACTTTGAAATTATATTAATACAATCTCTAAGATTAATACAGTAATATGATAATAATTTAAGGTAAATTTGATGCAGGATGTTACATAAGGTATACATTTGGTGTTTCTATTTCTTCCTTCTTTTATCTCTCTCGCTCTCGGCAAAAGAATTGATAGACAGACAAACATAATTGCACAGTCCTCTCTTTCTCTCTTCTCTGGAGAAATATATGTATTTATGGGAGGGGACAAAAGTGTTGCCTACAGACGTCCATTTCAATCTATTGAAATCATAAGGAGTTATTCTCTCTCTCTCTCTCTCTCTCTCTCTCTCTCTCTCTCTCTCTCTCTCTCTCTCTCTCTCTCTCTCTCTGCTATTGGCTGTTTATATATTTCTAATGGTAAAATGTTTAAGATGATTTTAAAATGATATTAATAATACCAATTCAATGGCATATTTGATGTAGGATAATACTTTAAGTAGACATTTGGTATTTGAACTTTCAAGATAGGCAGATATAGGTATTTTTAGAGGGGAGTTCTAACTATTCGTGGGTTTGAGCTATTCGCGTGGGTGTCTGGTACACATCTCCGCGAATACGGGGGAACACTGTATATTAATTGAATTTAATATTGATATCAAACACTGTATATACATATTTATTTAAAAAAACAAAAATAAACCAGAAAGATCCCACGGGTAAAAATGATCAACGACCAATCAGCAAGAGCTCACAAACACGGAAGACCGCTGAAAGCAAAGTGGAGTGTTTACATCTGGGCAGGCTAGCCTACCTGCCTGCCACATGGTAGTTACTGCCTAACCACCTTGTTCAAGAATTTAACGGCCGTAATTCCAGCCACGCAGAAAGTAATTCCTTATGTAAGGACCAAGGGTTTGTATATCATATAGGAACAAGTGCATTTTTGATGAAATTGATAAAAAAAACGAATTTGTAGATATTTATCATAGAAAAATACCGCAAATAGGTGAATTATCCGTAAATAATGGATGAAAATGTTCCAGAGAGAAATCCACGAATCTGTGACTCCGCAAATCCAGGGAACGCAAATACGGGGAGTCCAATGTACATTGGAACTTGCCAAGTCGTTGTAATGAAAATAAAACATTAAAAGACATCTTTACAAGTATTCCCCCACCCCCCAGACAATTATTATGAGTAAAGATTGGAAGATGAAGTTACATGAAATGAGAAACTTCTAGTCGCGGTATCGTTGCAGAGGCAGGAATCGACCCTGTGTCCTTGAGATCACTTGTGGGGCATGATCAATTACTGAGTCCTTCAGTGTTTTGGCTGACAGGATGCCTCCCCTGGCGGTGCCTGGGGGTGTTCGACTGTCGTCCATGGTCATGGAGTGACATGCCAGGCACAGGAGCTTCGGGAACCACCTTGTTTTGTGGAGGTACTCTGGGGCGCCTGCCAGTTTCTTCCCTGGTGTCGTCGTCATCCATCAGGACTATGGGTTGTATACGGTGTTGCTGTGGAGTATCATTCCCATGAGGCAGGCCAAGGAGGCCCACAAGTGCAGCAGCGGTGTCAGGTGTGCAGTGGTACTGTGGAACATTGTTCCCATCAGGCAGGCCAAGGAGGACCACAGGTGTGGCAGCGGCTTCAGGTGCGTGGTATGTAGACCCAGCAGGACCCAGGGTAACTGCGACTTCCATCAGGCAAGCCAAGGAGGCCCATCAGGCGAGCCAAGGCAGGGCCTTGGTCCGTTGTGATGTCTGGTACGCCAAAGCGGCTGATCCAGCTTGAGAGAAGGGGTTCCGCACAGGTGCTAGTATTGCTGTCTGTCATCGGAGTCGCCTTGGGCCACCTAGTGAATTGGTCGATGATAGTCAGGAGGTATCTGGTGTCCCCCAATTGAGGCGAAGGGCCCATGACGTTGATGTGGATGTGTCCGAACCATCGCCTGGGTTGTGGGAAATCCCCCACACCTAATTCCATGTGTCAGCTGATCAGCACCCAGTTACCCATCCTCATGACTTGTCTCACACACCAAAACACCCAGTTACCCATCCCCCTCATGACTGTCTGCACACAACCAAAACCACAAAACAAAAAGCGCCGTATTTAGTCCATTAATGGTGTTGGGTTTGTCAGAGTCAAAACTAGTTGCCTATGGTTCCGTTAATGACTTCTGAATGCGGTCGATGTGTGTCTTTAATAGCGGGAGCCAAACCATTCAAAGATGCCAGAACACACCTGGAAAGATGTGCCATAATAAGTCCATTAATGGCATCGGTGTCAACCAAGGAAAGGAGTTTTCAGAGACCTAGACTATGTACGTATTGCCATGTGGTTTCGTTGAAGGTTATCCAAAGGTAAGCAGCCGTAGTGAGTCTGTTAATGGCATGGCCAAAACCGCTGTGTTTACCTTCCAATCCAGGAGGTCACCAGTTGTGAGGACAATAGTGTGAGACATATAACTGGGTACTGTTGCTTTATTGCCAAAGAGCTAGGTATACAAGGACAGGTGCAGGCGGTCATGTAGTACCTGGGTCAGGGCGACAGAGGTCCGAGCGCAAAGATTGACAATTTGTTTCTTTATATACACATAAATGATAATATGTACAGATGTAGTCTGTGTATGCATGCTATTTATATTGACGGAAAGGCCAGAGAATTCTACATTAAGTGATATACAGTAGTACCTCGTAATTCGAACTTAATCCGTTCCAGAAGGCTGTTCGAAGTACCATTTGTTCGAAATATGAAACAAATATCCCCATAAGAAATAAAGGGAATCAGGATAATTCGTTCCAGCCAACCCAAAAAGTCCCCCTTTTCACATTTTTTCTATTATTAGTGTGTTCAAAAGTTAAATCAAGAGTGTAAAGTAATGAAACAGTACGTTATATGAAATAAAATTTTCTAAATCTTATTTTTTCTGTGTACAATTTACGAACTGTTAGGTAAAAATGGCGCCGGCCGGCTGGGGGATGGAGGGAGGAGAGACGGGAACCCTCTTGAGCTAACCGAATTAATTGCAGTATGCAAAGGTTGATAACAAAATACATTTTATTCACATTAGGTACAAAGATAATTAAAGGAATCGATGGTGTGTGTGTGTCCGATCATGTCTGAAAGAGAGAGAGAGAGAGTAATCAGCGTGTTTACACTTGGTTCTTAAGTGCACGGAATAGATTAATTATGCCACAATACATCAACTTACTGTTGGCAAACGGCAGACTTTTAAAACAAACATAAGGATTTTACAAACAAATATGTAAAAAGTCAAGAATGCAAGAAAAGGAAAGAAATAAAATAACTTTTCACAAGGAAGCCGTTTAAACAAACAATCGAAGGCATGCAGAAGCTAAAAGCGACGCCAGTTTGTTTATTACAGAGCTGAGTTACTTTTACAGTAGTAAAAATATCGTAAAAAGCAATTATCACTAGATTGGTATTGTGCCCTAACAAAAAATTAAAAGTGATTTGGGCAGATCGAGTGTAAGTGAAAGAAATTGGGGAATAATCATCCCAGATCAGCTAATAAGTCAATGGTAAGCAGAGCCATTTCTCTCTCTCTCTCTCTCTCTCTCTCTCTCTCTCTCCTCTCAACAAAAAAATGTAAATATATGCACCCTGTAGCCATGAATCAAAATCAATTGAAAAATCAATTAAATAATAAAATACAAAATAGAAAAGAAACAAATAAAGAGAGGAACAAAACATGAGGTGAAGGAAAAAAACAAGCCATCACTGCACTATGGAGTGTCGACAAAGAATTTGCAAGCATCAGCTCCAAGATGCTACAGCTCAAGAGACAAATACAATATATATAATGCTAGGGGATGGTGCAGATACGGAGAAAATTGCAGATTCATACACAAAATGAATAATTATGATGAAGGAAGATCAAATATATTGGAGAAGTTGGATTTTTTAATGTCAGAATTTCTGGAAATTAAAAAAAGAACAACATACCAGAACAGGAAAGAGACATGGGAAAATCCTTATTATTACCCATATTAAATGAAGGAGATTACACGCAAACCATCATAGTGATGAATATGCAGGGTTTAGTTATAAGTTACTCAAAAAGAAAAATAGAGTTCTTAGAAGAACTAACCCAAATTGAAAAGAAAATAGATATAATGAATATAAGTGAAACCTGATATTCCCAAGAGACTGGTAATGATGATCAAATAAAAGTGTTCCAGACTTATAGATCAGATAGAAAAAAATAGGAATCAAGGGGGAACTGCAATATATGGGAAAGACATAAAACAAGAAAAAATATATGAGAAATATAGTAACTCAGAATGTGAACAAATAGCGGTAGAATTTAAATCTGAAAAATTAATGAACATAGTAATATATAGACCCCCTAATACTAAAGAGTTTGACACAATAATAGAAAAATTGGGTGATATATGTAGAAATCACAAGGACTAGACTATTCTCCTATCCAGAAACTTTAACTTTCCTTCCGTAGATTGGAAAGAACGAATAGGAGATTGTGGTTGTATTTATACATATAAAAAAGAGAGTAATAGTAGTGCAGAAGATAAGAGGCAATTCAAAAAGCTATTAGATATGCTACTAGAAAGCAACATTCAACAAATAAATCACCTGCCAACAAGAAAGGAAAATACTTTAGACCTAGTATTTGTGAACGAGGTGAATTATGTTAAAGAAATAAAAGTTTATAACGCGAGTATTTCAGGCCATAATGTCATAGAATTAACAGTCCATTCCAAAGCAAGTGAAAACAGAGATAAGCAAGAGATGAAAAAGTGGGAAGGATATGGAAAATACAATTTCTACAGTAAAAATATAAAATGGTCAGAAATAAATGAAGAATTAAACAAAGATTGGGATAACATTTTCATAAGTCATGATATACAGGTAAATACAGAGATATTATATAAAATATTAGAGAAAATAGTGGATAAATATATACCGAAGAAGAAAAGTAAACATCAGTCATGCATACCAAGAGACAGAAGGATCTTGTTCCAGGAAATCAGAAAGTGGAAAAAAGGTCTTGCAAAAGAAAAAAAATGCATGGAAAGTGATGGAACTAGAAAGTAAGATAGAAAATGCAGAACAAAAGATTATACAATCAAAAGAAAATGAAAAACAGGACTTGGAAGAAAAAACCCTAGTAAATATCAAGCAAAACCCTAGTAAATATCAAGCAAAACCCCAAACTATTGTACTCAAGTGAAAAAGATGAATAAAAGAAGAATAGAAATAGGCTCTCTAAGAATTGAAGGGAGATTAACGAATGAAAAAAAGGAAATATGCAATATATAGGCAGAAAGATATAAGAGAGAATTTACCCCTAGAATTGATAATGAAGATAATAATATAGAAATAAGGGATGAAAATAGTGAATATTTATCAGACATAGATATTAATGAACCCAATATTATGCAGGCTATTAATGAAATTAAAAATGGAGCAGCAGCAGGGCCTGATGGTGTCCCTGCTATTTTGTTAAATAAAGTAGTTCATTCTATCACAAAGCCCCTTGCAATATTATTAAGGCAAAGTGTAGATACTTTATATGTGTGCACAAATTAGCATGCATTACCCCCTACTTTCAAAAGTGGATCAAGACTAGAGGCAAGTAATTATAGGCCTGTGAGTCTAACATCACATATCATGAAAGGGTGTAATGAAACGGGTAAATGAAACGAAAATATTATGAAAAACATTTAATAAGGTCAAAAAATTTTCTTAATATAGGACAACATGGCTTTTGTACCCAGAAAAAGTACCAGAAAACCCAACTGTTAGTCCACCATGAGAACATATACAAAAATATGAAAAACGGAAAAGAAACAGATGTGGTTTATCTAGACTTTGCAAAAGCTTTTGACAAGGTAGATCATAATATATTAGCGAAGAAAATTAGAAAACATAATATATTGGACAAAGTAGGAGATGGTTTAAAAGAATTTTTATACAACAGAAACAGTATAGTTATTGCAAACAATGAGAAATCGGATGAAGCTAAGGTAATATCCAGCGTGCCACAAGGTACGGTGCTAGCTGCGTTGCTGTTTGTTATTATGATTGCAGACATAGACAGTAATGTTAAGGAATTGGTAGCGAGTAGTTTCGCCAATGACACAAGAATAAGTAGATAAATTACTTGTGATGAAGATAGGGAACGCGCTACAAAGAGACATTAACTAAGTATATGGATGGGCAAGGAGGTAAATAGGATGGTATTTAACTCTGATAAATTTGAATCAATAAATTATGGAGATAGAGAAGGAAAGCTATATGCATATAGGGGACCTAATAATGGGACAATCACAAATAAGGAAGCAAAACTATGTTTGTAGTCCACTTGAATATTGCAATATGATGTGGTACCCACACTGTCAAATCATATGCACAAATACAGAGTGTACAAAGGTCCTTTACAGCTAGAATAAAGGAAGTTAAGGATCTTGACTACTGGAAATACTACAATTTTTAAAATTATATAGTTTCGAAAAGAAAGAAGAAAAACCGCTACATGATAATTCAGGCATGGAAACAGATAGAAGGAATTGCCGAAAACATCATGGAGCTAAAAATATCAGAAAGAGCAAGCAGAGGTAGATTAATAGCGCCCAAAACTATACCAGGAAAAATAAGGAAAGCACACAGGACATTAATCCACTACGCACCAGCATCGACAATGCAGTGTCTATTCAATGCGTTGCCAGCTCATCTGAGGAACATATCAGAGTGAGCGTAGATGTGTTTAAGAATAAATGTCGACAAATATCTAAGCTGCATCCCAGACCATCCAAGATTGGAAGATACAAAATATAGCAGAAGATGCACTAGCAATTCTCTGGTAGACATTAGAGGTGCCTCACACTGAGGGACCTGGGGCAACCCGAACAAGATGTAAGGTCTGTAAGGTCTCTCTCCCTCTCAGCGCACCGAACGTTGACTCGAGCAAGCGTTTTTTGTTTTTTACCATGTTGCATTTGTTTTCATGTTTTATCATTATGTTAATGTATTGTGAAATATTTTTTATGTGAATTGGTACTGCTTTTACGTACATATTTTAGTTTAGATTTTACTGTCTCTTCTTCTCTCCTCAACAATACCACGAAGCATGATAACTTAAAATCATTCATTCATTATTCCTAAAAAAAATATAAATGGTACCTCCCTCTACATCAAGTTAGCTTGTCTCACTAGCAATGACAAATGATTTTATTAATCATTTGTGCTAAAGTTTTATTGTTGAAAAGCTCTGTTTCTGTTTCATTTACTATTTTGTTAATGTTGTTCAACTCAAGGTCCAAAGAGTATAGGAGGTCTTGTCAGCACTGACCAAAATAAGGCTTTTTAGAAATAATTCTCTGACCATGGATTCATATGCCAGATGGTACAGATGCCTCAAAGTTGTTCCTTTGCCCCTGGTCCCCCTCTGTTTCATGTTAAATGGTCTGGTAACAAAGCAATGAAGCCTGTTTGTCTTGTAAACGACGGATGTGAATGGTCGAGCTATTGGATGCCAATGTTCATATTTTCTAATCACTACTGTAGACAATATGTTAATGATATACGAATAATAGTTCACATTACCAGTGAACTGAGTCGATGTTAAACAAATAGAAAAATAGTATAGTAACAGAGCAATAAAAATAGCAATGGTAAAAATCATATTCAGTCCTTATTAACCATAATCGTCAACCTTTGTTCCATTCAGGTGTGGCTGTGCAGGCGCTTGCTGGGATCCTACTTTTGTCCATGGTAGATCATTATTAGGTGTCAATTTCAGAACGTTATTTGAATGGAAATGCGCATTGGATTTACACAATCCATCATTATTTATAAAGTATGAAATTATAAACCGCAAATACCAAGACCTATAAATATAATTTCATAAAGGCAACTATGATAGCCATTGACAGTTTACGATATGGAAGGCTTTTGGGAAAAATTATAGACCACCAGATGTATAAAGAACTAATGTATCCAGTGTGTTGTCACTCATACTTGTTTTTTATTCGAGCCACTTCTCACCAGAGTAGCCTAGATGGAAATTTCTCTGGCCGGTATTTAACTCGAGTCATCCGAGTAACAACACACCCTAACCACCCTGGTGGTCCTTATATACCAACCCAAGAGTGGATAAAAAGGAATAGTTTGCAGTCGATAAGAGTTTTCATTTCAGCCTTTCGTCTCGTGGGATTCGTGACTGGATTTCCTTGTTGTTTCAGTCTCGAATTTGTCGACTATTTATGATCCTGTGGATTTGCGTCCTTGTCCATTAATGTTATTTTTATTTTTAATAAAATTTTAATTTAAACTGAATTTGATTAGTTTTTTGTTTGTGAAAATGAGCACCAAACTAATCTTGAAGGGAACACGTAGTTCATTTGGCTACATCCACTATACTTGTTATTCATTCTTTTTCATGTTTAACAAGCATTGTTCCTGATTCCAGTAATTGCAGCTTTGTATTATCCTGACCCTTCCCTGATTAGAGCATCAGTGTCGATTTTTGCTTTCCTTATCGTTAGGATCAAATTAAATGAGAGTCCATTTAAGCAATGGCTCCCACCCCCATTACTGATTCTCCCGCCGCCAAACCCCCCCCCCCCCCCCCCCCCCCCCCCCGTCCCCCCCCCCCCCCACCCCCCCCCCGTCCCCTTACCTATCCTCCAGTGGCCCACTCTCCCCTCTAAATCCTCAGGTAGACCTGCTGCATCCTCCCAGGTCACTCCTCACGAGATGTGGTGGTGGAAAAAAATCAGTAATCCTAAAATTTCACCGGTCACATGACCATTCTTTCCCCTCTTTTACAAAGCTCTGTAACTGCAGTCTATAAGTTCTGTTTGCCTTTGCTTAAAGGTCAACCCTTGATATTCTAATACCCTGTTTCTTGTTCTTGATTTTTTTGTGAGGGGGTTTTGGTTTGGTCATAGCACCTAACTCAGTCATTCTCCTCATGATTAGAAAGCAGCAGTACTTAGGTCTAACAGAATTTAGTGTTGCCCTTGACGTGGTAGCCAAAAGGCTTCTACAAATGATTAACCTGTTATTTAATTTTCTGAATAAATTTCATTTGACTGGCATTTCACCAAGCTTAATTTTCCTTTTGAAGCAATGAAATCCATTTTCCTGTCAATCATGAACATCTTAAGCAGGTCAACGCCAACCAAACCTACATATGAGAAGTGAAAGACGTTTTACACACACACACTGCACTGAAAGTAGTGTAGAGACCACGGGGCTGGATTCTTCTGACCTTAGCCTAGGCCTATGTCTGACATCAGAATACCATGACTGAAACTGACATAGTCTCTTGTCTTCAGCCCTCGAAAATTTAGGCCGAGGCCACAATTTATATAATGTATGTCATGGGTTTCGATACTAAAAGGCCAGATTCTTCTGACCTTGGCCTAGGCCTACAATCTAGAGCAGGACATTGCGTTTGAATGAACTCATTAACTTAGTCTAAGGGTTCTAGGGTTCTATGTCCATTGATGATTTAATCTGAAGCCGCAATATATTTGATGTGTTTTAATAGAGACTAAACACTGTTCAGCATTGAAGTCTCCAGGTATATAAATAACTACTTACTGAAGAGCAAGCAGCATTGAAGTCTCCAGAAATATGAACAACTACTTAATCCTTATTAGACAGGTAAATATATCAATATGCAGCTAATCAAGCAGGGTAAACTTTGAGGTGGTCCAGTTTACGAAACAATGTATCAATGGAAAGAGGAAGATATGCAGGAATATGGATAACTACTTACTAGGGAGTAGCATGGAAGTTTCCATGAATATAAATAACTACTTACCGGAGAGCAGCATTTAAGTCTCCATGAATATAGATAACTACTTACTGGAGGCAGCATTGAAGTCGCCATGAATATAGATGACTACTTACTGGAGAGAACCATTGAAGTCTCCATGAATATGGATAACTACTTACTGGAGAGAAGCATTGAAGTCTCAATGAATGTAGATAACTACTTACAGGAAAGAGGCATTGAAGTCTCAAGGAATATGGATAACTACTTACTGGAGAGAAGCATTGAAGTCTCCAGGAATATGGATAACTACTTATTGGAGAGCAGCATTGAGGTCTCCACTACTTACAGGAGAGAAACATTAAAGTCTCCAGGAATATGGATAACTACTTACTGGAGGGAAGCATTGAAGTCTCCAGGAATATGGATAACTACTTACTGGAGAGCAGCATTGAAGTCTCCATTAATGTAAAGAACTACTTACAAGTAAGAAGCATTGAAGTCTCCAGGAATATGGATAACTACTTACTGGAGAGTAGCACTGAAGTCTCCAAGGATATGGATAACTATTTACCAGAGGCAGCATTGAAGGCTCCATGAATATGGAAAACTACTTACTGAAAGGAAGCATTGAAGTCTCCATGAATGTAGATAACTACTTACTGGACACAGCATTGAAGTCTCCAGGGATATAGATAACTACTTACTGGAGAAAGCATGGAAATCTCAAGGAACACAGATAACTACTTAATGGAGACAGCATTGAATTCTCCAGGAATATGGATAGCTACTTACTGGGGGCATCATTGAAGTCTCTAGGGATATGGATAACTACTTACTGGAGGCAGCATTGAAGTCTCCAAGAACACAGATAACTACTTACTGGAGACAGCATTGGAGTCTCCAGGTATATAGATAATTACTTGCTGGAGGCAGTATTGAATTCATCAGGGATGTAGATAACTACTTACTGGAGGAAGCATTGGAGTCTCCAGAAATATGTTTAACTACTTACTGGAGGCAGCATTGGAGTCTCCAGGGATATAGATAACTACTTACTGGAGGCAACATTGAAGTCTCCAGGGATATGGATAACTACTTACTGGAGACAGCATTGAATTCTCCAGGAATATGGATAACTACTTACTGAAGGTAGCATTAAAGTCTCCAGGTATATGGATAACTACTTACTGGAGGCAGCATTGAAGTCTCCAGGAACACAGATAACTACTTACTGGAGACAGCATTGAATTCTCCAGGAATATGGATAACTACTTACTGAAGGTAGCATTAAAGTCTCCAGGTATATGGATAACTACTTACTGGAGGCAGCATTGAAGTCCTCCAGGAAACACAGATAACAATTACTGGAGCAGCAGGTATGGAGGTCTTCCAGGCATTGGACTGTCTCAGGTATATAGATAACTACTTGCTGGAGACAGCATTGAAGTCATCAGGGATGTAGATAACTAATTACTGGAGGAAGCATTGGAGTCTCTAGGAATATGTTTAACTACTTACTGGAGGCAGCATTGGTGTCTCCAGGGATATAGATAACTACTTACTGGAGGCAGCATTGGAGTCTCCAGGTCACAGATAACTACTTACTGGAGGCAGCATTGGAGTCTCCAGGAATATAGATAACTACTTACTGGAGGCAGCATTGGAGCCTCCAGGTCACAGATAACTACTTACTGGAGGCAGCATTGGAGTCTCCAGGAATGTAGATAACTACTTACTGGAGGCAGCATTGGAGTCTCGAGGGATGTAGATAATTACTTACTGGAGTAGCGTTGGAGTCTCCAGGTCACAGATAACTACTTACTAGAGGCAGCATTGGAGTCTCTAGGTATATAGATAACTACTTAACCCTTAAACGCCGACTGGATGTATTTTACGTCAACATTTTTTGTCACTCGGGTGCCAACTGGACGTATTTTACGTCGACATACAAAAGTTTTTTTTAAAATTCGCGGAAAAAAGGGGAAAAATACTTTTAAGCCTGCCAGCCAAAAACTCTTGAATCACGCGCCTTGGGGGATGCTGGGAGTTCGCGGATTGAGTTTGTTGTGTCGTTTACAATCGTTACGCAAGCGCACAAGCGCGAATTTCTTTCTTGCCGCACTAAAAAGTATCTGTGACATATCTCTGAAATTATTTCGCCACTTTGACATAATTTTTGTACCATTTTAAATTAGCCGTTACATGGAGTATTATATATGAAAATGTGCGCATTTTTATGTAGAATACAACAAAAAAATACTCATGATCGTAGCTTTTATCAGTTTTGAAATATTTTCATATAAATAACGATAAGTGCCAAAATTTCAACCTTCGGTCAACTTTGACTCTACCAAAATGGTTGAAAAACGCAATTGTAAGCTAAAACTCTTATATTTTAGTAATATTCAATCATTTACCTTGATTTTGCAACTAACTGGAAGTCTCTAGCACAATATTTCGATTTATGGTGAATTTATGAAAAAACTTTTTCCTTACGTCCGTGCGGTAACTCTTCCGAAAAAAATCATACATGCGATTGTGGTACTGTTTGCACCATGTTAAATTAGCCGTTACATAAAGTTTTATATATGAAAATGTGCGCAATTTCATGCACAATACAACCAAAAACAACCCATGGTTGTAGCTTTTATCAATTTTGAAATATTTTCATATAGAAAATGATAAGTGACAAATTTTCAACCTTCGGTCAACTTTGACTCTACTGAAATGGTCGAAACGCAATTTGTAAGCTAAAACGCTTATATTCTAGTAATATTCAAGCATTTACCTTCATTTTGCAACAAATTGGAAGTCTCTAGCACAATATTTCGATTTATGGTGAATTTATGAAAAAAATAACATTTTCTTTACGTCCGTGCGGTAACTCTTCTGAAAAAATCATACGTGCGATTGTGGTAATGTTTGCACCATTTTAAATTAGCCGTTACATAAAGTTTTATATATGAAAATGTGCGCAATTTCATGTAGAATACAACAACAAAAATTGAAGGTTGTAGCTTTCCTCATTTTCGAAATATTTGCATATAAATCACGATAAATAGAAAAAAAACAAAAACCACGTTCGGCTCAACTTTGACTCTACCGAAATGGTCGAAAAAGCAAAACGCAATTGTAAGCTAAAACTCTTACAGTCTAGTAATATTCAGTCATTTATCTTCATCTTGAAACAAATTCGAAGTCTCTAGCACAATATTTAGATTTTATGGTGAATTTAAAAAAAAAAACTTCCTTCCCTCCACGCGCGGATTCTCCGCCACAAATCTCTGAAATGCGTACGTCCCATTCTCGGAATATTTGCTCCATTTCATATTAGGCATTTCATAGAGTTTTATATATGAAAATGTTCGCAATTTCATGTAGAATAAAATGAAAAATATTTGAAGGTTGTAGCTTTTCTTATTTCCGAAATAATTGCACATAGAAAAATATATATAAAAAATTCGACATTCGGTCAACTTCAACTCGTCAGATATGGTTCGAAAAAACTGAATTTGTAAGCTAATATTCTTACAGTATAGTAAATATTCAATCATTTGTCTTCATTTTTGAAAGAAATTGGAAGTCTCTAGGACAATATTTAGATTTTATGGTGAAAATTTTTGAAAAAAATTTTGTTTACGTCCGCGAGTTACGAATTCATGCATTATTTTGTGATAATATTTCTCTGTGTTGCTTTTATTTTTATCATTTTGTAATGTGTTATATCCAAAATGATCACAATTTAGTGTTCATTACAACGAAAAAAAAGTAACTTGTTACCTTTAAACCGTTTTGCGCACAGAGCGATTTGAATACAATTATACATGAAATTTCGTTTTTGCGCTATCATATATCGCATTATTTTATATATGATAATGATAATGTTTTCATTTTCTGATGGTTGCATACTAATCTTCAGCCAATGACAAAAAAAGGAGCCAAAAATGAACTCTTAATCTTGAAAACTAAGCACGCCGTGATTTTTTGAAAAAAATATTTTTTCCGCTTCCGCGCTCACTCTGAAACACCTCCGGCACACGGGAGACATTTTTTTTTTACCACTTCGGCGTTTAAGGGTTAATGGAGGCAGCATTGGAGTCTCCAGGGATCTAGATAACTACTTACTGGAGGCAGCATTGGAGTCTCCAGGGATGTAGATAACTACTTACTGGAGGCAGCATTGGAGTCTCAAGGTCACAGATTACTACTTACTGGAGGGCAGCATTGGAGGTCCAGGTCACAGATAACTACTTACTGGAGGGCAGCATTGGAGTCTCCAGGTCACAGATAACTACTTACTGGAGGCAGCATTGAAGTCTCCAGGTCACAGATAACTACTTACTGGAGGCAGCATTGGAGTCTCCAGGTCACAGATAACTACTTACTGGAGGCAGCATTGGAGCCTGCAGGTCACAGATAACTACTTACTGGAGGCAGCATTGGAGTCTCCAGGACAGATAACTATTTACTGGAGGCAGCATTGGAGGCTCAGGACACAGATAACTACTTACTGGAGGCAGCATTGGAGCCTGCAGGTCACAGATAACTACTTACTGGAGGCAGCATTGGAGCCTGCAGGTCACAGATAACTACTTACTGGAGGCAGCATTGGAGTCTCCAGGACACAGATAACTACTTACTGGAGGCAGCATTGGAGTCTCCTGGACACAGATAACTACTTACTGGAGGCAGCATTGGAGCCTGCAGGTCACAGATAACTACTTACTGGAGGCAGCAGTGGAGTCTCCAGGTCACAGAAAACTATTTACTGGAGGCAGCATTGGAGTCTGCAGGTCACAGATAACTACTTATTGGAGGCAGCATTGGAGTCTCCAGGTCACAGATAACTACTTACTGGAGGCAGCATTGGAGTCTCCAGGACATAGATAACTACTTACTGGAGGCAGCATTGGAGTCTCCAGGTCACAGATAACTACTTACCTGAGGCAGCATTGGAGTCTCCAGGACACAGATAACTATTTACTGGAGGCAGCATTGGAGTCTGCAGGTCACAGATAACTACTTATTGGAGGCAGCATTGGAGTCTGCAGGTCACAGATAACTACTTACCTGAGGCAGCATTGGAGTCTCCAGGTCACAGATAACTAATTACTGGAGGCAGCATTGGAGTCTCCAGGACACAGATAACTACTTACTGGAGGCAGCATTGGAGTCTCCAGGTCACTGAAAACTACTTACTGGAGGCAGCATTGGAGTCTCCAGGACATAGATAACTACTTACTGGAGGCAGCATTGGAGTCTCTAGGTTACATATAACTACTTACTGGAGGCAGCATTGGAGTCTGCAGGTCACAGATAACTACTTACTGGAGGCAGTATTGGAGTCTGCAGGTCACAGATAACTACTTACTGGAGGCAGCATTGGAGTCTCCAGGACACAGATAACTACTTACTGGAGGCAGCATTGGAGTCTCCAGGGATGTAGATAACTACTTACTTGAGGCAGCATTGGAGTCTGCAGGTCACAGATAACTACTTACTGGAGGCAGCATTGGAGTCTCCAGGGATGTAGATAACTACTTACTGGAGGCAGCATTGGAGTCTGCAGGTCGCAGATAACTACTTACTGGAGGCAGCATTGGAGTCTTGTTACGGCCTCTGAGAGAGGTTCGCTTCAGGTTCGATATGAAATAAACAAAAACAAATAAATTTTCAACTCATCAGTTGAAACTGGGGAAACGAATATAGAAAGAAACATTAACACAACAAAGGTTTATTTACAAGCTTACTAACAAAGGTAAATGCAGAATGGTATCTCCTATTTACATAAAAAAAAAAAATAGAATCTTACACTGCATGGACTGGGGGAACAGTGAGGGAATGGGAGTAATTGCCGGCCGGTTTGGCAACATGAAATGATGGCTTCACAAAAGGAGAACTGCGAATACCGACATCTTCTTGACTCTGTATTGCAGAAAATAATGTCTACTCTTGATACATGAGGGGCAGGAACTTCCCAAAACCTATAGCAGAACGTCTCTTCTCTGAAGTCTCCCCCAATGTCGAAATAACTCTGTCGTCCACTCCTGAAGATGGCGTGACCAAAATTCAATTAAATCTCGAGCAACTTTTCCTCTGATCCTTCGTCGGTCATTTTTTCTCTTATCTTTCTAGGATATCTTTCGCTTATCTTTCTCGGATGATCTCTGCTGCTGCTGATCTCTCCCTGATAATCTGATCTGTGGCTCTTACTGAGGATATCTCTCTGTGACTAACTAATGATCTCTCCTTCTCCTACTTTGTCCGTCGTATTTATACGGCATCCTTGGGGCAGGGCCTGCGGCGAGCGTCACAGACTCCCGAGATTACCGGAACTTCTCCAAAGAATCTAGACGAGGTATTGCATCAGAAATCGTGGCGTTTCTCACGTCATGTCAGCGCCTGACGAGTTCCACAACACTCCTGCAGATTCTAGAACCATCATGAGAACAGGCACATCCAACACAATGTGCTAATGCCTCCTTACTGCCGAACTTCTCATAAATGCGTTTTCCTTTGCTTTATCTTCCTTTGCTATAAAACAATTACCTTAACAAGTCTCCAGGGATGTAGATAACTACTTACTGGAGGCAGCATTGGAGTCTCCAAGGATGTAGATAACTACTTACTGGAGGCAGCATTGGAGTCTCCAGGACACACATATAAACTTAATGGAGGCAGCATTGGAGTCTCCAGGGATGTAGATAACTACTTACTGGAGGCAGCATTGGAGTCTCAAGGTCACAGATTACTACTTACTGGAGGCAGCATGGAGTCTCCAGTCACAGATAACTACTTACTATTGGAGGCAGCATTGGAGTCTCCAGGTCACAGATAACTACTTACTGGAGGCAGCATGGAGTCTCCAGGCACAGATAACTAACTTAATGGAGGCAGCATTTGGAGTCTCCAGGACACAGATAACATTTACTGGAGGCAGCATTGGAGTCTCCAGGACACAGATAACTACTTACTGGAGGCAGCATTGGAGACTGCAGGTCACAGATAACTACTTACTGGAGGCAGCATTGGAGCCTGCAGGTCACAGATAACTACTTACTGGAGCAGCATTGGAGTCTACCGGACACAGATAACTACTTTACTGGAGCAGCATTGGAGTGTCCAGGACACAGATAAACTACTTATGGAGGCAGCATTGGAGCCTGCAGGTCACAGATAACTACCTTTACTGGACGGGCAGCGGTGGAGTCTCCAGGGTCACCAGAAAAAAACTATTTACTGGAACGGCAGCATTGGGAGTCTGCAGGTTTCACAGAATAACTACTTATTGGAGGGCAGGCATTTGTAGTTCCTCCAGGGTCACAAGAAATAACTAACTTACTGGAGGCAGCATTGAAGTTCCTCCTATGGGACATAGATACCTACTTACGGGATGGCAGCAACTTGAGTCTCCAGGAGTCACAGGATAACTACTACCTGATGGGCAGCATTGGGATAGTCCTCCAGGACACAGATAAACTATTTACTGACGGCAGCATGGAGTCTGCAGGTCACAGGATAAACTACTTTATTGGAGGCCAGCATTGGAGTTCTGCAGGTCAACAGAAATAACTTACCTTACCTGAGGCAGCATTGGCGAGTCTGCCTGTTCACAGATAAACTAATTACTGGAGGCAGCATTGGAGTTTCTCCAGGACACAGATAACACTACTTACTGGAGGCAGCATTGGAGGTCTGTGGGATATCGAATAAACTACTTAGCTGGAGGGCAGCATTGGAGGTCCCTCCGAGATGTAGAAAATAACTAACTTACTGGAGACAGCCATTGGAGTTTCTCAAGGACACAAGATAAATAACTTTACTGGAAGGCAGCATTAGGAGTCTCAGGGATGTAGATAACTTAACTTACTGGAGGCAGCATTGGAGTTCCTCCAGGTCAAACAGATGAACTACTTAACCTGGAGGGCCAGCATTGGAGTCTTCACAGGTCAACAGGGATAAACTAATTTTACTGGTGAGGCAGCATTGGAGTTCCTCCAGGACACAGAATAAACTACTTACTGGAGGCAAGGCATTGGAGTCTGTAGGGATCATCGATAAAACTACTTACTGGAGGGCAGGCATTTGGAGTGTTCCCAGAGATGTAGATAAGATACTTACTGGAGGCAGCATTGGAGTCTCAAGGGACAACAGCTAACGTTTTTACTGGAGGCAGCAATTGGAGTCTCCAGGGATGTAGATAACTAACTAACTTGGAGGCAGCCAGCATTGGAGTCTCCAGGGTTCACAGATAACTACTTAACTGGAGGCAGCATTGGAGTTCCTGGCCAAGGTCAAGATAAACTACGTTACTGGAGGCAGCATTGGAGGTCCCTCCAGGGATGTAGATAACTACTTACTGGAGGCAGCATTGGATGGAGTCTCCAGGAAAAGACATAATAACTACTTACTGGATGGGCAAGCATTGGAGTCTTCCAGGGATGTAGATAAAACTACTTACTGGAGGCAGCATTTGGAGTGTCCAGGACCCACAGATTGGACTAACTTGTACTGGAGGCAAGCATTGGAGTCTACCAGGACACATGGATAAAACACTTAAGTACTGGTAGGCAGCATTGGAGTCTCCAGGTCACAGATAAACTACTTAACTGGAAGGCAGCATTGAGAGTCTCCAGGACACAGCTCACTAACCTTACCGGAGGCAGCAATTGGCGTCCCCTCCAGGACCACAGATAAACTACGGTTACTGGATCGGCAGCATTGGAGTCTGGTAGGGATGTAGATAACACTACTTACTGGTAGGCAGCTATTGGTAGGTCTCCAGGTACAAGTATAAAACTACTTATGGAGGCAGCATTGGAGTTCCTCCAGGGTGCACACAGATAACTTACTAACTGGATCGCAGCATTCGGAAGTCCCTCCAAGGGATGTAGATAACTACTTACTTGGAGGGCAGTATGGAGTCTACAGGTCAACAGATAAGTACAATAATGGAGCAGCATTGGAGTCTCCAGGACACAGATAACTACTTACTATGGCAGCATTGGGAGTCTCCCAGGGATGCTAGGATAACTTACGTTTAACTGGAGGCAGCATTGGAGTCTCCAGGAACACAGATAAATACTTTACTGGAGAGCAGCATTAGGAGTCTCCAAGGGAAACAGATAACTTACTTGACTGGAGGCAAGGCCATTGGAGTCTTGCAGGTCACAGATAACTGACTTACTGGAGGCAGCAGTTGGCGTCTGCAGGTCACAGATAACCTACTTACTGGGGCAGCATTGGAGTCTCCAGGGATGTAGTAGGTAACTACTTACTGGAGGCAGCATTGGGAAGTTCTCACTAGGTCCCACAGATAACTACTTACTGGAAGGCAGCATTGGGAGTCCTCAGGTCACAGATAATACTTGACTGGGATGGCAGCATTGGAGTTCCTCCAGGGATGTAAGATAACTACTTACTGGGAGGCAGCATTGGAAGCTTCCCCAGGACACAGATAAACTACTTACTGGATGGCAGCATTGGGAGTCTACCAGGACACATGGATAACTTACTTACTGGAGGTAGCATTGGAGTCTCTACGGTCACAGCTAAACATACTTCACTGGAACAGGCAGCAATTGGGAGTCCTGCAAGGTCCCTCAGATTAACTATTTACTGGACGGCAAGCATTGAAGTCCCTCAGGTCACAGATAACTACTTACATGGAGGCAGGCATTGGAGTCTCCATATCACA
>NC_061099.1:37059781-37116814 GCF_015104395.2 Macrobrachium nipponense | reverse complement strand
TCCATATCACAGATAACTACTTACTGGAGGCAGCATTGACGTCTCCATGTAACAGATAACTACTTACTGGAGGCAGCATTGGAGTCTCCAGGTCACAGATAACTACTACTGAGCAGCATTGGAGTCTCTAGGTCACAGATAACTACTTTACTGGAGGCAGCATTGGAGTCTCCAGGACACAGATAACTACTTTACTGGAGGCAGCATTGGGAGTCTCCAGGTCACAGATAACTACTTACTGGAGGCAGCATTTGGGGGGGGAGTCTCCAGGTCACAGATAACTACTTACTGGAGGCAGCATTGGAGTCTCTAGGTATATAGATAACTACTTTATTGGAGGCAGCATTGGAGTCTCCAGAGATGTAGATAACTACTTACTGGAGGCAGCATTGGAGTCTCCAGGACACAGATAACTACTTACTGGAGGCAGCATTGGAGTCTCCAGGGATGTAGATAACTACTTACTGGAGGTAGCATTGGAGTCTCCAGGACACAGATCCTACTTACTGGAGGCAGCATTGAGTCTCTAGGGATGTGATAACTACTTACTGGAGGCAGCATTGGAGTCTGCAGGGTCACAGATACTACTTACTGGATTGGGCAGCATTGGAGTCTCTAGGGATGTAGATAACTACTTACTGGAGGCAGCATTGGAGTCTGCAGGTCACAGATAACTACTTACTGGAAGGCAGCATTGGAGTCTCTAGGATGAGATAACTACTTACTGGAGGTGGTAGCATTGAGGGTCTACAGGGAGGTAGATAAACTACTTACTGGAGGCAGCATTGGAGTCTCTAGGGATGTAGATAAAAATACTTACTGGAGGGCAGCATTGGAGTCTCTAGGGATGTAGATAAACTACTTACTGGAGGCAGCATTCGGAGTCTGCAGGGTTCACAGAAACACTTACTGGAGGCAGCATTGGAGTCTCCAGGTCACGATAACTACTTTACTGGAGGCAGCATTGGGAGTCTCCAGGTCACAGATAATAACTATTACTGGAGGCAGCATGGAGTCCCAGGGATGAGATAACTACTACTGGAGGCAGCATTGGAGTCTCCAGGTCACAGATAAACTACTTACTGGATGGCAGCATTGGAGTCTCCAGGTCACAGATAACTACTTACTGGAGGCAGCATTGGAGTCTCCAGGTCACAGATAACTACTTACTGGAGGCAGCATTGGAGTCTCCAGGGATGTAGATAACTACTTACTGGAGGCAGCATTGGAGTCTCCAGGTCACAGATAACTACTTACTGGAGGCAGCATTGGAGTCTCCAGGTCACAGATAACTACTTACTGGAGGCAGCATTGGAGTCTCCAGGACACAGATAACTACTTACTGGAGGCAGCATTGGAGTCTCCAGGTCACAGATAACTACTTACTGGAGGCAGCATTGGAGTCTCCAGGACACAGATAACTACTTACTGGAGGCAGCATTGGAGTCTCCAGGTCACAGATAACTACTTACTGGAGGCAGCATTGGAGTCTCCAGGACACAGATAACTATTTACTGGAGGCAGCATTGGAGTCTGCAGGTCACAGATAACTACTTACTGGAGGCAGCATTGGAGTCTCCAGGTCACAGATAACTACTTACTGGAGGCAGCATTGGAGTCTCCAGGGATGTAGATAACTACTTACTGGAGGCAGCATTGGAGTCTCCAGGTCACAGATAACTACTTTACTGGAGCAGCATTCGAGTCTGCAGGTCCACCAGATAACTACTTACTGGAGGCAGCATGGAGTCTCCAGGTCACAGATAAAAAAACTACTTACTGGAGGCAGCATTGGAGTCTCCACAGGGTCACAGATAAATACTTACTGGATGAAGCATTGGAGTCTCCCAGGTCAACAGATAACTACTTACTGGAGGTAGGCATTGGAGTCTCCAGGACACAGATAACTACTTACTGGAGGCAGCATTGGAGTCTCCAGGGATGTAGATAACCTACTTACTGAGGCAGCATTAGAGTCCCTCCAAGTCACAGATAACTACTTACTGGGGAGGCAGCATTGGAGTCTCCAGGTCACAGATAACTACTTACTGGAGGCAGCATTGGAGTCTCCAGGACACAGATAACTACTTACTGGAGGCAGCATTGGAGTCTCCAGGTCACAGATAACTACTTACTGGAGGCAGCATTGGAGTCTCTAGGTATATATATAACTACTTACTGGAGGCAGCATTGGAGTCTCCAGAGATGTAGATAACTACTTACTGGAGGCAGCATTGGAGTCTCCAGGGATGTAGATAACTATTACGGGAGGGCAGCATTGGAGTCTCCAGGTCACAGATAACTACTTACTGGAGGCAGCATTGGAGTCTCCAGGTCACAGATAACTTCTTACTGGAGGCAGCATTGGAGTCTCCAGGTCACAGATAACTACTTACTGGAGGCAGCATTGGAGTCTCCAGGACACAGATAACTACTTACTGGAGGCGGCATTGGAGTCTCCAGGTCACAGATAACTACTTACTGGAGGCAGCATTGGAGTCTGGCTGCCGGTATAATATTATAAACTACTTACTGGAGGCAGCATTGGAGTCTCCCAGGGAATGTAGATAAGCTACTTACTGGAGGCAGCATTGGAGTCTCCAGGGGATGTAATAAATCTTACTGGAGGCAGCATTGGAGGTCTCCAGGTCACAGATAACTACTTACTGGAAGGCAGCATTGGAGTCTCTAGGTATATATATAACTACTTACTGGAGGCAGCATTGGAGTCTCCAGGGATGTAGATAACTACTTACTGGAGGCAGCATTGGAGTCTCCAGGACACAGATAACTACTTACTGGAGGCAGCATTGGAGTCTCCAGGGATGTAGATAACTACTTACTGGAGGCAGCATTGGAGTCTCCAGGATATAGATAACTACTTACTGGAGGCAGCATTGGAGTCTCCAGGTCACAGATAACTACTTACTGGAGGCAGCATTGGAGTCTCCAGGTCACAGATAACTACTTACTGGAGGCAGCATTGGAGTCTCCAGGACACAGATAACTACATACTGGAGGCAGCATTGGAGTCTGCAGGTCACAGATAACTACTTATTCGAGGCAGCATTGGAGTCTCCAGGTCACAGATAACTACTTACTGGAGGCAGCATTGGAGTCTCCAGGACACAGATAACTACTTACTGGAGGCAGCATTGGAGTCTCCAGGGATGTAGATAACTACTTACTGGAGGCAGCATTGGAGTCTCCAGGTCACAGATAACTACTTATTCGAGGCAGCATTGGAGTCTCCAGGTCACAGATAACTACTTACTGGAGGCAGCATTGGAGTCTCCAGGACACAGATAACTACTTACTGGAGGCAGCATTGGAGTCTCCAGGGATCTAGATAACTACTTACTGGAGGCAGCATTGGAGTCTCCAGGTCACAGATAACTACTTACTGGAGGCAGCATTGGATTCTGCAGGTCACAGATAACTACTTACTGGAGGCAGCATTGGAGTCTCTAGGTCACAGATAACTACTTACTGGAGGCAGCATTGGAGTCTCCAGGTCACAGATAACTACTTACTGGAGGCAGCATTGGAGTCTCCAGGACACAGATAACTACTTACTGGAGGCAGCATTGGAGTCTCCAGGTCACAGATAACTACTTACTGGAGGCAGCATTGGAGTCTCCAGGACACAGATAACTACTTACTGGAGGCAGCATTGGAGTCTGTAGGAATGTAGATAACTACTTACTGGAGGCAGCATTGGAGTCTCCAGAGATGTAGATAACTACTTACTGGAGGCAGCATTGGAGTCTCCAGGTCAGATAACTACTTATGGAGGAGCATTGGAGTCTCCAGGTCACGATACTTACTCTGGAGGCAGCATTGGAGTCTAGGAATGTAGATAATACTTACTGGAGCAGCATTGGAGTCTAGAGTGTATAACTACTTACTGGAGGCAGCATTGGAGTCTCCAGAGATGTAGATAACTACTTACTGGAGGCAGCATTGGAGTCTCCAGGTCACAGATAACTACTTACTGGAGGCAGCATTGGAGTCTCCAGAGATGTAGATAACTACTTACTGGAGGCAGCATTGGAGTCTCCAGGTCACAGTAACTATTATGGAGCAGCATGGAGTCTCCAGGGATGTGAAATACTACTGGAGGCAGCATTGGAGTCTCCAGGTCACAGATAACTACTTACTGGAGGCAGCATTGGTCTCCAGTCACAGATAAAATACCTTACTGAGCAGCATTGAGTCTCCAGAGATTGTAGATAACTACTTACTGGAGGCAGCATTGGAGTCTCTAGGTATATATATAACTACTTACTGGAGGCAGCATTGGAGTCTCCAGGGATGTAGATAACTACTTACTGGAGGCAGCATTGGAGTCTCCAGGTCACAGATAACTACCTACTGGAGGCAGCATTGGAGTCTCCAGGTCACAGATAACTACTTACTGGAGGCAGCATTGGAGTCTCCAGGTCACAGATAACTACTTACTGGAGGCAGCATTGGAGTCTCCAGGTCACAGATAACTACTTACTGGAGGCAGCATTGGAGTCTCCAGAGATGTAGATAACTACTTACTGGAGGCAGCATTGGAGTCTCTAGGTATATATATAACTACTTACTGGAGGCAGCATTGGAGTCTCCAGGGATGTAGATAACTACTTACTGGAGGCAGCATTGGAGTCTCCAGGGATGTAGATAACTACTTACTGGAGGCAGCATTGGAGTCTCCAGGTCACAGATAACTACTTACTGGAGGCAGCATTGGAGTCTCCAGAGATGTAGATAACTACTTACTGGAGGCAGCATTGGAGTCTCCTGCTGGAGACTTCAATGCTGCCTCCAGTAAGTAGTTCAACTAGACCATCTCACTCGGCACATCAAGCACTGGCTCAATTAAGACTTTTTTTTTTTTTTTTCCTTTTTTCTGTATTGCATTTGATTGTTTTCATATTTTATCATTACGTTCAATTTAATGTGAAATAACATTTTATTTTTTATGTGAATTGGTGACGTTACCGTGGTTACGTATGATTTTATACATCTTTTATGCTAAATGTTATATCAAAAGCTAAGTTTAATATTAAATACTTTATACTTTAATGTATTTGTCGAATATTGTTATCATTAAACTATATATTGTAAATGAAAAAATAAATTAATACTTTTTAACTTGTAAGATCCAGTAGGCCATCGAACACAAGTATGAACGTTCGACAAACGAGGCACCACTGTATGTACATTGGAACTTAGCAAGTCATAATGAAAATAAAACATTGAAAGATGTCTTTACACTCTTAATTAACCTGAAACTCAGGGCAGACTTTCAGGCCTCTCAAGATTTTCCAAAGCCATACACATTCTAAGTTGGAATGTACTACCAAGTAACTTGGCCTACGGAGTCAAGTGAGGGGCAGAGTACTGCCTTCTCACAGAGATATTGTTTGTCTTAGTATTGTTTCTCCTCGTGGAGGGTTGACTACTAATTTCAACTTCTCTGTCCGGCCATCATAGAACTAAAGTCATGTGGTGGCTTTTGATTCTCACTTATGGTTCTTGTCTCGTGCTCCGCATACACCATTGCAAGAATCATCAGACAGAGATATGTCTCAATAGACTCATTATCATCTTTCTGTTTACCCCATGGTTCAACAGAGGTCTGTAAGTCTTCTGCTCCATCGCAACCAACCCATGGGCCACTGCGATGATTCAGAATGATTTTCCAGACAAATATATACGGTAGTTTTGTCTTCTGTATACATTTTTCTAATTTGTAGTGTTCAACTAATGGTTGTTCACCCTGAATTTGAATGATTGTTGGAAGACTTCGCCTGTCGCCTGCCCTAATAGCTCTACTTCTAGAGTGAAGAAAAGATTTCCTCCCTGAACCAACCTTCACAGTGACTAGAAGTGGTACGTCAGGCAGTACAATCCGTGTATACACGGCTAAAGACTTTCAGCATTCATTTTGAGACAGGCTTTCATGCCGAAAACCAATGAAATAGTTGAAATTCTCTTTCAGTGCTCTGTAACATTCCAGGGATTACAACCGTCTTAGAGTTAACTTCTCTTTGATTCAGTTGTGAAAGACGTAGGTCTGTATTCGCCCTAGACTTTCACATTAGTAGTATTGCTTCTCCTCGGTTGAGATTCAATCTACTGATGGGAAACTTCTGTCTTGCCACCACAGGGACCTCAGGTCTCTGGACAGCATTTGACTCCCATTTAGGCACAAAGCCCTTGCCATAGTCATTAGACAGATTTTTGTTTTTCAAGCCTGCATCTTGATTTGCATGGGTTGTCGTTAACGTCATTCTTCAAAGGGTGGATATCATGTCGCGACCCTGTCTCAGATGTCGAATCATTTGGCATCTGTTGACACATTCGGTTCCTTCATGATACCCTACACCTTGGACTTTGTAATTATTGATCTAGATCAATCATTACTTTGCTCTATCGGTGTGTTGCTGTACCTGACAGAAACTCGACACCCTTGGCTGGTTGTCGATATGTATACTTCTCTACGACCGACTTGCCAAGGGAGTCATGTCTGACACATATTTCTCCTGGTCTTGCGAGACCGCGAGAAACTTCTCTGGACAGCGACATCTCCTAATGTATACACTCTCCCTGGGAGGCACAGTTCCTGTCACTTGTTCCTTTCATCATATTCAAAAGAGTATGTTGGACTGAAAGACAGATGTGGTCTTTTTATGACCACATTTACATTTGTCTTTCATCCTTTGGGTTTTTGCCCACAAATCCTTGGAACCCATTTTTCCTTGGGCCTGTGATGGATGCTCAACAAGTTGTGTTTTCTTACCTGGCTCCCTCAAGAGGACAAGTTACATCTCACTTAAGGTGTAAGGTTCTAGAAATAAGAAGGATGAAAGAGTGGCTGGCCTCTCTCCCTCCTCGTCTTTCTACTTCTCTTCCTTCGGGTTTTGAATAGGAGCCGAACCTACCCTTGCTAGTCCGACGCTTGATGCGGCAAGCCTACACATAGAGCTTCCTTTCAATTTTTCTTGTTAGAATCGTAGAAGCAACCCTACTCCTTCCACTAGTAAGGGAAGGAACGATATTCAGTCAATGAGGCAAAACCTTCTCGGTGCTTTGCCTTACTGCCTCCGACTCTGAATATTCTTCCCAGTCTTTTTCTTATGAGTTACAGTTTCTCATTTCGGAAAGGCCCAGAAGTCTGACTCTTGGTCTGGCAGTTCTTATACTCCGATCAATTTGTCATAGGCAGGGCACTCCTCCTTGCTCTTTTGACAGGAGCTGCCCCCAGGTACGTTGAACTCCAGTCAGTTCTAGAGAGACTCAGGTTTATCCTTTCAATAAGTAAGTCTTCTTATTGCAAAGGACCAAGGGTTTGTATATTGTTTAGGAACAAATCATAATGTTTTAAAGTAAATTGTATTTTTCCTAACTTTACAAACCTGAGGTCCTTTACACTAATGCCTACCTCATTCTACCCCTCAATCTGAAACCTGAGCCGAAAGGCAAAGTGGAATGTTTACATCTGGATAGGCGTCTCCCGCTTGCCGGACAGTAGTTACTGCCTAACCCCGGAGTTTTAACAACTATGTTTCAGCTTCACTGTAAGCATATTCCTACTGTAAAGGACCTCAGGTTTGTATAATTAGGAAAAATACAATTTACTTTCAGAAATAAAAAATTGAGATTTTTCCTAACTATACAAACCTGAGGTCCTTTACAACTTTCCGCCTACCGCTCACCACCCACCACAGCCACTCCTCATTCTGCCTCTGGGGCCAAAAGGCAAAGTGAGTGCATACCAACTGGATGGGTGGGACTCCCACCCGTTGTCTTTAATTAAATGTATGAACTTCATCACCTTGTTTAAAGTTGAACGGCCATTTTCCGGCTGCCCTAAAAGTAATTCCTCTTGTAAAGGACCTCAGGTTTACACGTTACTTTAAAAATTTGTCAATTTTATTTACTGTACAGTAAATGTAAGGATATTTCCTATTACTACTGTGTTTGTGCCCAGGAATTGTTTTGTTTGTACAGTATAGTGTTTTTACATTGCATGGAACCAGTGGTTATTCAGCAACCGGATCGACGACTTTACATGACTTCCGAACCATGTCAAGAGTGAACTTCTATCACCGGAAATACACATCTCTCACACCTCAGTGGAATGCCCGAGAATCGGACTTGTGGCCACCGAAGTGACAGGGTAAGACCATACTGATAACACCACTGAGGCGCTAGGAATTGTTTTTTCTTTTATTTTTACTGAATCACGTCAGTCTGCTTAAATCGGACTTCTTGATGGTTGCAAGTACAGTGTTAGTTTCCATCATGAATAGTCTGTTGAAATGGGTCAGAGAAGAAAGAACTATGACTGGTTTCCAGTTACCCATCAGTTGTAGAAATTAGGAACCGATCTGTACCAATTTCCACAATGTATAATTCAACTTAGCCATCATTTCCCCATAAATTGATTGGTACTGAAGAGTCTTGGATGCTTGATACAAAAACTTCCGAAGACTCCAGTCAACATTACAGCCGAGTCATCGAGAGGCTGAGGAAACCAAAGTGGGGGTCCTAGTAAACTTTAGAGCCAATCCAAAGACCCAATGGTAAATGAAGGCCGCAGACAATATGTGGGAAGAGGAGACAACACTTGTACAGGTCCTGGAGATGGCTGCAAAATCAAGAATGTGAGTTGGGGGATAGGATGCATAAATGTGCCCCTGAATCACACGAACATGGGAGGTAACTGTGCCCCAAACGTCCATGGAAGTGTCGTTAATACTCTACATTTGACTGTGGCGGTAGAAATACTGTCAGAAGAGCAATCCCAATCATCAGGGAACTCTCCAAGAGAACAAAAAGTGGAGGCACCACCCCTAAGTGCCATGGAGATGTCTCTAGATGTAAGTAAAATTTATTAGAGATATAGGTTAAAGGATAAAACTATGTTCTTTTACTCGTTTATTGTATGAAAAGTAACCAGTTTTGAATCTATAACATTATAATAGTAATGATAGTTAAATAACCATACATCCCTCGATTTGATTTTTATGTAATTTACATTATATACATAACTGTATATATATACAAATATTTACAAATAGAATAACCAACAATACATTAAGTCAACTCTGGCTGCCCTCGTCTACAATGAAATAAATGTCAACAACTCTAATACATACAACATTTTCTAAGTAGGCTTTATTCACAACAGATTTAAGGCCTATAATCCTAAACTGCAATTACAGGTTATGTTTCCATGCTCAGTCTACTATAACTGACTACCTCAACTAGTCTTGGAATCTACATAAAACTTGTGCTTAATGTCTGAGGGGACTTAATTTCCTTCCTTTGAAGACTTTATGACTGAACACCATTTGGTAAGATTGTGGAATATCACTGAAAAAACAAGACATAATAGACATCAACATATGTATCACTTCCTTATAACCCATCCATTTCTCTCTCTCTCTTTTTTTTTAATTTTATACTTTATTTTCTAATAAATTTCAAGCACTAACTTATTATGAATCTAATATGAAATATGCAAATGGCAGGTTTCCGGAGTTAGAAATGGACTGTTCATGTAAAAATCTTTGACATTTACTATTTTGAGACATTGCCAATGGTTCGAGACAGAGCAAACTTAAAAACTCCTGAAATTGACATTCATTCACAGGTTTTGCTTAAATTCTAATCCAGATTTGGATATTATTCTTGTAAAATGAATATTAAGTTTTATAACTGCAGTGAATCCTTAAAATTAGCAGTTTATTAGAAGACATTATACATTGCATAACTGCATGACTCGACTACTGTACTCTATGAAATTTATTCTGTAATTTTATATTTCTTAAGACAACCAACTTTTCTCATTACATTACCTGGCAATGCTAAAATCGTAAAACTGTTTATTAGAATATACCACACCTGCATCAGTTTTACATGAAGAAAACCTCAGAGTTTTCCCTGTGAATTAACTAAATACTGTATAGAGAAATGGTTCTATAAACCATTGAGACCATTTAAATAATAAAACATGAGAAAAAAGATAGATGAGCACAAAGATCCCTTGCTTCAGTATCACCGTTTTCTTTTTTTCTTTTTTTTTGCCTTATTATTCATTATCACAGAAAATTCTTAACAAACAAAAAGTTTATAACACCCACTCTGTATAATACAATTACCTCTCAAACAGGAGTATAAAAAAAAATAGAAAACTTATAATACCCATCAAATCAAGAACACTGCTGCATACTCAGTACAAATGTTGTCAACAACTACTCAATGTTACTGACAAATCTAATGACTACCTAGGTCACTTTTTGCATTTCATACATATAGTCTGACGGTTCTGTTTGTTTCAATTGAAACATGAAACACTTTTTATTTAAAAATTACACTAAATGTAGATATGTAGCCTGAAAAGAAAAAGGAAAAAAATCATCATTCAAAAACTTGAGAAAGAAAAAAAATACCCATAAAGATTCTGATCCTAGTAAAGGAAGGGTCATACTGTAAGACCACTGTAAGACCTAAAATGGATAAGACAGTTTAAAGCATGAAGAACAATCTCTAATATATATATATAGTATATATAAATTTGGCTACTTTATTTTTCAATCAAGATGGACCAACCCTGTGTCAAAAGCCATAAAAATCAGTATCTCCTCTAAAGATTAATTAAATGAGCTATTCATCTATTTGTGTGTCTCCATACAGAATAATTGGAGGGACAGAATATAAAAGAAAAAAATCCACTGATTACTAAACTAAGGTCAAGGTGATTTACTAACCTTCAACTGTCTACAAAACAAAATTTTTTTTAATAATAACTAAACTCAATGGAAACAATACTGGTTGCAAATTGATGTTAAGAAGTACACACTATATAAGAAATATTTTGTTTCCATTCATCATAAAAAAATATATGTACTGTATTAAGAATTATTTTACCTCCTTAGCTCATATTTTCAGGATGTGCATGAAAACTGTTCATCCTATATAGAGAGGTGTTCCAAGAAAAAAAATTTAAATAAAAAATAAAAAAACCCATCTGATAATCATTCAAAGAAAAGGACTGTTATGCGAGGTGGATAACATTATAAATGCCTAATATTACATCATAATTTTGGTACATATCCATCATAGAGAATACCCATTTGCATAACTGGGTATAAAGTGCTTGGGACTTGTACAAGCTGTTGAGTTTAATCAAATAAAAGCAGAAACACTTAACACAAGTACTTCATCCAAATCAAAATGAGAATCAAATATTTTAAAACATGATTGAGACAACAATAGGTACTGCTTTAAGTTTCATTAAAATTGAAAAAAACTGGACGTTGCTGAGTTGCACATAACATTTAGACCATAGGATTGCAAGAACAATGCTTTGGCTTTCCTTTATATGAAATATTCAATATTTTCTGCATTTGCACATAAAACGTGCAGACCTCTATGGCTCATCAGATCACCTGTATTATCATCATTCATTTCATCAGGTACATTCACTTTTAGCTAAAAATTACTCAATACAATGACATTTACCCAACTACAATAAAGCCTGTCACACTTGAGTGAATGTGATCATCATTATATCTTTTAGCCATGGAAAGTTCAGTTTTAACATTTTTAAGTACTGTACTACAATTGCCAATCTCCTTTCAACCCTCTGGACAATCATACAGGAATTTGGATATTTGATTTAGTGTTTTAAGTAAACCATTTTCCAATACCAAAGATGGTAGAGCCTGAAAAAACACACACATGAAACTCCAAGAAATGGCATTGGGGGGAAAAAACTGACTTTAGAAAATAAGCAATGAATGGTGGAATGGCTATTTACAGCACTATGAAGGTCTAAGAAGGAAGAAGTAGATTTGTAAAAGTATTTCCAAGTAAATATATATTTAATGACAGTAAAATGAAAGTGGTAAATCATAGAACATTAGGTGCTGACTGAAATTTTGGCATTCTCGCATTTATTTGTTTTATTGCTAAGCAAGGCTAAGCATAAGGTAATAAGGATGCCTATAGAGAGCTAATGGAGAAGGCTTTAGAATACACATAGTGGAAAAAGATTAAATCGCAGTAGAAGTCTCTAATACTGAAATCACTATGTGCCTCGTACAATATTTCATTATCAATGAAAATTATCTTAATGCATACAGGATGTAACCTGCCTGAAAAAGATTGAGCAACACAGAATTAACTACAGCACAACAAGAAGGATCCCAAATGATAGCAATTAATGCTTTGCACTAATGTGCAACATCAACAAAGTTTCATTTTCAGTAACAAATTTTCCTTACACTACTGGTCGTATTAGTTTATTGTTGTGCTTTGAAAAAACTTAAAAATAAGAGGCCAATGGGATAGTTTATTGTTGTGCTTTGAAAAAACATAAAACTATGAGAGGGGCCAATGGGATATATTATAACTTGAGGAAGAAACTCCACACATTAGATAAGTGTGAACATAACTCATTTTATTGTACAACTAAACCATCCTAGGGATAAGCTGATGCAAACTAGTTTATCTTTCAACCTAATCACCATACTCAGGTACCAAGCATGGCATATATCCTTCCAATGTGACACCTACTTCATTTGATTTCAAAACTACACAGCATACTTCCAATTCTGCTTAATAGTGCTTTTGCACTATAAAGCTTCTATGAAAGTGATCAATGATAAGCAATCCATTAAAAAAATAAATGTTTCAGAGTAACTGTAAATTGAGTGATAACTGTTCTGATTCAAAAAATTATATGCTGAATGAATGAAACTGTTCTCAAGTCAAGTAATTTTTTTCTAAATATATAACAAATAACTTTAAGTGCAAAAAATACATAATTAACAAGTTGTAATATGTGCTGTGCAGTAATGAAAAAAAAATCTGAACTGACGGGGAACTGCATAAATCTGTTCAAACAACAGAGAAAAAGCAAGGACTTCAACTAAATTTCTGTAAAATGTATGAACTGATGGGGAACTGCATAAATCTGTTCAAACAAAAGAAAAAGCAAGCACTTCAACTAAATTTCTGTAAAATGTATAAGTAAATAAATAACATTACATGTTAATACATACAAGTTTTGGGATCATTAGACACAGAACCAGAAATTTTTAAGTGATTCAAACACATAAGAAAGTACGCAACAACTTTCAAGTGGTTCCCCTAAAAGAATTCACATTGCAAAAAGATTGAAAAGGAATCTGTTTCACTTCAACAAATAAAAAAATTGCCTGGGTAAACTGAAAAGGTACAGGTGGCAATAATGCATTTTCAAGAGATGAACACAGTACAATACTTCCCATACACTGTGAGCTGAAATTTGATCAACCACAATTTTTTCTATAAATGTTAATGACCTGTATTCAAGAATTACATCACATGAGAAAATTGAAGATAAATATGTAGATATATTCTATTTTTCATTACATAACTGATTGGAATAATGACATGATTGTATGATGGATAATAGAATTTACTAAACTGCATTGTGTACAAATAGCTTTAAGAGCATGTAAAACCGGACAGATAAAATATTGGCAGGAAAAGATGGAACTTTGCATGTTTTGCACAAAAGCCATATTATGAGTAGCAAGCATATATACATAACTGCCAAGGTAAAACTATGGGCTGGGGAAAAGAGGGTCAAGATATAAAGAGATTTAAGAAAAATTTTCCAAGAATGTATATTGTAAGAAGCTTAACCATGTTCTGGAATCTATTATGACATTTCACTAATGAAGTAACAGTTCATGAATTATACACATTCAAAGCACAGGCAATAATAAACCCTTTTTTTGTTAAAATTAGCAGTAACACATTCAAAAGTGAAAACTGCACTACAGATATATCTGATAGCTAGCTAAGGATTTGCATTATGAACTGTCAACCAATGCTGTTCATCATAAACAAAGAAGCCTAAACCCCTTAAAAGACAGAAACAAAGTACTGAATTAAAGATTTCTTTAGTACTATCAGTTCTTGAAGAAACCGCCATCATAATGTTTTGCTAGGCTTAATAAAAAACCTGACACTGATAACTGATTTAGTCATATACACAGCAACTCAATCTTACTTAACTAAAACAGACTTACAAATATGACTGACAGATCACAAACACATTTAAATTTTTAATACAGTTCCTCAAGTATGTTCTCATAAATACTCAAATGTGGCCATGATATTCACTGTCAAATATCAAGAGGAGTTCTACAATATAAATAACAGAAGAAATGGAACTATAAGGCTTGAATTGGAGATGGTAATATTTAAGTCGAAAATGCAGATTTTAACTTTCCCTTACTGGTCTTCTATTCGAATACTTCACTGCTTACAAACATCTTCGTTACTATCATCAACAAGCACAATTCTCCCCATTCCACTTGACAAAATAAAGTTGAATGAATTAGGTAGTAATGCCTGTTACACATTTGCATACAACTCATCAAAATCATAACTCATAAGATCATCAGATTCCTATTACTTCCTATGGGTGTTAACCAAAAACATAGTCAAATTTTAAAACCTCTTTTCATATCAATTAGCTTAGCATCCATCAAAATTTACTATCATTAAACAATATTCTCAATTTTCCACTTGCCTCATCTCCATTTATATTTGCCTTTTTAATTTAATTTAACAACAACCCCAACGACCTTCTATGCTTTTAGCACACTCAAACTTAATATTTTATAAAAGTTCTAATAATTTTCCTTCATTCAGGAGGCTGGTTAATAGCTCTTTACTGTTCAGCCCTACCTTCCTTTCTCTCTCATTCTTCTTCTTGCTTTTGACTGGTCATTGTCCATCTCACTGGTCAATGCTTTTTAAAGCCTTCAACTCCATACTACAGTTCAATGGTTACAATTCACCACTGCTTTATGTAAATAAGCCCATTGCATTTACACACGTATTTTCTTTGTAACATTAAAAAATATAAATTAACATTATACAATAATTTAACATACCAAATTCAGCATTGCTATCATTATGCAGGGACAACAAAAATTTACTTCCATGGTAGACATACTAAGAATCACACACACATTTAAAAATTACCTTAGAGCATATTGTTTTTAGAAATGCATTTTCATCTCCACCCTGTCAGTCTCAAAAAATAAATAAAAATGTTTATTTTGTGGTCTATACAGCTAGTTTACAATTTGCTCCTATACTGGTTAGCAGCATTAAAAATGCAAATTTCATACCCATTTATACATAAAATCTTTATGAGTCTTTTTATTTTCATTTCACATCATCCATAATTCAGACTCAAACAGTTAAATAAAAATGTGATGAACAGATGAAAAGTTGAAGCTGAGAGACTTAGAAGGACAAACCTACAGGTAAAATTGAAGACAACCATTATTTAAGACAACAATCCTTTTTCATTTACCTTTGTTGCCTTCAATCATATAAATAATTTAATATAGCAGTACACAAATTAATATCTTATTTTGTCTAGTTACACAATGTTGTAAATGATCTATCTATATCTTAGCTATTGCATGAAATACTTTTGTCATAAATCCAAAACCTAGGAACTTCCAAATAATATTGAATAATAACTATACATTTTTACATAGGGAATGTTAGTAAGCCTTCATCAAGAACACTGTTCTACAACCAGGATGCACAGGTAAGAAAAGCATAAACTATTAACATGAAAAATGAAATGGCATGAAATGAGTGATCAAGTGAAGATAAAACTTTGAAGATGAAAAAAAAAAAAAATAGTACAAGTACTATAAATGCCCTATAGCCTATTGATGAAACTGTAGAATGAATGCACTACAACAAACAAAAAATAAAACTATTTATAGAAAAGTTATAAATTTCTTAACCTGAAGTCAACCAGTGACAATACAGAAAAAAAACAGAACTAATGAAGAATCTGCGGTTTAGACCCAAATGTACATTAACCCTTGTATCATTCATGATACTGTATTCTAAACCATTTAATTTTATTTCTAAATGGGAAATAGCAATATTTAAATCAATAAAAAATGGATCATTATTATTACAAGGAATTACTGATATCTCAATGAGAAAAATGTGAATGACTCCTCCTCAAAACCATCTATGGAAAGTATGAGATGAACGTGATGAAACTCCCCCAGCACCAATCTTCCTTAAAGATAATCAGTAGTGTGCTAAATAAATCATAATGGTGAACTTCCTACCTTTCAGTAATCTTTTCATGTTTAGTGAAGTAAGGTCTTAAAAGTTTCCAACTGCTTCATATAAATATAGCCCATTGCATTTTCAAGACTTGTTTTCTGAGGAATTTACACATTGGGCTTTAAAATTTACTGTTGAAAAACTACTTAAAATTTTGTTGTGTTCTGGGCCTTCCGTTTGTTAACAATACCAGTTACAGTACTTCCTTACAAAGTTTCCTAAAAGTCAGCAGGACACCCTTCTAGTACTGAAGGTTTGAATTCAAATGAAATTTTTTTTTCTATATATTTAAGCAGAGCAATGTTGCAGGCACACTATCAAACACAATTCTCATCCATTTAACTACAGATGACTGCCCCAATTTCTCATTATAGTACTTAATTTTAGAATGCAAACATTCAGCATAGTAAAGTATGAATTTTGTTCTTAAAATAAAGTATCTGCCAATCTCAGGCTACACGCAAATCTTCAGTTTTAAAATCTAACTTTAGTAAACATAATTACTGATCCAAGTCTCTGTCTGCAAATTCAAATGTAGGTAACATATACATCCTGTTGTTTCAAAAGATTCTCCAAATGATAAAAGACTAAAATGCACCACTGAGAAATCCCTTTAAGAAAAGATTAATACATTACCAATAACCGGAATACAACCAATTTGTCACACCTCTTCAGAGCAAAAACTGATTTCATTGGTTATTTCCTTTTAAAGTCAATAAAATAATTATGGTATCATCTCTGTAGATCATATGGAATTTATTTCTGAAAGCATACTACTGATGCAATCATGACTTGACAAAACTAATCAAAATATTAAAAATAAAGTATTTTAAAATATGATAATAGGATTGTGTTCATTAGGATAACCCATATCTTATGCACTAGCAACCACAACGCATGATCAATAAATAGTCATTCACCAATAAGTACAGTACTATATGTACGTGTGTGTGTGTTCAAAAATTATATGTACAGTATACAGTAATATATATATACTGTACATACCATATATACTCATATAGTACACTATAGTATACTGTTCAAAGATACAGTACAAACTGTGTACGTGAGCACAAAGAAACCTGCATAATATGTAATAGGTAGTTTTGAAATTCTACTGACTAAACTTCAGCCCCAAGGTGTTGTACTGCACTTTGTGCCACAGGAACATACTTATCCTCAATCTGGACAAGGAAAATTACACGGCCTACATGGGATCGAAGCCGAGGATCAGGGTGATGAGGAGTCCAGGTGTGCACTATTGGCCCCTCCATTCCCTCTACAGGAACCCAGTGGCCCCAGTAGCTCCTTCCTCCTCTTTTTTTCATCTCTTCATCGGGCCATACAACATCAATGCGCCTTCCCAGGTTTAATGTGTCATACACTTGGTTTGCATCAATTATCTGAAATGAGAAACATAAGACAATGCACAAAAGTCTCTGGGCTTTTATACAACTAGACAAATAAGATAAATTGTTTATCTATGAGAAAAAGATATGTACGTATGTATTAAAAAATGAGTGTCAATGCACTTCCATTAACAATACAATTATCTAATGATACTCAAACCAAACTGCTGCTGATTACATTTGCCTCTTAAACATAATACGTAAACTTGGCAAAAAAGCATATTATAACTTCTTCCTCTAAACATCATAAGGAGACATCAGTGACAATTTTTTTTTTTCTTTTTTACTTTTGTTGTACTATATGCTTTTATATCTCTGAAAGTCAGACTACACCCTAAATTCAAATCAAGACTTGTTTTATTTATTTATTTATTTTAAGTAGATCATAAATGTGGATAGTGACCCCCATGAGGGAGTGACTCTAATTTATGTGCAACAATTACTTTAATCTGGGACATTCCAAATAATTTTATCTGCAGTCAATTCACAGAAAGAGAGGAGGGTAAGCATTGGTCGAAGCTTAAAAATAACTCTGAAAAACTGTTAACATGAAGTAAAACTAATTCTGTGATGCTGAGCAGTAGCTATGAGAGAAAACCATAAGTAGCAAGTAATATTTCAAAACTTAACTTATATAGTAATTTAAAACTATGTATTACCTCTTTTAAGTCATTTTTTTTTTTTTTTTATCAAACTATCTATTACCTCTTGTCTTTTTTTATCAATTTCATTAATAATTCACACAAGTTAGGCCAAAAAGATTTTATAGAACTAAAGGAAAGATTTTCTGGTGAGATATAAAGAAAATATTTTAATTTTCTGCATGTCACTGACAATAAGAAAACACCTTACCCAAATAAGTTTAAGTCATGTAAGTAACTAAAAATGAATTAATTTCTATGATACCATTATTCCTGGTACGTAACTACAGTTATATCCAAAGAAATGAAGAAGTTTGCCACTAACCCAGCCAACTTCCTAAGTCATCAATGTGAAAAGTTGTATTTATGTCTTGGTTCCAAAAACATTTTAGGTGATGAAAATCCAACAACAGCTTCCACTATTAGCTTTGAAATTAATTCCCACCCCTGCAATTATATTTCTCCTAGATAACAGAATAAAAAGAGGGAAGGAGTACAAGAAAACAAAAAGTATTTTGAATGAACTGCACTGATACTTAAACCATACTCTTTCCCTATGGTCTTTCTAAATGGATTATTCTAAAAAGACTACAGTGTATGTTATGTTAAGCAACTATGGTCTTTCTAAAAGGATTATTCTAAAAAGACTACAGTGTATGTTAAGCACATCTAAAATTATGCACCATCTCATAGCAACTTTATATTCAACACCTAATTTCTATGATAATTTTGTCTAAGTATTACAAGTTTCATAATAGGGCTCTCATGAAAACACACCAACAAAATAAACCTTACTTCTGCCACAATTACTTTAGATATAAAATAACTAAACCACATAGATGCCAGAATGTAAACTGACAATCCATTTCAATATTCTCAATATATTGGCCAACCTTAAAATTTTGCCCAGTCTGGGAAAGTGTTTAATATATATTTAGCCCATCCCTTAAAGGTTAACCTTAGAATATAATGTAAAACCAAAGTTTTGATAGTTTCAATTAATTCATTATTAAAAAACCAACTTTCTGTACCAGGAAAATTAAAAATTGACGAGTGAATAAGGGCAGTGTGAAATAAAGCAATAATAATAAAAACATTAGATTCTTACACTATCAATTAAAGTCTAGGCATAGAGGTATGACATCCACACAAAAATTACAAAAACAACTTACAAATACAGACACCACACTACTTACAAATATTCAGAGACAGAAACAAACGGGATAGCAAAATTTTGTTCTGCGTGCCTATTCTATAAAATATAGTGCTGTTTTAAGATGAAAAAACATACAGTAGTGTATTGACTACTATATGTCATCTGCTTAAACAGTAACCAACTAACAAGCAATTCACCATACAGAAGGCCATCTGGAACGTAACTCGTTTGTAAGCAGGGTGTTGTTTGTAACATGAGATGCCAGTTATACTGAATGAATTTTCAATCTAATAACCATGCTATGAAAATAATAAACGTGACTTAATTTGATTAACTGCAATAACTTTCCAGTATTTATATAAAATTACTCTACAGGAAACATTGCTTTAAAGCTGGTTAATAATGTATTCATATTAGTACTTACCCTCACTCTTTGTACATGTTTATCAGGTGGTGGAGTTGTAAATTTTTCTTCCCTCTCCTCATGTAGGGTTGAGCTATCATCACGGAGACTTGTGGCATCCCATCCTGATTCACGAAGATGAGGCTCTTTTGCTTGACTGGTAACGATTGGGATGGGTGGAATGTCTCTTGCAGGGGTTGACAATGATGATGTTGGGGTACTTCGGCTACTTGCAGACATTCCACCTCGCAAGCGCTTCTCCCCACCTACTAAGGATACATCACGACCACTGTGGAGGGACACTTCTCTACCACTATGCAAGGAACCTTCTCGACCACTATGAAGAGAGCCTTCTCGTCCACTATGAATTGAGCCGGCATCTCTTCCACTCTGGAGAGACACATCTCTTCCACTCCACTCACGATCTTTACTACTGGCTGAACCCTCACTAAGTCCATCTCTGTCCCGGGGATCTAACCGTGACAAGCCAGCTGTTGTGTCTGAGAGCAGACCTGCTAAACTAGCCAAAGTTGAGGTAGACTGTTTATTTCCAGGACCAACCAATGAAGAAACTGTTGATACAATAGAGCCTCTGTTGGCATGTAAGGATCCTCGTGACAATGAACCACCTCGCCCAAGGCTTCCCTGACCAAGACTACCTGCTGCTGTTACCAAGCTGAGACCACCTACTTGAGAGCCATCTTGACTACTTCCAGACCCCAAACTTACAGGAACAGTTGTCAGAACTGTAACAAACATGAACAGAGTGCAAGGATTTATTGAATCAATTCATTCAATAATGTAAACCAATATAAAACATGAGGCAAAAGAAATGGATACAACCATTTTAGTTGTGAAACTCAGATTTGTTAGCACATACTTATAAAGTAGGGACTCTCGAATATTTCTAATAAGCAATGGAAGAATGCTTTATAAAATTGTTCACTGTAGCGCAAAACATTGATTAGTGTACATAGAATTTTTATTGTACTCTCAACAATAAAAATGAAGATACAGTTTTTCTGATCTTTGGACACATATTGCTCAAAAATGCAACATCTGGCAACTCTAGAAAGGGGGCAGAGCTTCAAAATCATTGTGTTTTTTGCTTCGTAGATTTCCAGGAACTTTAAACCATAAAGATTCTGTAGAAGTCCTATAATCATTTATACTTCCATGTAGTAACAGCTCTATATTATTCGTTAACGTTGGTTTGGTAATGTCAGTTCAGAGCAGAATATCGATCATCCTTCTTTACCTACTGTGAAACCTTACTCATATGTGATGTTATGACATTAAAATGACGTTAAAATTCATGTGTAATCGGAAACAGATTTTAAATAATGAGAAAATTTTTTCAAATTTGGGTAATACCAGTGGAAATCATGAGGAACCAAATAGTAATGAATGCATCATCAGAGAGAAAGCATAGGCTTTAGAGATATTTAATTCATTATACGTATTTACTCAAAAAGATTGAGTGATAATATTTTTTTTAAATAAAAATTTTTAGAAGTAGACAGAAAGAGTGAGAGAGAGAGAGAGAGCAAATTCTGCTTATGTGAAACCATAGGTCTATTTATATGTAGCTACTCAATTCATATTTTCTTAGGGAAATTGAGTGAAAATATAATCTTGAAGTATGTTGAAAATATAATCTTGAAGTATGTTTCAGAAGAGAAGAGAAAGAGAGAGAGAGAATAGTATTCAAGTTAATTCTCTAAGAAATTCATAACCTAACCTTGATTTCATTCTACAGTTGCTGTAACATTCCAAGATTGCAAAAAAGTGGAAAATTTCAACCATAGGCTACAGTCATTCTTTCTTTCTTGATATAGTCTACTTTTCAAAATCGATTTTCATCCACAAATCATTCTTGAAAAAAGCTGTGTAAAGTAAAAATATTTATTACCACAAATAACTCAATATCTATCGCACAGCAATAAAAGTTTTATATCGTGCAAAAAATGCTGATGTGTTGGGAAATCTTTCAGCCTCAAGGAAAAGTAACGCAGCTGTGTTAGCTGTCTAGGCTAACTCTGAACTGTTTGTAATGGAAGTGTGGCCAGAAAATCTTTGAGTTGACAGGCTACTTTAACCTTGATAAAGATTTCCTTTTAATGACAGCAGCTTTGTAAACAGCTAGTACTAGCATTTGATCCATGTCAACGTCAAAGTCATAAAAGTGTGAAAGCCGTTACCCCAGTACCCTGTGACTTTTGCTTTCCTGCCCCTGAAGCACTTGGGCTCTTCCTCACATCATGGAAAACGCTCTTGCGGATTCAATAAATTTGTTCAACCTACCTTAGCCATCGCATCATTCAAGTCAGCTAACTTTAAATGCTTTAGAATACAAACATAAATTTGTAGAAACTAAAATAATTACTATCACCATTTATGATGATGCAACAATATTCTCATTCATAAAGCAAAAGAAGTATATATTGTCATGATAAATACTAGTAATGAAAATCAGAAATTCACACTCTACCTTCCAGATATCTATGAACAAATCCATCAGAGAAATTCCAGTTACTTCAGACATAAATCATGTTTTTAAGTATCTGAACATTTTAGTTTTGCAGTTGTAATTTATATAATATAATTTGCATTGTATTTTCTTATTCTAGAGTATATTTAGCGAGGTTATGTCTCTTTAGTAAAGAAACAAGAACTTTATATCTCTCTCTCTCTTTTTATATATATATATAATAACTGTTCAAATAGAATTACTGGAAAAAATTGTGGTTGGATGAAACTTCCAAGGCATTAATGAAGATGACGCCAAACTTGATACTACTGTACTACAATAAAACTCCTTACAGCTTTAAAGAAAATGATAAAGCTGATTACATGTTTAGTATATATGTGAGCAAAAAAATTGGAAAGGCTTCAATTGTCTATGGGACCCATAGCAGTTATGTATGAAGGGACTGCTGAGGAAATTGACAGGGTGAGAAATCTGTTGACAATTAGAATGGGTACAAAGGTTAGCATACGTGATAGGACAGATAAAAGTTTTATGAGATGATTCGGTCATGGAGAAAAAGTGTTAGAATGGCAGATTGGTGAAGAGTATACTATTCATTGGTAATGGAACAAAACAGATGGAGACCTAAAAGTTTTGTATACAGCATGAAAGAGTGAATGGGAAGGATTATAGTTACTAACACAGATGGAATAAGACAAGAATTACATAAAATTTCATGACATGATTACAGTGGCACCGAGAAGTCTGGGGTAAAGGATGATAGGAAGAAATAGGGAAAAACATGAGATGATGCAAGTTGTAACTGTATGAAAGTGGAAATCACACAGATATACATACGAGGGGGGACCCAAAAGTAACCGAAATTGTGTCATAGAATTTTATTCAGTTACTGTTACATGTTTACAGTCTTATCACCTTCAAAGTATTCTCCATTTGAAGCAATGCACTTATCCAGACGTGTTTTCCACTGTTGAAAGCAATTCTGGAACTCTTGTGAAGTTATGGCTTTTAATGACTCTGTCGTTTTCTTCTGAACCTCTTCAACGTCTGCAAAACGTTTTCCTTTGAGGGCTTTCTTCATTCGGGGGAACAAAAAGAAGTCACAGGGAGCAAGATCGGGTGAATAGGGAGGGTGGGTAAGTGGGGTCATGCCATTCTTGGTCAGAAACTGTCTCACACTCAAGGCGGTGTGCGCTGGTGCATTGTCGTGATGAAGCCACCACCCTCCACTTTGCCACAGGTCGGGGCGTTTCCGTCTCACGACAATGCACCAGCGCACACCGCCTTGAGTGTGAGACAGTTTCTGACCAAGAATGGCATGACCCCACTTACCCACCCTCCCTATTCACCCGATCTTGCTCCCTGTGACTTCTTTTTGTTCCCCCGAATGAAGAAAGCCCTCAAAGGAAAACGTTTTGCAGACGTTGAAGAGGTTCAGAAGAAAACGACAGAGTCATTAAAAGCCATAACTTCACAAGAGTTCCAGAATTGCTTTCAACAGTGGAAAACACGTCTGGATAAGTGCATTGCTTCAAATGGAGAATACTTTGAAGGTGATAAGACTGTAAACATGTAACAATAACTGAATAAAATTCTATGACACAATTCCGGTTACTTTTGGGTCCCCCCTCGTAAAAGGATGAATCAGGCTTTAAAGAACAAAGGGATGAATAAAAAGAAGGCAAAATACACAAGTAGGGGGAGGAAGTTAATATATAAAATGAGTTGTCACATGCAGGAATTGCTAGCAGGATATTTAAAATTAAACAACTTCAATTGAAGATTTGAAAATGATGAAATTCTCATTCTTAAAACTAAACCGATCTCTTTTAAATGATAGCTGAGGCAGTTTCCTTTAAGATGGCACTAGTAACATAAGGGGTCAACCATTTATAATCTCTGAGCCAACAAAATTGCAAAAAAATATTGGTTCCAAATTTATTTCAAGAGCTTAGGCAATGATTTTTTAATGGAAGCTGAACCTATTTCCTTAATTCTTTAAGATTTTTACACCCCAGGTAATTCATATCTATCCCAGTTTTACTTGGCTTCTTGCTGACCATTCTCCTTCAGCATGATAATTCTACTTGAGCAGCCTGAGAAAATTTACTCATGATAAAAAGCAACTTTTTATGTCAACTTAAAACTGAGTAATTGTACTACATTGTAGTATGTTTTATAAAGAAAAAATCCAAAAACAGATGACACATAAGTCTGCAGACATTCAAGGATCATGAATGTGGCCATACATAATTGACATGGTTGTGAAGAAACAAAAAAACATGAATGTACATTATAATAAATGAATACATGTTAGCCTGCCACACCTATTAAATACCAAGACCAACTTTTTTAATCTAAATATTGCACAAAATTAAAGAAAATTAGCCTGTTGAAATGACATTCCATAATACACAATTAAAATTCTCATTTACACCTCATTCTACAGTCATGAGGTAGGCATGGAAACATGTGAAAGTAATACTACTGCAAATTAAGCTTGGCTACAGTATTCTCCATATATAAAGTAGAGGCAGAACAGTTTCTGCTACTGCATTTAATCTACACATTACTTAGTGTTAGTACCTTGATGAAGTGGAATGTTTCCATGGTGAGGTTCAGTAACTCTGCCACATTCATCATTAAGCCCTGAACTGCCACTAGAGCATCCTTCACCACACCGCTGCTGCACTCTACAAAATAAGATAACATTACAGTATATTAAATACAAAGGAAAAAGGCTATACAATATCTATAATCCTAATATTAAACAGGGAACCACAATAACAGAAATCATACAACAGTAAAATTGCTCATAACTGACCCACTGTGGGATATCCTAAAATGACAAAGGTATCACGAACTATTTTGTCCCTCATTACAAATAAACAATAATTTTGTCACTCATACCAAATATCAATACAGTAGCTCACCAAGATAACGGCTTGAAGCATCTGAGCCTACCCCGCTGTAAAATAAACTCATTGTGTATATACGTGTGTATTTATACCCCTTACCCCCTTAAACTTATACATACTGTAAAATTCTAATAACTGCCTATTTTAACAGTTCACTGCCTTATTTGATAGTTCTAACAAACAATATACATACAATAAATTACCATTCTAAAATGATTTAAAACAAAAAAACAAACAAATACACACCAAGCCATCCTAAACCACCCAAAGTCATCTTTTAGCAACTAAATGTTGCCCCATTATACATAAGCATAGTTGTTTTCCTTCATAGTAGTTTTTTTTTTTTCAATGTATTTAGATAAAGAAACACATACATACTCATAAAGTAAGATAAAGCCCTATTGCTAATTTAAATTATAATCTACAGTAGGGTAAAAGCTTTAGCATAATTATTAGAGTTGAAAGCAATGTAAATTAATAAAGAAACAGTAACAATAAAATTTACCTATCTTTACAAAGAATATGGAAGATATTTTAGAATAATAAATAAAAATAAATGTATATACTTGTGATTTTACCTCTGTACTAACCTCTTTTCCTCCATCTCTTTTAATTATATAAGTTAAAAGTGTAACAGAGAATGATAAAAGTAGTGTTACAACTGAAGGAAAAACAGCTGTTTTGCTAAGAACAACCAAATCACATTTCAACCATCCTACATTAGTAAACAATTACCATAGTTATGTTGCAAATGATGTTAAATAGAATAGGACATATATTTTTACATTACATCCTTATTCACTATGGAGAAAAAATCATCAAAGAAATATACTATGCCGCAATACTAAATTTAAGCTGCAAGTTGTAGCCGGAGCTGAGAAGATAATGTTCAAGCTGCTAAGAACTATAAATTATCGTGCATCAGCAACATAGATTAAACTCCTGTGAACTTTGATATCCATCTAAAGCGACTGTAAATTAACTGGTGAGAAAAGTATTTTAATCAAAACTACCAGGAATGAAAAGACATTTTACTGTTGTTTTACACTGATAAAAGATAAATACATAAAGGTCATATGATGAAACCAAAAGAAAATAGCGAAAGGAATCTGTTGATTTTTCTACACAAAAGAAGCTGTCCCCAGTGCCATGAACTATCGAAAAAGAGAGATACCTATCAAGTCATATTTTGACTTCAAAACACTTTGTATAAGAAAATACAACCTTGTCCTTTATAAATGGAGAATCTAGAGATTCATTTACACTAACTAGAAGCAAGAAAATCGCTCTGAATTGAGTTAAATATGGCAAAATAAACTTACCTTGTAATAGCCCTCAACTGATAGCCAAACCAAAACACTGATCACTTTGTCTGAATTTTATAATACATTAGTAATATGAGAATGCATATAATATCATTGAATACGGTGAAGTAAAATGTAACTTTTTAAAAGAGACATGGATAAGATGCATATTCGTTTTGTTTGTATTTGATAATATGATACTAATAATGAATATTACATGTTCGGCGCTGGATCCGGATGCAAAAACCCTCAAATTGTTATTTCCATTTTGCATCGATCTATCCGGAGGTACGATATACCGCAGTCCGTTATCTCGGTGTGCTACTGTACCTATTTTTCACAACTTTATTATCAACCCTTAAATGCCGAAGCGGTAAAAAAAAAATGGTCTCCCGTGTGCCGGAGGTGTTTCGGAGTGAGCGCGGAAGCGGAAAAAATATTTCTTTTCAAAAAACACAGAGCGCTTAGTTTTCAAGATTAAGAGTTCATTTTTGGCTCCTTTTTTTGTCATTGCCTGAAGTTTAGTATGCAACCATCAGAAATGAAAAAAATTATCATTATCATATATAAATAATGCGATATATGATTAGCGCAGAAATGAAATTTCATATATAATTGTATTCAAATCGCGCTGTGCGCAAAACGATTAAAGGTAACAAGTTACTTTTTTTTCACTGTAATGTACACTAAATTGCGATCATTTTGGTATATAACACATTGTAAAATGATAAAAGCAACACAGAGAAAATATTATCACAAAATGATGCATAAATTCGTAACGCGCGGACATAAAACTTTTTTTTTTTTAAATTCACCATAAATCTAAATATTGTTATAGAGACTTCGAATTTGTTTCAAGATGAAGTTAAATGATGGAATATTACGATACTGTAAGAGTTTTAGCTTACAATTGCAGTTTTCGACCATTTCGGACGAGTTAAAGTTGACCAAATGTCAAAATTTTTTTATACATTTTTTTTTATATGCAATAATTTCGGAAATTAGAAAAGCTACATCCTTCAAATATTTTTCCTTTTATTCTACATGAAATTGCGCACATTTTTATATATAAAACTCTATGAAATGCCTAATATGAAATGGAGCAAATTTTCCGAGAATGCGATGTACGAATTTCGGAGTTTTATGGCGGAGAATCCGCGCGCGGAGGGAAGGAAAGTTTTTTTCATAAATTCATCATAAATCGAAATATTGTGCTAGAGACTTCGAATTTGTTGCAAAATGAAGGTAAATGATTGAATATTACTAAAATATAAGAGTTTTAGCTTACAATTGCGTTTTTCGACCATTTCGGTAGAGTCAAAGTTGACCGAACGTGGCTTTTTCTATTTATCGTGATTTATATGCAAATATTTCCAAAATGAGAAAAGCTACAACCTTCAATTATTTATTGTTGTATTCTACATAAAATTGCGCACATTTTCATATATAAAACTTTATGTAACGGCTCATTTAAAATGGCGCAAACATTACCACAATCGCACGTATGATTTTTTCGGAAGAGTTACCGCGCGGACGTAAAGAAAATGTTATTTTTTTCATAAATTCACCATAAATCGAAATATTGTGCTAGAGACTTCCAATTTGTTACAAAATGAAGGTAAATGATTGAATATTACTAAAATAGAAGAGTTTTAGCTTACAATTGCGTTTTTCGACCATTTCGGTAAAGTCAAAATTGACCAAAGGTTGGAAATTTGTCACTTATCATTTTTTATGTGAAAATATTTCAAAACTGATAAAAGCTACAACCATGGGTTGTTTATAGTTGTATTGTGCATGAAATTGCGCACATTTCCATATATAAAATTTTATGTAACAGCTAATTTTAAAATGGTGCAAACATTACCACAATCGCAAGTATGATTTTTTTCGGAAGAGTTACTGCGCGGACGTAAGGAAAAAGTTTTTCATAAATTCACCATAAATCGAAATATTGTGCTAGAGACTTCCAATTTGTTGCAAAATTAAGGTAAATAGTTGAATATTACTAAAATACGTATAAGCGTTTTAGCTTACAATTGCGTTTTTCAACCATTTCGGTAGAGTCAAAGTTGACCGAAGGTTGAAATTTTGGCACTTATTGTTATTTATATGGAAATATTTCAAAACTGATAAAAGCTACAATCATGAGTATTTTTTTTTTTTTGTATTCTAAATGAAATTGCGCACATTTTCATATATAATTCTTCATGTAACGGCTAATTTAAAAAGGTGCAAAAATTATGTCAAAGTGACGAAATAATTTTTGAGATGTGTCACTGATACTTTTTAAGTGCGATAAGAAAGAAATTCGCGCTTGCGCACCTGCGTAACGATTATAAACAAAACAACGCCTTGATCCGTGAACTCCCAGCATCCCCCAAGGCGCGTGATTCAAAAGTTTTCGGGTGGTAGGCCTATAAGTATTTTTCCGCGAATTTAAAAATAAACTTTTTTGAGTCGACGTATGGTACATCCATTCGGCATACGGGAGACATTTTGACTCGACGTTTAATACGTCCATTCGGCGTTTAAGGGTTAAATAACTCATAAAACCTTACATCAAACATATACTGAGCTCACTGAACTCTGATAAACCATACAACTAACATACAAATTGATGCATTTGATGGCAGACACGAACGAACTGAAACTAAACATTCAATGCTTTCATAATAAAAAATTTGGTGTTTGATAATCTCTCTTACTCTAAAATTTATTCTTTATAAAAAATAATTTGAGAGAAGAGAGAAAGAGCAAATGTGCAGCATGTGCATACTTGACCTCAATGTGAAGAGTATATTACTATATTTAGTACATTAAATTGCAATATATGTAAAATACAAGTACTGTACCCGGTAGATAGGTGAGGTGAGGGCACGGTACATACATGTGCATAGTACACATATAGACTAAACTTACACGTCATATTTACATAAATATTCAATCCTTTATAAAAATTTATTTAATTAAACTTGCTGAAAATTTCATTCTATGCACAAATTTGCAATTACTTCCTTAGAATTAATAAACAAACCATTTTGTTTTTGTTTTAATTTTGTTTGCATATAATCTTTCACCATCAGTAACCTATCTGAGGCAAGGGAGAGGAGGAGGACTCTCAGGCAGCATGGTAGTTTAATCTACCAATGCACACACAGGAAGGTTGATAAAATTAGTTAACTGGCAATCAAGGCCTAAAGTAGATGTATGTCATAAAATGCTGTCCTTGGAAAGATGAAAAAACAAGTCTCTGGTGTTTCTTTAGAAGGTAGTTAACATATAAATCATGGGCTGACAAAGAAACCGGCTTGGGAAGAAGAGTGCAACAGTGAAAACCACTCTCCCAGATGGTCAAAGAAAGACTGACACATCAAGAGGTTAAAGCCTGGTCAGTGACCAACTTCCACCTCGTATATGTATGAGTTGCCAGATGCCATAAATTCCTTGCTTTACAATCTTTGATTGTTTAACTGGTTTCCAGCTGGCGCTAGAAGATTACCCTATTGTTAAAACCAAAGATTTGTTCCACATATGAACAAAGTAATATTGTCTGATCACTTACTAACCACAAGTCTGACAAAAAAAAGGGGAAAAGGCCATTGTAACCAACTCCAGGGACTCTGCTTCAATGGAAGAGAAAGTGACCCCTTCAGCATAAAAGCTTCATGGGAAGATTTTTTGGATTACATATCCACTTGCAAGGGGGAAAGTCTAATCATCCTGTCAAATGTAATACCTCTACTGATACATATGAAGTAACTAGAGGAACAGCTGGAGGCAAGGGAATTTTCTCACCCAGATAGCAGACTCAAACTGGGTGGGGGGGTTAGTAAACTTTCCCAAGAACACTGCAATCCCTTGGCTAACAATCTCACTTGGAAATGCCTCTTTGACTCTGTCTCTTGGAGCTCCTGAGGCAAAAGACCCTCAGGTCCCAAGGTTCCCCAACAGGCTATGAAAGACTTAGCAAAGCGTTGAAAATGTTGCTGCCTAATTGGCATATTCTCTAAATATCATGGAGCTCGACTCCCCATCACCATTATCAATAAGAAGATTTTGGGAAAACCAGGCACAATCACCCCCTTTGGCTTCAATCCTAAGGCCAACAGCAAAACTAGACTTGCCAGAACTGGTAATGGACCTCAAGAGAACAGGAAGTTGCATTTCCATCCAGGGACAGTTAGGACAAGTATCAATCATAGGGAACCGGTTACCACATAGGATTGTAACTGTATAAGACATTATCGATATTGTGTTCAAGTGATCGTGGGCTTGCCAGGTCTTCAGTTCTGAAGAAACTGAATAGTCAGAAACCTCTAGAAGTGCAGACCCTTCTACTGTTCCTTGAAAGAAGCATGAACAGCAAAGTAATAGCCCAGACAGGACCTACCCTCCTAGAATGAATCAGTTGGAGAACAGATGTGAACATGTTCATACACCAGGAACTAGCCACAAGAAAGCTCATGAACCTGGTGGTCTGCCTGTTGCTGGTTCACGTCTCTGGGAAGACGGATGCCAACTACTAGTCCAATGGGACTTTTTATGATGGACAGCCTTCCATCCCTTCTTATGTTACTACAGACAAAAGATTGTGACAACAAAGAGAAATATGAGATGGTGATGGAATTAAGAGGAGCCTGAGGATGAGGATGAAGCAAGCTACTGAACAGACTTGAATTAAAAGGAACGTGAGGATGATGAGAACGAGGACCATTACCTGATTTTGTATTAATCTTACCAGGCTTCTAACCAGACTCTTATAACACTGTTAAGGATGTCAAGGTATGGGAGTTACAGCAACAGAAGAGCAACTGCTCATGGAATATCTGCTTGATGTAGACGTATTGGAGGGTGACCAATTTTTACTGCAAGAAAAATTTTGGAAGTTAACACAAAACTATACTGGTGTTCTGCAAACTTTGTTGCACAAAACATCAGTATAACTAAGTCTTGCAAGAATTTGGCTGACCTGTCAATTCTGAGATGTTTGTTTACTCTGTTCCCATTTGATCTTCAGCAGCTGACTCGCATATCAAATTGTTGTACAAACAACTGAGTTCTCATGAACTTCAGATCTTAGTATTAATTTCTGGCAGCATACTCAATTATTTCACTGTTCAGTTCATGCTTTACAAAATTTCTCATCCACCACATAGTATTAGACATGCAATTAAATTCACCATCTACTCTTTTCATTTGTGAGGTTCAATATCACATAGTTTTCTCAAGTTCTGCTTTTACTTTGGCCATATTATGGGATGCGCTTCATGATAATCATGTAGTTGAATTGTGGGATTTCATCAGTCCCAACTTGGGGCAAATGTTTTTCTACTAAGCAGGTTTAAAGGAGTTTCATTTCTTAGTTTTATCTAATCTGTTTTCCTTTATTCATTTGTTAAATTTTATTTCTTTTCTATACAGTGAAACCTGTTTTCATACGATTTTGTATTCGTAGACTTTTTCTAACAAAATTTTGTCTCAGGTTTTGTACATATCCATGGATTTCGTACACTCGGAAACGCTCCTTACAGGGCCCACCGCATGCATGACCAGGCCCTGTACGAAGCACCCAAACAAAGCAGCCCGTGTTCTCTTGTGACCCATTCTACTTTTGTGTTTGTTTTTGTGCTTTTTTTTTTCTTATTCAAATGCAACTGCTAAATAAGCCATCATGGGGCCAAAGGAAGTTCCAGGTGCTAGCACTTCTGTAAAATAGGTGAGAAACACTCTAAAATTTAGGAAAGAACTCGTAGCAGAGTCTTGGAGGATGTTAAATGCCGACCTCAGTGAGAAAATGCCTAAGGCTGGTTTGAAAATTTCAGAAAGCAAATGGGCATACATAATGTGCCTACTTCAGGGATTAAGGATATATTTGCAAAGTGGAGTGATGTAAAATCCTTTGTGGAGAATTATCATCCCAACAAAGAAGTTGTAATCCGTGTCTCTAACATGTTTAATGACAATGCCGTGTTTAACTTTAGGCAAATTTAAAAAAAACACCAGAAACAAATGTCTCTGGACAGTCCTAGTGCCAATAAAAAACAAAGAGAAGTAACCCCAGATAGGTCCTTGATACCTTAAGTCCTTCTGGAGGGAGATTCCCTTTCAAAACAATAACCTTTCATCCTCCCCACCTCGCTGTCTTCCATAAGCTAACAAGTGTTTTCCATAAAGGTAAGAGTGATGTTTTCATTTATTCATTTCATCAGTCATTTATATTTATTTTTCATTGTTTTCTGTATGTAAAACTTTGTCTATTCCCTATAAAATGTATTTTTGGGAGTCTGGAGTGCATTAATTGTATTTACATTATTCCTTATGGGAATTCTTGTTTCAGATTTTGTAAATTTCGGACTTTTGGGACGTTCTGAAACAGATTATGTACAAAAACTGAGGTTTCACTGTACAGGCAGTCCCAGGTTACGTCATTCCTGACTTATGGCGCTGTTAAGCAATGTTTTTCAGCGCAATAAGTGGATTTAATGCCCCGTTACCTGCTTTACAGAGCTGTAACCTGGACTTCCAGTGCTGTAAGTGCTATCAGTCCCATCATAATTAGGATGGTTCGGGTTAAGGCAATTTTCTGCTTACAGCACCCTGCTGGGAACGGAACCCCCGCCGTAACCTGGGGACTGCCTGTAGTTCAATTGTTTACTTCTGTACAGTATTTCATTTTCCATATTTGGCAGGTTTCCTTTTCAGGCCTTTGGGCTTATAATGTTTTGCTTTTCCACCTATACTTGCAAGTTGGCTAATAACACTAAATTGCAGAACCTTAATATGAACATTAACCACATACCTTTTCCATATGCCAATGACTGTATCCTTAATGAGAGTTAGACTGATGGGCCCACCAGCAACGCTCTTCATCTGTTCATTGGTATCTATGTAAGATGTAGTTAATGGTGAAACATAAATAGGATAGCCAATGGGTTGATCACAGGATGAATTTATAATATTACGAAGAGCTTGCTTAGCATTCTGTATAGAGCCTCTTTCAGGGTTCCGGTTACGCAGGTACACTAATTCTTGCTGCTGTCCTGCCCACAGGCCACGAACACACTCCCGATTCACCTTGATGACACGGAAAGATAAGTGTCGCTTGTTGAGCATTATTATCTTATATTCATCAGCACCTTCATCCATCACATGCCTGAAAATTATAAAAAAAAAAAAAATGAAGGCATCCAACTATTACACAATAGCAGTTCATGAATTGAATATGAGAAATGTTACATGTTACAAACACATCAAACACTGCACTGTAATTAAGAAAAAAAAGGGGGTGACCAAAAAATGGAAAAAACATATACAAAAGAAGTATGTAGTAAAGCTCTTTCCATCACACCTTACCTAAGGGCCAGCAGAGATGGCTTGCCAGAAAGGACAGCATTACGCCAAGTGGGATCCCCTTCGTGGGAGATAACTAATTGAGCCTCATGTTCTAATATTGCATTGTACAAGGATTCATGGTTGTCATATTCATCAGGGAACATGAAATGATCCTGTAACAATGAAAATATTAACTTAAATAATATTTCACATTCATAATAACTATTTAATATTTCAAATTATGTATAAAGTGGCTATTCCATTGAAAACCCTTACTTTTTCACAAAATAGTACCTCACCTGATGCAACTTGAGACTCATGCGGACCCCTGGTGCAACAACCCTTTTAAGGAGCTCCATATCTGTAAACACCCATTCATCCCTCATGGAGGTAATACGAAAGTCTCCTTTAAAAAGGGCATGTAAACCATGAAGAAAGTAATCAACACTGGACATGGCATTATGAGAGGCAGCACCTAGAGCTCTTCTTCCTGAAAATTGATCAAGTTCAAATAAAAGAAATGCATAAAGCCACAGAAATATATTAGTAAAGTTATAGTGACTCGGGTAAGTCATTCAGTATTCAGTGAACGTGGAAATGAGACAGTTTGCCGTCACTGTTTGGCAAAAAAGTCAAATGGAATGAGGAAAACCTTCACTTGTTTTCATGACACACTAGATTTATTTGCATTCATACCTAAAACATGCATTTAGGTTATGATGTAACAAGTTCCCATGTTAGTTAACCCTTAAACGCCGACTGGACGTATTTAACGTCGACATTTTTTGTCTCTTGGGTCCCGACTGGACGTATTTTACGTCAACATACAAAAGTTTTTTTAAAAATACACGGAAAAATACTTTTAGGCCTACCAGCCGAAAACTCTTGAATCACACGCCTTGGGGGATGCTGGGAGTTCACGGATCAAGGTGTTGTTTTGTTTACAATCGTTACGCAGGCGCGCAAGCGCGAATTTCTTTCTTGCCGCACTAAAAAGTATCTGTGACACATCTCGGAAATTATTTTGTCACTTTGACATAATTTTTTTACCATTTTAAATTAGCCGTTACATGGAGTATTATATATGAAAATTTGTGCATTTTTATGTAGAATACAACAAAAAAATACTCATGATTGTAGCTTTTATCAGTTTTGAGATATTTTCATATAAATAACGATAAGTGCCAAAATTTCAACCTTCGGTCACTTTGACTCTACAGAAATGGTCGAAAAACGCAATTGTAAGCTAAACTCTTATATTTTTAGTAATATTCAATCATTTACCTTAATTTTGCAACTAATTGGAAGTCTCTAGCACAATATTTCGATTTATGGTGAATTTATGAAAAAACTTTTTCCTTACGTCCGCGCGGTAACTCTTCCGAAAATAATCATACATGCGATTGTGGTAATGTTTGCACCATTTTAAATTAGCCGTTACATAAAGTTTTATATATGAAAATGTGCGCAATTTCATGCACAATACAACTAAAAACAACCCATGGTTGTAGCTTTTATCAATTTTGAAATATTTTCATATAGAAAATGATAAGTGACAAATTTTCAACCTTCGGTCAATTTTGACTCTACCGAAATGGTCGAAAAACGCAATTTGTAAGCTAAAACGCTTATTCTAGTAATATTCAAGCATTTACCTTCATTTTGCTACAAATTGGAAGTCTCTAGCACAATATTTCGATTTAAGGTGAATTTATGAAAAAAATAACATTTTCTTTACGTCCGCGCGGTAACTCTTCCGAAAAAATCATACGTGCGATTGTGGTAATGTTTGCACCATTTTAAATTAGCCGTTACATAACGTTTTATATATGAAAATGTGCGCAATTTCATGTATAATACAACAAAAAATAGTTGAAGGTTGTAGCTTTTCTCATTTTCGAAATATTTGCATATAAATCACGATAAATAGAAAAAAAAACCACGTTCGGTCAAATTTGACTCTACCGAAATGGTTGAAAAACGCAATTGTAAGATAAAACTCTTACAGTCTAGTAATATTCAGTCATTTATCTTCATCGTGAAACAAATTCGAAGTCTCTAGCACAATATTTAAATTTATGGTGAATTTTTAAAAAAAACTTTCCTTCCCTCCGCGCGCGGATTCTCCGCCACAAATCTCCGAAATGCATAAGTCCCATTCTCGGAATATTTGCTCTGTTTCATATTAGGCATTTCATAGAGTTTTATATATGAAAATGTGCGCAATGTCATGTAGAATAAAACGAAAAATATTTGAAAGTTGTAGCTTTTCTTATTTCCGAAATAATTGCATATAAAAAATATATATAAAAAAATTCGACATTCGGTCAACTTTAACTCGTCAGATATGGTCGAAAACTGCATTTGTAAGCTAATATTCTTACAGTATAGTAATATTCAATAATTTGTCTTCATTTTGAAAAGAAATTGGAAAGTCTCTAGGACAATATTTAGATTTATGGTGAATTTTTTGGGAAAAAAATATGTTTACGTCCGCGCGTTACGAATTCATGCATTATTTTGTGATAATATTTTCTCTGTGTTGCTTTTATCGTTTTACAATTTGTTATATACATTACAACGAAAAAAAAGTAACTTGTTACCTTTAACCGTTTTGCGCACAGCGCGATTTGAATACAATTATATATGAAATTTCGTTTTTGTTGGCTATCATTATATCGCATTATTTATATATGATAATGATAATTTTTTTCATTTCTGATGGTTGCATACTAAACTTCAGGCAATGACAAAAAAAGGAGCCAAAAATGAACTCTTAATCTTCAAAACTAAGCGCGCTATGATTTTTTGAAAAAAATATTTTTTCCGCTTCCGCGCTCACTCTGAAACGTCTCCGGCACACAGGAGCCTTTTTTTTTTTACCGCTTCGGCGTTTAAGGGTTAAAATCACTTTACCAAACTAGATTTATAAAACTTTCATTGAGCTTGAAAAAAGTATTATATCTCCGTAAAAACTTTGACTATACACAAAATGAGCCAATCATTTTCCAAAAGAAGATTCCTGAAGTGGAACTTGGTAAGCAAATTTATTTGTATTTAGAATTACTGGAGCAAACTAAGCAATAAAAGAGGTTCAAATATTGAATTCTGAGGATGAGTCACGACCATATACTGAAACAATACGCCCATTCCTATAGCACTCACACTGAAAGTTCTAACCAGTATCCATTTGGCTGCCAGCTATATTACATTCTTCCTTTCACTTATCACTTCTTGGTTTCTACTTATCTGGCAGTCCAACTTCTTTAAATTTTCCAAGTACGTATCAATTTTCATCTACCATGTAAGGGCAAATCTTCTGGGAAAGCCTAAGTCTATAAATTCAACTCACTACTATTGTTGCATAATAACAATAATTGCAACACCCATAAGGGTATACCATTTGCAGTGCACCTTGCATGGCTCACTGTACATGGTAATGCAAGTTTTTGGAGATGCCTTCAACCAGCTGTTTTGCTCTGTCTTAACCCTTAGTGGACAGATAAAAAATCAATATATGCAGCTTCTCAGGCCTGGAAAACTTTGAGGTCGGCCAATTTATGAAAAAAACACATCAATGGAAAGAGGAAGATATGCAAATGCACTGGTGAAAGAAAAAAAATTATGAAAAATTATCCCAACCAACCATGAGAAGTTGAAAATGACTATTTACAACCCCTTGTGAGGCCTCTTTCACAAGACAATCGTAAATTTTACCAAATTATAAATGTTTTTTCTAATAAATAATTTAATTTATGTTGTAAAATTAATATCAAAACAGATAAGAAAAAAAATCAGTGACAAATTCTTAGCATATTTATTGAAAAACATTTACGTAAATTTACCAAGAATGAAGATTCAGTAACTTTTCATTTTTCAGTTTTTTGTAATATTTCTTTGCACTTTTCTTTGCAAAATTACTTTTACAACAGATATAACATCATAAAAGACAAGAACAAAAACCATCAGCAACCTTTGGTATATTTATGAGCAAATTTACAAAAAAACATCATGTGAGACAGAGACGCAGTACATTCTCCCTTGAAGTCAGAAGCAGAACTGAAGTCCCGAGACGCCAGATTCGTGATTTTAGCTAGTGTAAATGTTGCCATTAGTGAATGTGAGCTACAGAAGTATTGGCACCTCTTTCCCACCCGATTCTTTACAAATCAATGGCGCTTAATATATCCTCTCTACAGGATCAATCTGTTCACCATCCCAAACCTGTCATTACTACTCCTGAGAAGCTATCCATCCATTAAGGGTTAACTCTCCATCCATTCCCTTTGCTCTACTCCTAAACCAAACCAACTGAATTCCCCATGGTCACTTTCCATACTCTTTACAGTGGGTTATTGCTAACAATGATTTTCATTACCCACCACTTAGAGCATATCTTGAGTGGTATACATCATAAAGATCTTTTTGCAGTTTATCATCAGCCCCTACTGCACTGTTCTCTGCCTTTAATTTTCATCTGATCCCTTAGGTTTCTTCAACAGCCCTGTCCAACCAACTTTAAAGTTACCTTGTTTAAATTTTTATTTCTTACTACCTCTGACATGGTTGTGTTTTTAGTACTGTTGGGCTTTCTGTCTGTTTGTTAGCAAGCATAAGCAAAACTTCCTGCTCTAAACCTGGATCTGGATCCAGGAATTTTTTTGAACAATTTGATACAACTGATAAGGAGACCCCCCAAACTTCATATAAGGTGATGTGAACTACGCAGCCCTGGCAGAGGTTTGCTATTTCAAACTGATTTTGTCATCACTCGAGTATAGACACTTTTGAGGAGCATGAAACTAGAGATGTGACTCAGTGGTGTTGTTAAACTAAGTGGTATTAGCAGTAATCTCTAAACCGCATTCTTTATAGTACTTTTAAAGTTTCCAATACACCTTCCCATAATTTCTATTGTAGTCAGATGACGTTTTAATGAGCTAAATTATTTAGAGCTTCCAGTTAAAAAAAATTTTAAAAACAGTTTTTCTGGCAATTAGTAAATACCAACAGCACTACAATGTTTAACTTACTTGGAATATCCCTTCTTTCCCTGAAGAAAAACTATCCACTGTTTATAACCATGGGTTTTCTTTCAGTAGAGTTTCAAGACTCCCAGAAGCAAGTTAATGTAAACACTATACAATCTAATTTGGGCCAATTCAACTGACAACTTTTACATTAATGGGATAGTTATTTAACATGATGTTTGCCTTTTTGAACTGCAATAATGATATTCAACATTTTGAATTGTAAGCTATCAATGTTTGAAATTGCTGGCATTTTGATCAATATTTTAAGATGCATGATGATAATTTGATAAACAAATAGCAATCTAGTAAAGGCCATCAACCCTTAAACGCCGACTGGACGTATTATATGCAGACTAAAATTGTCTGTCGGGTGCTAAGTGAACGTACAGTATGTCGACTACAAAAAGTTTTTTTATATATTCACAGAAAAATAGTTATAGGCCAAGTTTGCGAAAAATTTTAAATCACGCGTCTTGAGGTTTGCTGGGAGTTCACGGATCACGCTGTTGTTTTGTTTACAAGCGTTACGCAGGCGTGCATACGCTAACTGCTTTCTTCTTGCACTAGAAAGCATCTCAGAAATTCTTTCGTCACTTTGTCGTAATTTTTGCACTGTTTTATATTAGCTGTTACATAGAGTTTTATATATGAAAATGTGCACAATTTCATGTAAAATAAAACAAAAAACAACACATGGTTGTAGCTTTTATAAGTTTTGAAATATTTTCATATAAATCACGTGGAAAAATTTCAACCTTCGGTCAAATTTGACGTGACTGAAATGGTCGAAAAATGCAATTGTAAGCTAAAACTCTTACATTCTAGTAAAATTCAATCATTTACCTTCATTTGGCAACAAATTGGAAGTCTCTAGCACAATATTCAGATTTATGGTGAATTTAAAAAAAAAACTTTTTCCTTACGTCCGTGCGGTAACTCGGCTGAAAATCTCAGAAATTCTTTCATCACTTTGTCGTAATTTTTGCACCGTTTTATATCAGCCATTACAAAAAGTTTTATATATGAAAATGTGTGCAATTTCATGTAAAATACAATAACAAACAACCCATGGTTGTAGCTTTTATCAGTTGAAATATTTTCATATAAATCATGATAAGTACCAAAATTTCAACCTTTGGTCAACTTTGACTCGACTGAAATGGTAAAAAAAAAAGCAATTGTAAGCTAAAATTCCTACATTCTAGTAATATTCAATCATTTACCTTCATTTTGTAACAAATTGGAAGTCTCTAGCACAATATTTCGATTTATGGTGAATTTTAAAAAGAAACTTTTTTCCTTACGTCCCCACACGGTAACTCGGCCGAAAATCTCAAAAATTCTTTAGTCACCTTGTAGTAATTTTTGCACCATTTTCTATTAGGCGTTACATAGTGTTATACATGACAATGTGTGCAATTTCATATAAAATACAAAAAAAATAACTCATGGTTGTAGCTTTAATCAGTTTTGAAATATTTTCATATAAATCCCGATAAATATAAAAAATTCGACCTTCGGTCAACTTTAACTCAACCAAAATGGTCCAAAACTGCAATTGTAAGCTAAAACACTTACAGTCTACTAATATTCAATCAATTACCTTCATTTTGCAACAAACGGGAAGTCTCTAGCACAATATTTCGATTTATGGTGAATTTTTTTTTAAACTTGTTTTTAAGTCCGCAAGTTACAAATTCATGCATCATTTTGTGAATATTTTCTCTGTGTTGCTTTGATCGTTTTACAATTGTTATATACCAAAATCATCACAATTTAGTCTACAATACAACGAAAAAAATTAAATTAACTCATTAGCTTTAACCGTTTTGCTCACAGCACAATTTGGATACAATTATATATGAAATTTTTTTTTGCGCTGTCATATATTCCAATATTTATATGTGATAAATATATTTTTTCATTTCTGATGGTTGCATACTAAATTTCAGCGCGATTTGTATACAATTATATATGAAATTTTTTTTTCGAACTGACATATATTCCAATATTTATATATAACATTTTTTTTCATTTCTGATGGGTGCATACTAAACTTCAGTGTGATTTGTATACAATTATATATGAAATTTTTTTCTTGCTGTCATATATTCCAATATTTATATATGATAATGATATTTTTTTTTTCATTTTCTGATCGGGTGCAATACGAAAACTTTCAGGCGGCAAAAAAAAAAAAAAAAAAAAAAAAAAAAAAAAAAAAAAAAAAAAAAAAAAAAAAAAGAAAAATAAAAACAAAAAAAAAAAAAAAAAAAAAAAAAAAAAAGCCGCCAAATATTAACTCTTATTCTTAAAACTAAGCGTTTTGTGATTTTTAAAGAATAACTTTTTTTCTGCTTCAGCAATAACTCCCGAACGCCGCCGGCATCCGACAGACACTTTGGTAAATAGAGGCTTGGCGTTTAAGGGTTAACAAAGAAAGTAGCAGTAATTACAATGATGCTGTTTATCATTAAGTGGAAGCTTCTAAATATACTGTATATGAGAGAATTTTGGTCTTAAAACCTTTAAACCTTTAAAAATTAAGCATTGATGTCATGTTATGATTCAAAGTGTCAACTAAATGTTACGATTCAGTGTCAACTAAATTCTTGATATAAGAGCAAAGTACTATATTACCTCTAAAATGAAATTACTTTCCTTTATTCCTTCCTATATTTATGGAAAATGTAGACCAAGTCAAGTCAGTGTGTTAATGAATCACTTTAATGAGATATATCCCTCCCTTCATGAAAATTTCAGTTATTCAGAAATATGTCTTAATAAACTTAATCTACTACTATATATTTTGAGATTATTAGAATGTTCATTCAAATTGTCCAATTCATTCTTTTATCATATGTAATAATTTTTTAGTACTGAATGAAGATTCTATCAGAACTGCAAAACATGAAGTACTATCTGAATAAGACGGAAACTATCACTTAAGAAAATATTCCATTTCATTCATTAAGAAATTACTCCATTTCATTCATTTCGAGCAAGCCCATCTTCACTGGACAACCACAAGTATAAAAAGAAGATAAAACATAAAGAAAATCTCTGTGATTATAAACGTAGTGACTTGAACTAAGAATTTGGCAAAATGTTGTTGCTATTGTTATCCAGCATATAGCTTTATGCTGTGACTAACAAAGGAAGTTCTACTGAACAAGAACAAAAACCTTTTGCTTACAAATTTTACCAGACTGTCATCAACCATACAAAAGAATGCAAACATTCTCAGCTAAAAAGCATAAAGAAACAAAATTTCAATACCAGAAAACGATTAAAATATAGGGTAACAAAATACTCAAATAACTCTTACCAAGAAGACTAAGTGCAAGGCAGAGGGAGATCAGATGTGACTCCCTTCCACTATCTATTGTCTCTTGTTCACCACTTGATGGCTCTCTCCTTGTCATGCAATACACAATCCAGTCATGGTAAATATTGCAGAAGCTTGTTCGAGTTATCCCTGACTCTTTGAAATCATAATCTTCATCTATGTTCAGGTTGAAAATTGGATCAAGATCAACAAACTTTTTTTCACGAATATGGGACAAGGCAGCATTGATCTCGGAATTGAACAACCATTCTTTCAGTTTGCTTGACCGCACAACGTAAAAAATTATGCTCTGTAAAGATAAAAATAAATCTTTAGTTGGTTTTGCTTTAGAAACTGGTTTCACAGCTCAGTAAACTAGACTACATAAAACTGATCATATAGAATGAGTATATGAGTAAAAGAATGTGCATAAAGTAGTTTGTAAATATTCATGCAAAATTCCAATATTAGAAAAGAGATACATTATTCAGACCTTACAGGATCTATGGAAGGCAACATTAAGCTTATACACTTAAGATATGATTCTCATTGGGGTGAGGGATGTTTCAACCCGCCTCCCCCTTAAACCAGGTAAGAAGCAGAGTGCTCCCCACTGAGTTAAGGTAGGTCAAGTAACGTACGTAGTTAATGTGTACCCCTGTTATTAATGATGAAGAACATGTTTTAACAAAACAGGGCTAGCTAGTACTCTGCTTAGTGCCCTCCCACCTCTAGTAATGTCCAACACTGAACTCCATCAGACAATGATTTTGAAAATGCAAACATTACAAGAATGCAAATGGCACATGACCACAATGTTCATATCGTGTATTATAAAAATGGTTTAAATATAACAGGATACTTTATGTAACAAAAAATTAATAAGAGTACTATTTCAAATAAGCTGTATCGTTTGACTTTTTGCAAATAGATACCAAATACTAAATTTAATTTTTAGCACTTTTCCACTTTTAGAATTTCAGATCAAGGATTGTAAACCTGTATTAGACTAAGCAAGACCTAAAAGGGCCCATGAAATTCAACCATTTATGTCTTATCTGTGTATTCAATTACTTACAGCCCAAAGTACAAATTTCTCACTCAAGCAGCTTTGGATCTTCCAGCTCTTCTGCTGCCCAAAGGAACACAGCTGACAATGTCATATCTTATTATGGCAAAGGTGATAAAAAGGACATATCTATGCCACCTACATCACTCCTTCATTATTACCTTATATGTACTATACACATGGAACTTCTGTAATGACCTTTATGGAATTACTTCTCACTCTATCCTGCATCTGACTCCAAATACTTCTTCAAGCTTTATACTCAAGACAACAAAATTTCTTAAGATACTATAGTTCCATAAATCATGTATACAGTGATACAGTTCATATTTGACTTGTAAAACCCTTCTTTTATCAGCAATTTCAGTCTATTAGATTTCTAGACATTATTCAGTCTCTCCATATTTGATTGGTATTTTTTTTGTCTAATCTTTCATTAGGTTTCATCTCCAGACAACCTACTTTTAATATCACTGTTCTAATAAATAATTTTGAAAGACACTGTCTCGTTATATTTATCCAACTTCTATTATTTCATCCTTTGAGCAAAATTTGTCTTTAATGGCCCTGTTTTTCTTAGATTTACCTTAATTCTCTCTATAGATATATGATGTATACTGCTAAGCAAACTTTGTAAATCTCATGCCATTTTGCAGATTAAACAGTGTCATCTTCATTTTCATAATCCCTCATCTTTCTATTGCTACTGTAATTAAACTTGGTTTCTCTAACCACTTTATTATAAAATCCATTTTGATTACTGTCAATATAGATGACATGACATTCCCCTGTACCACTCTACTGCACATTTACTTCAACATTAGGTTTCTATTTGATTCATGTATAGTTTTTATTAGTTGTACAGCATGTCCCCCAAATTGTAGGGGTTACGGACCACAACCACCTGCATTACCCTCTAAAAAGGCTTATAATTGCCTACTTTAATAGTTCAAAGGGCAAATATACCTTAAAATAAAATGCTACTTTAGCAGCCTTTCACTTGTAGAGATTCTTCTCTATTTTTCAAATAGCGGCTTTTTCAGTACTACTTATACAGGCTAGTAGAGCGCCTATGGAGGATATTTTCAAATGCAGGGTCAAGATTAGTGTATATATTTTTATATTTCAATTTTACAGATAAACTATGATACCATAGTCATCAAAGTCATTAATGGTTTCTCTCTCTCTCTCTCTCTAGTAGCAAGCTTTTGTCTGGAGCTGCCAAACATCCTCAAGCCTAGGAAGCTGAGGGTGGACTGCTTCTGGTGTGGTGTCCCTCCTCCTTATATTCAGGGTCGTCAGCAGGGGGTCTGCCCCATACCAATCTCCTATTGGCTGGTGGCGGTAAGTCTGCTTTTTCATTGGTCGCTTCAGTCAGGTCTCAACCTCCTAGACCTCCTGAGCTGTGCAGTGACATTGCTGGGTGTAGCATATGCTGTCTGAATCCAACTAGTGTGTTATATAAGGTTACTTTTGTCTCCTTTTTCTAAGTAGTAAATTGATTTTGAATCTATCACAGTTTTTCTAAGGTTTATTCCTAAATTCTAAACACTGCCTTTTGAGATGTCAGTGGCCATGATTTGTAATAATGAGTATTATAACACAAACCAATCCTTAAGGATACTGGCAATGAACTAAGGCTTACATGATGATTACTGAACTACAACAGGTCAATCCATCATTCAAGATGACCACTGTTGCTCAGCATACCCAACCATATTTCAGCCTATGCATCACTCATGAGTTTACACATAACAAAAATATTCCTTGTTGTTTGCTAAGCTTTAGATCAAGCAATATCTCTTCCAACTAAACCAAGTAATACTCCAACAAAACTGAAACAGTAATACTTTCCAGTGAAGTGTTGAAAACTTCACTGTAGTTTCATGATTAACATTTTCATATCTGAGCTTGAACCAGGATAGCAAACCTGGAAGTAGATCTGTGTCCTGCATACACTCTCCTCATAACACTTCTGCAGCTTGATATTATCACCCCTCATATCCACAGAATGTTGTTGATAACAAGGGTGACAAAATTATACTCCTAAACAACATACAAACTTATACTACAATTTCCATCTGTCCCAAGGCAGGTCAACACAGAAAACAGGGAAGGCTGTCTAAAAACGTTGACGTCCCCGGAACATCTGGGCTGAACAAATATTAAACAAAGTACAGGCGTCAATAAAAAAAACCGGCTTGGGGGAAGGAGAGCAAAGCAACACACTACTCTCCAAGGCGGTTGAAAAAAGACTGCTGTGTCACGAGGTTCCAAGCCTGGTCAATGACCAACATCCCCCTTGTATACGCACGAGTTGCCAGATGCCACAGATTCCTTGCTTTACAATCTCTGATTGTTTTTAACTGGTTTCCAGCTGGCGCTAGAAGAATTATCCTATTGTTAAGACCGAAGGTTTGTTACGTGTATGAACAATGTCTTTCTTATGTTTTTGGCTAAATTCCAAGATGTAACCTTACTCTTTGTCACTGGAAACTGCAAAGTCAGGAGCTTTATCTCATGATCATACTCTGGTAAAAGCAAATGCAAAAGATTTCAATTGCTCAAGTTTACATGGAATTTCCAGATTATTCCTACAAGACACAGCACAGTAACAAAAACTAGTTTCAACTTGGGGAAATGCATAGGCTTAGCACTACAGTAAAATTAGAAGTCAGAATTGCTCTTAGCAGTCAGAATTGCTCAAGAAGTCCCATTTCATATCCAGAGAAACCCTTTTAGACAATCAAAATCCAGAGAGACCACTCCATCCAAAATCTTCACTCACTGTCTACTCTATATAGTCTTGAAGGTTTGACATTAACTGATCAATATAGCTATAATGGTAGAACATAGTTTGGATATCACAAGCTGTATTTCACCTCCTCGAGAATCACATGTAATAAATCAAAGCCTAATTTTTCAAAATGACACAAAATTTCAGAAAACACACTGACCTTAACATAGTAGGTAATGAGAATCTTGCGGAGTTCAAAAATCTGTAGCATTGAGGCAGCAGAGTTGTCAGATATGGAATAGCCCTCTAAAACATACTTCGTAGCAGTCACTTCCCAGGCCAGCCAGCGCTGGTTGAAAGCCGCATTGGCACTCAACAAATGGGGTAAGTGACCTGGTTCACAACAGCAGCAACCTGTTTAAAAAAATAATAGACCATCAAAGATTTTTCATGATTATAACTGTTTGTATATAAGACCTTTAAACCATAGTAATAGCGACATTTCACAGCATTTGTTGAATGCCATATATACCTACTTAAGGGGGCCGGCCGGAACCCCTATATACAGTGGTATAGGGCGCGAAAAATGCAAAGTCATGAAAAAATTCATGGAGCTTCATATGGCAATTGAGAATACGTATACGAAATATTTCGTCAAAATTCCTCTTACTTTCGTAGTTACAAGGTAATTAGTAAACATAACTCAATAAGCCTAAAACATTCATCCATACAAGAAAATGCAATATTTCTTCTGTTATCGTAAATTTTGATAATTATTGGCAAAGAAATTGTGAGAAATGGCATCTGTAGGAGTTTCCGTGGCTCGCAAGAAGCGAGTATCTGCCCTGGGTTCAAACTAGAATCTAGTGTCGACCGACTAGACTTCAAGTAGATTACACGTTCGAGTTTCACCCTCGTGACTTTCGCTTGCTTTCACGTATGTTTATGAATGTTTCGGCAAGAAGTTCATCATGCCAATGAAGAAAAGACAAGCAAAACATCTCGCTAACATACAGACGAAGAAAAATCGCTCAAGCATTGTTACAGAATATCATAATATACGCGTAGTTAGTGAAGAGAGGGGAGGGTTGCTTAGTAACTTCCCCCTTCTTGCCTGACAGCACACGTCACACTATGCCCAAGGCTACGATCTTTGAGCAAAGAGATCTTCATTTATGATAAATAACATAGTTTTGGTTTTTTAATACCCAAAATGGACTATGAAATTCATAATAATCATGATTTATTAAATTGTCTTTGTAAAAAGAGAGTACATCTTCGAGTTTCACCTCTGACATTCTCCTGCATTTATGTTTGTTTATCTCTGTTTCGGCAAGAATGTCATGCCAAAGAGGAAAATACAAGGAAAACATCTCTCTAACATACAGAAGAAGAAAATTCGCTGTAATAAGCCGAGTTAGTGAAGGGGAGAGAGGGTGTTACGTAGGAAGGACGGTTGCCCCATCTTGCCTCAAGCAGTGCCCCAGGCTACGATATATGAGCAAAGGGATCATCATTTATGATAAATTATGATAAATAAAATAGTTTTGGGTTTATTAATACACAAAAAACAAATATACATTTCATAATAATCATTATTATTAACATTGTCTCTATAGAAATACGAAGGAAAACTTTGAACGCCCATATCTCAAAACTATACTTATTGACCTTCAAAGTCTATCTCCTCACTTAGTTTTAAAGCTATAACATTGGAATTTGGTATATAACTCAGAAAGACATTATAGAACAACCAAATAGAGCCCTTTTTTCCAATTTTTGTTGCGTCTTTTTTTTTATAATTTTTTTTTCTCGTGATTTATATTTTAGGGTTTATTTTTTTTACCATATTGAAAAATTCATATCTATGCAAAAAAATGACTTTTAGAAAAAAAAACCTCTCCATTCGATTGGAGGTCTACATCAGGGTCTATATATGGTAGTAATCCCAGTCTTAATATTAAATATCAAGGGAGGAGGATTTAGAATTTGAAAAGGGGTTATTTTCGGGATAAATCGCCCTGTGCGTCACAAAACCGAAGGTCAGAGGCGAAAATCATATGCGGTTTGGAGATGTCCCAAGTCACCTTATTAAGTGGTACGAATGTCAAAGTCCTGTCGTTAAAAAACGGCATTAGACCGGCCGGCCCCCTTAACATCCTAAACAAATAGCGATGGTACATTATTATTGGCTCTACTAAACTTTTTTTTTTCATTATTCTGAAATATTTTTTCCTTACTTCATGTAATGATCAATGTTATATTTCAATCAGAAATGCACTTTTACAATGGTTTTCTTATTCCACAACGAATACACTACTGCCTTTTAACATGTTACTATTGCTGATTGAAGTTACCAGAAACAGTAATAAATACTATTACAATACTTCATAAGCATAGTACTGCAACTACTATATGTACATATAAGAAAACTGCAATGGTGTACGTACATGATTTCATAATAATCACACTAGTGTTTTACAAGAGACTATATAACAACTGAACAAAGGTGAAACAATTCCTACTATTATTTAAGTTAAAACTTGAATATGCTTTTATTAGTTCATAATCACACCAATGTTTCACATGAAAATGTATAATCTTCTGAGGCAACAGTAATGATGATGATAACTCTTACTCTTGCTTGAGGGTACACCTAGCAGTAGCCATGATGATGATTACTACTACTCTTGCTTGTAGTCACCAAAGTACATTTTCACAAGTCAAATTTAATTTTTTTTCTTGGAGGGGGAGACAAGGAAATCTAATTTACAATTGCAGGCTTCTTCCATTTCTGCATCACTTCAACTTCAAACATTCTCTCCTCATTTAAATAAATCTTTACATTGCTGCTTTGACTCAAATATGTAGTGATAAATACAGTACTCAGAAGGGCATTCACTTGCAACCCAGTCCACATAATATAGTGGGTCTGACAGTTCACTATATTTGTACAATTTTGTGCTAAAACATATTCGTTTCTTGGCTCTCATCCTTAAACTTTGTATAATTCTGCTTTACTTCTTTTTGTCCCTTCCACCCTTTATACATATGCATTTACATATATATATATATATATATACATACACATACACATACACATACACATACACACCACACAAAAACATTATACATCATAACACACACACACACATATATATATATATATATATATATATATATATATATATATACATATATATATATATATATATATATCATACATATCACATACACACACACACACACACACACACACATACATATATATATATATATATATATATAATATATATATATATATATATATATATTATATATATATATATATATATATGTGTGTGTGTGTGTGTGTGTGTGTGTGTGTGTGTGTAGGGTGGAAGGGACAAAAAGAAGTAAAGCAGAATTATACAAAGTTTAAGGATGAGAGCCAAGAAACGAATATGTTTTAGCACAAAAACTGTACAAATATAGTGAACTGTCAGACCCACTATATTATATGGACTGGGTTGCAGGTGAATGCCCTTCTGAGTACTGTATTTATCACTACGTATTTGAGTCAAAGCAGCAATGTAAAGATTTATATATATATATATATATATATATCTATATATATATATATATATATTATATATATATTATATATATATATATACTATATATATATATATATATATATAGATATAAATATATATATATATATATATATATACATATATATATATATATATATATATATATATATATAAAATAAACTAGCATCATTGGTTAACAATATGTAATATACAAACAACCCCAAGGCATACTGCAGACATTATAAGGATGAAATGGCAGGACACTCTAAAATAAGTACGTAAATGACAATCTAATTTAGAACAGGTTTTTATGACTCAAGTTTGTGTATTAGTACATTTGCCAAAAACAATAAATTTCAAAAACCCATTAACATTTAAATTACTAACTTCATGCACTATTTTGTTTCAATGATTCTCTCTCTCTTTACTTGACAAATACCCTGAACTTTTAAAAAATTGAAAAACAACCAACACCGAAGTCCCAAAATTTAAATAAGAAATACTGTAATAAGTATAAGCAACAATTAAATAAAGTAACAAAAGTATACTAACCAACATCTTCTTCTACACCTTCAGATATGGCCTCAACTTCTCGCTGCTGACAATAGGTTCCACGAAATTCTAACCCTCTCATTTGGAATGTGACAAGACCATTGCCCAATTCAATAATATGAACAAGACAATTCAAATAATCAGAAGCTAAAACAAAACAGTCACCCTGGCTGGCTCCTCCCCAACGTCCTAAAAAAGACCGATGATATTAATAATCTACAATAAAGGTTGTACAGCGTTCTGTTGTAATCAATTATCTCCCAATCAAGAACTTGTTCTTTTGACAGCAAAGATGAAAAATAACCTCTTCATTTCCTTCAAACTTCTACAATACTGCTATTAGTTTACAATTTATATTTACATTATACAAATTACTTTTTCAGTTTCATACCAAAGTATCAAAGTAAAAATAAACTAACCCATTTGTAAATCACCACAGAGTGAATGCTGCAAACTACGAGTCAAGTGCTCATAAAATATGGAGTTGAGGTTGTTGTCATCAGAACCTGGATTACGTTCCAAGTGTGATGACAATCTTGTGTTGGAATGATCAACTCTTTTAGTGTTGTAGTCACGCTCCCAAAACTTTATTGGGCGGATGTAGGAGGTGATGAAAATAGCTGAGCCTAGTATTGGATTGAGAGGAGTAGAGAGCACTGCTGAAACAGCAGCTTGTACAAATAACATGGCTGAATGAGGGACACTAAATGGCTGGGCAAATGCATGAAAGGCAGATCCCCAGGTGATCTGCCATGGAGCTATATAGGTCACTATGAATTGTAACTTTAATAAAAACTCATACACACGTGAAAAAATTATTCCCATGACAAAGTAATCAACCAAAAACGTTTCAGTTTTATCTTTAAAATCCCAACTAAAGAAAAGCTTGGCAAATGCCAGAATGAGGTATTGAGACTGTGGCTGGGAGTATACACTTCGCAAACATTTGATGCCACAAATAACAGTTATCAACGTTCCAGCACTAAGGCCAAACTTTTTTGTCAATTTTGGCGCATCTTTGGTTAAGGCACACAGAAAAAGTACAGGATATACAACATTCTTTTCTAATATACACATATACACATAAACTTTTTCAAACCACATAATTTTGGCAGCATCATACACTTCAAACTGGCTGTATTCATGAGTTCTACACACTGGATGAGCCACACATAGCCAAGGCAACTGTTTTCTCAACTGTGGCACCACATAGTGATTTATAAATCCAAATAAAGTCGCAAATATCCACAGAGATTTCAAAAGGTCAGGATCTTCCCCATCCAAGAGAACAGTGAACACTGTGCTTGAGTGAACAGCAAAAACTACCACAGCCATAACAGTACAGACAATGGCATCATGAACAAGCCTAGCATGTACGGTGTTTCGTAATTTTTCGGGCAAGGGGTCAGTAAGTTCATCTGCTTCCTTTGGAGGTTGTGGATTGTTTGTACCTGGTTCTCTCCTTAGTTCCTCTGGCCACATATGTTGTTGTATAAGACGCCAAAGAGTAGTGGGATCTGATGCTGAGCGGCTCAGGTGGTAGCTGAAGGCAACAATCAAACCACAAAATATGGAATAAAGAATATGCTGGGTCTGGGCTGCAGTTTCATACAAACCCCCATATGCAAACCCAAAGAGAAAACTCACTGTGAGCACAGAGCGTCCTATGCAGTACAGCGCAGAAGTAAGGCTCGTGGTAGCGTTTCCACCAAAAACATGAATATCTGTCTGTTCTAGAAGGTACATGAGGAAGGTGTTTACTTGGGGAAGAAGACCCAAGCTAAAGATTAAAGGGAAGAACAATATGAATAACAAGAAGAAATCTCGCAAATGCCGTAACATTACGCGATCTGTGAAATCTACACCACAGATGACAAATGAGGGCCACTTATTTTCACTTTGTAGGTAACTCTGAATGAGAAGAACAATACTACAGCAGAGGATAAAATAAACTGGTCTGCTGTACAGCACAATGCGATTGTATCCGTGGGTGGGAGATGCTGCATCTGGTTGAACACTCTTAAATAAAGAATACTGACAGCTTGCCATTACTATACAAAATATCAACACATTTAATTCTTGATAGAAATCTTCATAAAGTATAATACACCCTAGGATGCTCACTAAAATTGCTAAAAATATACAAATAAAATTTTCTACAACTGTAATGTTTCTGTCCAAAAGTGCTAGGAGGAAAAGTCTGTCAAATTTCACTTTCACTGATTTGTTTCCACACAATTTGAATTTATAATATTGCAATGTTTGAGGAGATGTAACAGGAAATTTGAGTTTGTTGGCAGATAGTCCCATATCAATATCTGTATCAAGTCCATGAGGCAAACTAACGTTCTCAAAGGCCTCGGAGGTGATGACGGAACCAGCAGCGGTACCAGGACGGTTGCTAGAGCGTCGACGCTCAAACAAAGCATTTGTGAGTAGCTGAAAGGGACTATGAGTGGCCCCTATGGTCCCTATGCTCAACAACTGAAGGTGACGTGTTTCTGTTGCTAGTAAAGGAATGCCTGTATTTCTCACTCCTTCTATTGACCCCACAGTCACTCTGGGAATAGGCTCAGGATCACTAGACCCTTCTTGGTTGCCTCTCTCCTGGTCTCGTATATTTGTCACACCAGTGGATACCGGCAAAGAATATCCCCTTAAGCGAACAGTTGAAGTAACAGGAACCACTGTTGAATTACAGGCAGGATCAGATATTGGTGATGACAGGGCTGGAGGAGTTGCTTTACAAATATCCCGCCAGGCTGGAGGAAGATTAGCTGGGACAATATGGTTGTCTAGAATAACTGTGCCACCAGAGCATATAGACATTGAGGAACTACTAAGAGACACATCACCTCGAGTAAGACCACCAGGAGTATTACAATTTCCACCACCCTGGCTAGGACCTTGAAGATTACTACCGGTACGTCGCAAAAGCTTTGTAAGAGCTTTATGATCACTAACTGGAACTAAACTAGTTGCTGTGCTAACACCCTTGTCATTAAAGGCATAAGTAAACCAATTTCCTTTTTCATCTTGAAAACAGTGCACAGCACCATCGCTAGTATCCTCATGTGAAGATGCAAGGTGAGTGCCCAGGGAAGACAAGGATGACAATGCAAAAGGTGGTCCCCCTTCTCCCAATGAGGTTTCACCAGAAAATGGTGAGGTTCCTCCGCCATTCAGCCTCTTCTCAACAGTCAATTTATTTGGGTCAATCTCTTCATCACTCTCTCTATCTACTGACATAGGTGGATATGGAGAAGTCCTCTGAAAGAGAAATATTGATCTATACATATTTTCAAAATTTGAAAGCTCTCTCATACAAAAACATTTAAAAATAATTGTTTGAAAGCATTTAACTATGTACTTTAGTTTAATATTAAACTTTGCATGTAACAATATCCAATACATGTAATACTACATTATACTTAATTACAATATAAAAATAAATTTCCTACATCTTATATATGTGTATGCATGGTCAATTTTCAATATCTTATATATGTACATCTATATGTTATAATAGTATGTCATACGTATCAACTTAATTTTGATACCTTTGAAATAACTTACACCCAAGAGAATCATAATTGTTCAGAATTGATAAATGCATCTGCCCAGGCCACAATCTGAACCTAGGTCTTTGGTTTAGATACAATGATAGACGGTCAACATACCATTCACCTATCAAAAGGGATCAAGTTGAGATTAACTAAGGTGGAGTTTTTCCTTCTAATTCAGGTTCTGTACTTAGAACTGACGTCAACCCAACTGCATTATTATACTATTATAGTTGATTGATAAGTTTGTATCACTTGGTTAATTATGAATTTTTGTCACTTATATAACAAGTTATTTTTACATGCTTAGAAATATTGCTTAAGGGGTACACCTCTGCCATAGAGTCAATGCTTGTTTCTACCTTATGATTGAAGGGATTTGCTTCAAATTTTTACCACTTATTCTACAACTAACAAAGAAAATTCTCTCCTGGGGAAATTTAGAAATTCAACCTCTAAGTTTAATTGTTTTGCATTAGGAAAAACCATGACATTACTTTTGAAAATTAATTTGTAAAATTAAAAGTTGTACAGAAAAGCAATTTTCCCTGAAACTGTGCTCTCTTGATTTATATATTACCTAAAATTTGCATTTATGGGTTATGGGGAGTGCCAACACCATAATGCCCCATTCTAAAGTAAATGGCTGCTCTACGAAATGACAGAAGGAATTTGTTTCTAATTTTTACCACTTGTTCTTTAACTAGTACTTAATGAACACAAGTCTTGTTTCAGTGTTCTTGGAGATCTAAGCAATTAGTTGAAACAATCAGGAAATTTTGATCAAGTTATCATTATAACCCATTTTCTCTGACATTTCCCATAGAGAGAATGGGATATCTTAATGGGAACAATTATTTCTTAATAAATTAATCCATTTTTTATTTTTTATTTTTACAATTTTTCATCACAGTGCCCTAAAACCGATGACCAAAGTTGCCCATGAACCAATCTAAACATTTATTTTAGCAATAATGTTTTAAGATATGTTTATTTAATCGTTAAACATTTCAAAATAAGTGTGTGTATATCTCAAAATTTATCCAATCTAGGGTCATTCAAAGACTCTCTTACGTTTTTTACAATCTGTCATTCACAGCGCTGCTTAAGCGATGAAAAAAAATTGTCCATGAACCAATCTAAACATTCTCTTTTAGCAATACAATTTCTAGATATTTTTATTTATGCATAAAACAGTCCAATCCAGAATATTTATACAAATGTTTTTTACAAGTCTTTCACAATTTGTAGTTCAGTGTCATAAAAGAAATGAACAAAATTGTCAATAAACCAATCTAAAAAATTTTTTTTCAGCATTATCGCTTCAAGATATGTTTAATTAGGCATAAAGCAGTTAATAACTAAAATTCGATCATTCCTCAAAATTCAGCGATCAGTGTTCCCCTTACTCTGCAATTCATTTCAAGAATAACAAACCCAAAGGGAATTATAATTCATAAGTACACCTGCCCCAGCTATAAATATCCAACTAGGATATGTACAGCGAACGATATCAAATTATATCTCTCTCTTGATAACCAACTGGTCAAGTCAACCACAAACCTTAACAAAAGACCTAAGTTTGTATCCTTGCTGGAGCAAACAAACTTATTTGATTATAATTCCCTTTGGGTTTATGTTATTCCCAAAGTATACTGAATTGGATGGTAAGTGTTATTTGTGGCTTAATATTTGTAGGCATAAGTCACATGTAAAAGTGACCAATCTCAATGGTTAGCAACGTGTTAAGAACTTACCAATCAATTACCATGGTGGCAATAGTTTATTACTAACTACAAACATAACCTAAATTCAACAGATATACCAGTATGTACAGCAGAGCTCGCATCAACTTATCTCTCTTGAAATTTAAATGGCTAAGTTGACCGTCAATCACTATCTAAATCATATTCCTATGTTCAATTCCTGGCTATGGCAGATGCATTTCAAGATAAGATTAGAATTAATTGGTTAACATTTTTCACTTGTACTAACATTTATATGTACTAAAAAAAGTCAAGTGTATAAAAAAAACTTCAAAATTTGAAGTGTTGTAAACTAACCACTCAGCTATCATGGTGGACATGGGATGATATAAGATTTTAAGAACAAAACTTGAACTAGACAGGAATAGTAGTATGCACAGCAGAGACGATATCAATTTATATTTTTCTTGAAAGTTGAATGAGCAATCTGACCATCAATCACTGTACTATCAAAATCAAAGGACTAGGTTTAAATCCCAGCGATGCACATAATTACACTTCTCTTGGGCTAAGTTACTCTAGAGGTATAGTGAACTGGATATTAAGTGATATTTGTAGCTTAGCACTTGTGAGAATAGAAAAGTCATGTGTAAGTAAATTGTGAATAATTTTCATTGGCTGAAATAAGACTCAGGTTTGAATCCTGGTAGGGAGGCAGATGCACTTATCAATTATAATTCCTCTCTCCTAACAACCAAGTTTCTCAAGTATAAGCTCTGAACTCATTTTTGAATGTGATGGAAAATTTTTGTTTAAAAATGTGGTGGCAGAGTATGCAATTCTTCTTTCTAAATTGCAACCTCACAGATATTGGTACACAATGCCACCTTGCAGTGACAGTGTAACAACCCAAACACATTCAGAAACCCCCCTAAGGTTATGAATCTATAGCTACATATTAATAGCGCTGCATCATTACCTACTATGTACATAACACGACTAAAAAGGATAACAAATCAGCCAAAGATCATGACACAAAATTTCCTAACTGGATGAATAAGAGAACATCACAGAATACATAAAAGAAAATAACATGTGGCTAAAATATTTGGGGAAAGACAAAAATTATATTATAAAATATGTTGGAATGCAGAAATCCAAAACCAGCAGGATGAAACTACATCAAAAAATTCTCACTGCAGCTAATTAGGTGAAGAAAACTATTGAAATACAAGAACTTACAGCAAATACCAGATTATACCAAACACCAGATTGATAAATTACTCTTAACAGAAATCTGACTAAACAGCAACAAATGAGTGGGAATGTTACCAAAGACATGATTTTTATCTTGTACCACAATGAAAATCTGGCGGGAAGTATGTTGTTCCCTGTGCTACTAGTAAATGTAAAGCCCGTAGTATACCATAAATAAATAAATTAAGAGGTTGCATCTCCTTAATAGTAATAATGTGGGGCCCCACAGAACTGAGCTCCTAATATATAAACAACTGCCAAAGTGAGGAACATATATTTGTAAGACTAAGACTCGTCTGTCAAGGAAACTAACCAGCTCTGCAATCAAGTAGCATTACTGTACTGGGAGAAGCAGAATCTCCATTTCACTAGAGAACTATTAGCAG
>NC_061099.1:36995864-37059281 GCF_015104395.2 Macrobrachium nipponense | reverse complement strand
AACTATTAGCAGTGGGGTAGAAATACTGGATTAAGAGGGACACCTAAGCACTCCATCATTCCTCAGGCTTTATACATCAAAAGGAAATTAACCACTGATTCATTTCCAATATGAAGGAATATTTGCATTACAGACATATTAACTCTTTCAGACCTTTGGACAATCACTAAGGATCACCAACCTACACGCTAACTGGATGAAGGAAGTAGAAAGACAATGAGTTTCTGTACAGGGCAAACCATCAAAATCTGCTACCTGGCTTGTAATTCCCACTACAGTATTCCATATTACTGTACATACTTTGATTAGCTAATGCCTAAAATTTCTTCTCATAGACTTTGTATAAATATCCCATTCTGTTTTTTGTATTAATTTTCAGTTGAAAATATAACCATGCTGGTTTTGAAACAAAGTCTAACAAACTGCTCTGAAATAAAATTGTAGAAACTCTAATTGGTTGGAATTTTCCTCTCCTAACTGCATACTGAAGACAAAAAGACAACAAGCTTGAAAGAACTATAATTAAAATTTCTGTTTGCTGTGAAAAGTCCCAATTATATACAGAAAAGTTTTTTTTTAGTTTTCATAAATAGACATATTAAGTTATCTCAATTAATGCACTAAACAATTACTAATTTCAAGTCTGCTTGTGCAGACTAATGAAATAAATAAAAAAAAAAAAGTCATCTCTGATCAAATAAAATTGTAATTAAACTAGTAAACCAAATATTGTACTGGTGCTAAAACTATATCCAAGAACTCTATTTATAAAGATAAACTGTACTAATAACATCACCTGGGTTCTTCAATCTTATTTCATAAAAACTTAATAGCTACTCAACAATTACATAACTATTAGGTTGTATTTTGCTGTAATGTGTTCTAAATAACCTTGAAATCAGTCCTGAAATAAAAACATTTATTTACACTGCATTTACATACCTGAGAATTATGATTTCTGTGAGCTTCCTGAAATGGTGGAGATGGTGTAGTAGCAAGAGAAGTAGAGGTAGTCAGCAAGGAAGATAAGTCAGATGGGTCACTAGGTTTACTAGATGGTAGAGCAGTGGTTCCAGCATTGTGCCTCCGGCGCCTTACTGCAGGTTTGCGATACAGTTGTGGCTCTGGTTTCTTTGGTGGTTCATTTGTTTGCATCAAGTTATCTGATAATGAAGTACTAGGCAATGAGGACTGGTTGCTCTGTAATCCATCAACAATGGCACCTTCTTGTTCTAATCTCTCCTTAAGTACCACTAACTTCTGAATGTCATGCTGGAAAGGCTGAGGATCAAGAAGAGAGCTGTTTAGTAACTCTAATATTCTTCTCACTAGATCCTCCACAGTGATCAAAGGTTCATTATTTGGCCTTTCATTTCCAGTTCCATTGCTGGACTCTTCAACATCTTCCACGACTACACCCTGTCTACGCTTCTTAGGGATAGCTCCATGGTTGGTTGATCCCGACTGAGTTGCAGAAGCACAAAGTTCAACAGGGCTTTCAGGTGAGGAACGAATCATATTCCAAGTATCTTCCTCACTTCTTTGTGACGAATGTCTCCTCTGTTCACTGGGCTCACGAGCAACATCTGCAAATTCTGAGTCTGAATCACTATGAGAAAAGAGCCAATCTATACCTGGACTAGATGATCTACTCCCTACATTGTCACTCACTAATAATTCATGTGAATTTCTTAAACTATTGTGGGTTCTACTCCCTTCACTGACTACTAAAGGTTCATCTCCAGTGTGTTGAGGAATGGATGCAGTTTCAGTGGCCTGGGGATTTGTGGAAAAATCTGCAACCTCATCCTCTCTGCTCCTGCCATGGTAGCTCTCAGCACCCCCATCCTGTCTGCCATTTTCAGACTCCGTTTCATCACAGTTTCCATTACCAGTACACTTAGAGTTATTATCACAGTCAAGATTACTTAAGGATTGCCGATGAAGACTTAGCTGATCTGCTATACTGCTTAGCGTCTCATCAGAACTGCTTGACATTTTCACTACACTTAACGTATCTGAACTATCATCATCAGCATAGATATTTTCAAATGTAAGTGTGCACACTTTATCACCATCAGTTTTTGTCTTTTCACGAAACTTAGAAATCGCAGAACTGCTTCGAAACACAAGAGGCTGGTACGCACGACCCGAGTTACGAGGCGTGGGTGCCAGCCTAGCGTTGCCGGAGTGAGCTCTGCGACCCCCAGAATTTTTTCCTTCCAAGCTTTGGTGACGTGTGAGAAGCGGGGAATGTGAACCTTTATTTGGGCCCTCTTCATCTGTTTCACCCTCACTGTCAAATGAAATAAAGACAGTAATTACAACACATTCCTTGACTGTAGCTAGGAAGTTAGATTATGTTATATCACTGAACAAAACAAAATGACACACCAGATTGAAAATATTTATATGGCAAAGGTGTAACATCAAATGCAGATGCTGGGAAATATAGTTTTCATTTAAAACAGGGAATGAGTTTAGTAATGCTTACCTATTTACACTACAACAGCTACCACTGTTAGTATCACAACTATTGCTGCGCTCTTCGATGACAGAGATGTTGCTTACTTCTGTTCCCCCTGGCTGCACCAATGATAGTTTCCTATTATGATGGTGTGGATGATAACGATGATGAGTTTGATGATGATGTCGACTGTGATGGCGATGACTGTGGTGATGACTACGATTTGTTTCATCACCAATAATTACCTGTAGAACACAATTGTATTAAAATACTAAAACATGACAAATCACATATTGCATACTACGTATGGGCTATGTCTGATTTCTACATCATTCAAAGAAACTCCTACACTCAATGAATTTTTACTTAAGTTTTGCAAAAGAGCAACTAGGAAAAATAATAAACGCTTCAAACTTAACCACCTAACACAGGAACACTTGTTTCGAGTAACTGACACACACAAAATTTACATTAAATTGCAAGAATCATAATTTTTAAACATAAGCTGCATTTTCCAACAAATAAAACCTGGTCTTTTTTTACAGTAATATCTTTGGCAGCAACAGGTTTGGGCATCAAAGGCTGTTAGTATGGTATTAACCCTTTAACGCCGATTGGACGTATTAGTAAACGTCAATATAAATTGTCTGTTGGGTGCCGATTGGATGTATGGTACATCGATTTAAAAAAGTTTTTAAAAAAATTTGCGGAAAAATAGTTATAGGCCTACTAGGCAAAAACTTTTGAATCACGCGCCTTGGGGGATGCTGGGAGCTCACGGATCAAGGCGTTGTTTTTGTTTACATTCGTACGCAGGCGCGCAAGCGCGAATTTCTTTCTTCTCGCACTAAAAAGCATCAGCGATACATTTCAGAAATTATTTCGTCACTTTGACATAATTTTTGCACCATTTTATATTAGCCATTACATGGAGTGCACAATTTCATGTAGAATATAACAAAAAATAACTCATGGTTGTAGCTTTTATCAGTTTTGAAATATTTTCATATAAATAACAATAAGTGCCAAAATTTCAACCTTCGGTCAACTTTGACTACTGAAATGGTTGAAAAACGCAATAGTAAGAAAAAACTCTTATATTCTAGTAATATTCAATCATTTACCTTCATTTTGCAACAAATTGGAAGTCTCTAGCAAAATATTTTGATTTATGATGAATTTATGAAAAAACTTTTTCCTTACGTTCGCGCGGTAACTCTTCCGAAAAAATCATAAGTTTTTTCGTCCGATTGTCGTAATGTTTGCACCATTTTAAATTAGCCGTTACATAAAGTTTTATATATGGAAATGTGTGCAATTTCATGTAGAATACAACAAAAAACAACACATGGTTGTAGCTTTTATCGGTTTTGAAATATTTTCATATAAATAAAGATAAGTGCCAAAATATCAACCTTCGGTCAACTTTGACTCGACCGAAATGGTCAAAAAAAGCCATTGTAAGCTAAAACTCTTACATTCAAGTAATATTCAATCATTTACCTTTATTTTGCAACAAATTGGAAGTCTCTAGCACAATATTTCGATTTATGGTGAATTTATGAAAAAAAAAAAAAATTTCCTTATGTCCGCGCGGTAACTCTTCCAAAAAAATATCAGAAATTTTTTCATCCGATTGTCGTAATGTTTGCACCATTTTAAATTAGCCGTTACATAAAGTTTTATATGAAAATGTGCGCAATTTCATGTAGAATAACAAAAAAAAAACCCATGGTTGTAGCTTTTATCAGTTTTGAAATATTTTCATATAAATAATGATAAGTGCCAAAATTTCAACCTTTGGTCAACTTTGACTCAACCGAAATGGTAAAAAAACGCAATTGTAAGCTAAAACTATTACATTCTAGTAATATTCAATCATTTACCTTTAGTATTTTGCAACAAATTGGAAGTCTCTAACACAATATTTCAATTTATGGTGAATTTATGAAATAAACTTTTTCCTTACGTCCGCGCAGTAACTTCCGAAAAAATCATAAATTTTTTTGTACGATTGTCGTAATGTTTGCACCATTTTAAATTAGCCGTTACATAAAGTTTTATAAATGAAAATGTGCGCAATTTCATGTAGAATACAACAAAAAAAACAACCCATGGTTGTAGCTTTTATCAGTTTTGAAATATTATCATATAAATAACGATAAATAGAAAAAATTCGTCCTTCGGTCAACTTTAACTCAACCGAAATGGTCAAAAACTGCAATTGTAAGCTACAACACTTACAGTTTCGTAATATTCAATCAATTACCTTCATTTTGCAACAACGGGAAGTCTCTAGCATAATATTTAGATTTATGGTGAATTTTTGAAAACAGCTTTCTTTTACGTCCGCACGTTACAAATTCATGCATCATTTTGTGATAAGATTTTCTCTGTGTTGCCTTAATCGTTTTACAATGTGTTATATACCAAAATGATTGCAATTTAGTGTACAATACAACGAAAAAAAATTAACTCGTTAGCTTTAACCGTTTTGCTCACAGCGCGAATTGTATACAATTATATATGAAATTTTTTTTTGCGGTCATATATCCCAATATTTATATATGATAATGATATTTTTTTTTATTTCTGACGGTTGCATACTAAACTTCAGGCAATGACAAAAAAAGGAGCAAAAAATGAACTCTTAATCTTGAAAACTAAGCATGCTGTGAATAAAAAAAAAAAAAAAAAATTTCCGCTTCGGCGCTCACTCGCGAACGGCGCCGACATACCAGAGACGATTTTTAAAATACCGCTTCGGCGTTTAAGGGTTAAGTGACAGGAGGTGTGTCACATGTCTGGAGTTTCACTTTATTTTTAAATTACAGAGACATAGTGGGATGGTTAGTGGGATTATGAAAAAAGACCTTAGTTGGTATAGCTATGAAAGCGCAATTTGTATCTAAAATTTTGCAATAATCAAATTAGACCACTGTAAAATGATATTGTTATAATACAATAAAGTTTCATACATACTTACCTGGCAGATATATACATAGCTAAGACTCCGTCGTCCCTGACAGAAATACTAATTTCGCGGCACACGCTGCAGGTAGGTCAGGTGATCTACCGTCCTGCCCTGGGTGGCAGGATTAGGAACCATTCCCATTTTCTATTCATATTTTCTCTCTTCCACCTGTCTCCTGCGGGGAGGCTGGGTGGGCCATTAATCGTATATATCTGCCAGGTAAGTATGTATGAAACTTTATTGTATTATAACAATATCATTTTCATACAATCAACTTATCTGTCAGATATATACATAGCTGATTGACACCCTTTGGTGGAGGGTAAGAGACAGCTAACATAGAATAGACAGGTAAACAACATATGTTGTAGGTATAATAAACCTTGGTTCCTATCTGATAGGTGGTAGACTTCGTGGCTGTTGCTCGGTAGTCTTGCATCAACCTCAAGACTTTAGCGAGATATGTGATCTATGGCTAAGAGTTTCTTGTGGGTCTGCCGATGGGGTATGACCGCTTACTCGGCAGAGCCTGAAAGGACTTTGTCAATGGGTACTGGACCACTTCTATGACAATACACCTTATGAAGGAGCGCAACACCGATCCCGATCACCTGATCCTAACACGAGGGTTCGCGCTCAAATTGAAAAGGGTTATCCCCACACTCCTTTCAAAAACCCCAATAATTTCACTAAGTTAAATAACTTTAACTCAAAGTTAAGGATCAGTGTCGGCTCCTTATCCCAGTAACGTATCCGCAGAAACGTATAAACCAAAAGAGAAGGATCTCTCGTAGGTTAACTTGACATCCTTTGTGTAATGAGAAGTCAACACAGAGTTGCCTCTACCGTACAACACAGCTAATATGTCTTATATGACATATTGTTATGTAAAGAACAAGAATTTGCAAAAGCGCGCACTTCCTCCGCTTTCAAAGAAACCAGGGCTTTCTTGAAATGGATCTCTCCCGTCTGAAGCCTGAAGCCTGGCAGGAACCTCGCGCCTGGCTGGTGCTTCGCTCTTGGTTGGAGCCTAGCGCTTGTCTGGTACCTTTCGCTTGACTGGCGCCTCGCGCCTGGCTGGCGTCTCGCGCCTGGCTGGCGTCTCGCGCCTGGCTGGCGTCTCGCGCCAGGTTGGCGCTTTGTGCCTGCCTGGAGCTTCGCGGCTGGCTGGTACCTCGCGCCTGCCTGGCACCTCGCGCCTGGTTGGCTCCTCCCCACTTGCCGGAGCTTCAAGCTTGGTAGAGTCTCGAGGATGTCTGGCAATGTCCACGTCGGACACTCTTATCTGTCCTATATGTTCGCATCTAGTGAATCTGTGTCAGGTTGTAGGCCCGGTCTTTCTCCTCATCAGACAATGACAGTGTTCTTGGGGCTGTCTGCCTCTGGCGTTTTTTACGCCTGTTTTAGCATAAGGCTCCTGGTTGGCGCTACATTGTCCAAAAGTCCTGAACATCCACAATAGTAAATCACAAGACTGGAGAAGGGTGGAAGAAATTCTTCCACTTTGAGCTTTGGCCTCTCCGGCAAGGGGAGGTGATTGTAGTCAGCTACATCCAGTATACGATAAGATATCTAACAGTATGAGAGATAAGAGTCTTCCTCCGAGGAGGATCCTTCTTGAGTACTTCCCTTGCTCACGAGATCTCTTCTTACCTGTTGAAGGGGCTTCTCGTTGCAGAATCTTCCCTATCCTTGTCCGAAGGAAGGGAAGAAGCTTGGAAGTCGAAGGAGACTCTGAGCTGAAATTGGGAGTACTCCTGATTTCTAGCTCTTTATTGTATCCCTCTGAACACCTTCTGGGAAGCATTTCGAGCCGTCATCGCATTCCAAAGACTCTGTAGGCAAACGTTTTAACCATTCTACTGTAGATGAAAACGTAAGTACCCTGCCTGGACAACGAAACCTCTATCTGAAAACATTGAATCAGGAATAGGGGTTTTAGTTCTTTTTGCCAGACATACTATGCTGGCAAGAACCCATAGAATCTGATGCGAGATTCCAATGCTCAAAAAATTCACTTGTCTTCTTGATCGTTTGGGACCAAGAGAAACAAAGAATTTCCTCATAAAAATTTCTCAAAGAAGTTTGATGAGGAGCAGTTCCATCTTGTCGGAACATAGAATCTGTGGCCACAAAAAGATCCCATTAGAAGTACATGATATCCTACTCTTGTCATATTGAGGTATCGTATAAGATCCCGAAGATCTTAATCCTCTGCTATCTCCAATCCCTTTATAGAGACAGAGTATAGCCTTTTACTGCGTTCTTTGATAGCAAATATATACAAAGGTGTTTCTTCCCTCTGAAAGGGAAGAAAAAACCGCTATGTGGTTCACAGAGGTATCGGAAGAGGACAGCTTCCTCATTCCCTCTAGCACGATCTGCAGCAATTCTATATCTTGTCCATGACTATCGTCATTTACCTTGAAAAATCCTCTCATTCATGTCCACTTCTGGTCAGTCTGCACGCAGACAGACTCAGAGTGGAGAGGTTGTTAAGGTCCATTTATAATAGATGCTGATAGAATATTCAGACTGTCTTGGAAAAGATTTCCAAAACATGCTGTGAGAAGAACGTGACCTCTGTGAATCCAACTCTTTAAGGCCAAAATGAGGCATAAAGTATTATCTTCTCTTTCTTTGATGCCCTTTATCTTAAATTCTGCAAATAATTTATATTTAGGGGAAAAAAGACTAAAGTTTATTCCCCTTTCTAAAAAAAAAAATAAATAAATAAAGATGGCGTATATTGCTACCTCTCTTGGTTCGAGGAAAAGGAAGCAGTCTATAGGAAGCCTGTTCGTCTTCTACCTTACTAAGAGATCTATGAAGAAGACTTTCCGCAGGTTCTCACAACTCTTTCCAATAAATGTTAAACATGTTAACAGTTATTATCGTCGATCGAGAAGGTTCTCTTTGTTAACGCGAACAGGAGCGAAAAAAGATTCTCGAAGCTCTTTGCGATATGAGAGAGTCGTGGAATTGGCCTAAGTGATTAAATGGGTAACGAAATCAGGAACGAATCTTGCCGTTACCGAGCCTGGTGTCCGAGAGGCTACTGGACTCTTAGGTTAATAACTCGCTAAAACGAGAAAATCTTGGATGGTGCTCTTGGCTCACTGCGCCAGGCTGGTGCTTCTGGCGCATTGCGCCAGATTTGGAGCTTCTAGCGCTATGTGCCAGGCTGGCGCAACTTGTGCCAGGCTGGCGCTTCTGGCGCATTGCAGGCTGGCGCTTCCTTCTAATTCTTTTTAGGTTATGTGCCAGAACAACCTGTGGCCTTTATGGTACCCCCCGACATCCCTTTCACCATGTTAATTCCGTTCTTAGTAGGAAAAAAACTTTATATACGTAGTATAGTCCATTCAGGGAAACAAGTTCTGCCACAAAGAGAATGTTTCCCATCCGACTCCTCCATCTTCTTCTGAGCAGGTACTCTAAAAGCTATGCTTTCGTAAGCCTGAGAGCATTATATAATATAATGTTCTGCTGCGATAGAATCCTTTAATAATGTTACCTACGGTAAACAGCATTGAAAGGTTGTATACTATCTCTCTTATTGAGAGCTTCTTAGCAAAAGGCATACAATATTTTATTTATGTTAGCTTAACTATCCCCTCAATACGAGGTTAAGACCGCGATTGTAGGGGAGAGATATGGATAGTTATTCCATCCTGCAGGAGAGAGAGATAAACCTGACCGCTCATGACTGACACCTACATGGTACTGCGTTGGTCTCAGGCTCTCAGCGAAAGCAGTCTCCGTTAGCTGTCTGGCCTTACTCTTCCAGAGTTGCCAGCTACTTCATTTAATAAAGGAATCTTATAAAATTATTATCGAACTTCAGGAAGTTCTTATTAAAGCATAGTTAAGCGAAACAAGACTTCGATAAATCTAGAAGCTAAGTAGGTATTGTCTTAACAATCCCTTTATGCGTAGTCCTTCCTAGGAAAGTCGTAGAAGGATACTGGTAATTGAGTTGCACAGCAAAGAAGTAACTACGTTATGTGTTTATGATCTGACCGTATCGTATTCTCATACAGCAGAAACTCTACTACCTTCTACTATCTTCGTTCTTTTCGTTAATAGAACGATAGAAAGAGTATATATATATCCTTAAGGAAGGAAGTTAATCCAGGAACTCTTTAAATCTTCGTGATTTCCTCATAAATCGCGGAAGACAGAATTCCTGTTCATCACTAGGGTTTACGGAAGGAAGTAGATATTTCCTATCCGCCATCATACCCAAACGTCGATGAGATTCTTATTAAGAAAAACTCCCAAAGCTCTTGCCTCCTCAAAACAAGGGAAGAGCATGGATGAAGGAGAGAGTCCGCATTAAGAGGAACTGCCTAACACAGGAGTCTTCTGAATAATGAAAAGGGGCTTCTCTTAGTATCAGAATCCTTCTGACAAAAACAATGGCTGCCTGTGCGACATCTTGCACATTTGCCAGGGGAAAGTTGCTCAAGTTAAAAAACTCAAAGAGGAGTCTTGCGACTGACCTCTCTCTCAAATGAAGATTCTGGAATATTCTGACGCCTGGCGCCTGGATGCGCCTGGCGTCTGGATAGTTCCGCGCGCCTGGAATGTTCCGCACGCTAGAAAGGAGACTCGCTCCTGGAACATTCCGCTTGCGTGGAAGGTCCCGTGCGCCCTGATAGTTCCGAGCGCCTCTAGTCTTCTTTTACGAGCCTCTTGCCAGTAAACGTTCAATGGAAGCATCCTTCTGATTGCCACTCTACTATAAGGGCTCCTCAGTCTAGCCGTCTGTTTTCTCTTTTTTGAAGGCGCCTTGCGCCAAGAAAAGTTCTGGAACGCGGCTCGCGTTTATCTGTAAGAACGAGGCTCGCGCTAGTCTGTTGGAACGCGGCTCGCGCTAGTCTGTTGGAACGCGGCTCGCTGCTGGCTGTTGGACCGTGGCTCGCGCTAGCTTGCTGGCTGGCTCTCAGCCTCTCGCTCAGTGTTCTCTTAGTTTTCAGAGAACGCGCCAGATCGTCCGAACTCCAAACATGTACATTCTTCGTCTTTTCAGATGTAAGATGAAGAAACGGAAGAAGAGAAGCACTTTTTAAAGGATGCCTTTCCAATGGCTATCCATGGCAGTCTGGGACGTTCTACAGATCCTGCCGAGGGAACGCCCGATCGGTGGGGATTCTCCATAACCTCCGTAAGGCTTTCGACTTTCCTTCTCCTCTGGGCTTGTGAGCTTGGAAGAGGTCTAGGCCTGAGAGCGAGACAGAGCCGATCGGACGCACCCTCTACTATTTAGGACGCCTTTCCAATGGCGAACTTGGCAGTCTGGGACGTTCTACAGATCCTGCCGAGGGGACGCCTGATCGGTGGGGATTCTCCATGACCTCCGTAAGGCTTTCGACTTTCCTTCTCCTCTGGGCATGTGAGCTTGGAAGAGGTCTAGGCCTGGGAGCGAAACAGAGCCGATCAGAACGCACCCTACACTGCACTGTGAACACTAAAATCACTTCTTACCTTTCAATAGCTCGTATTTTGAGCTACATTCCTTTTGTCTTCAAATTGCAATATGAATTTGAAGATTCTGTGAAGTAAGAAGGAGATGAGGATACAACACTACTAGTATTGTTAATGCTCTAACTGCTCGTTAGTACGAGAGCTATAAAAACTTCTAAAGGAAGCGTAACTAATTCTATTCCTGACTTCCTCAAGAAGGAAGTTAGCTTAATCAATTCTAACATTTACTACACGATATTATGAATAAATATTAAAATTTTCCTTCTTGCAAACTATGTGAGTGTCTACCGAAAAGTTCGGTAGTTACACGTAAACAATTCTTTGAAATTTTCGAAGCCATAGTTATTAAAACAAATTAATATGCATATGCCGAACCAAAGATCCAGTACTTCCCTGCAAAAGATAGCCCAGAAGATCGATGGCGATGAAATCCAAAAATCAAGTCAGGAGGAACTGCAAACGTTGTTTACATTCCAAGCGACAGAGAAAATATGAATAGAAAACAGGAATGGTTCCTAATCCTGCCACCCAGGGCAGGACGGTAGATCACCCGACCTACCTGCAGTGTGTGCCGCGAAATTTGAATTTCTGTCGGGGACGACGGAGTCTTAGCTATGTATATATCTGACAGGTAAGTTGATTGTATGAAAACAAATGTTTTCACTTTCATGTGAATACATTCTCATAAGAGTAATAATTCATTCCACATGACAAATAAGACAAATTAAAAATCTACCACCTCCAATTAAATGAAATATACCTCTAAACTAACAGGATGAGAAGGTGGTTCTACGGCTGATGGAAGAGATGAAGGTGTAGGAGTGTTAGACGACGCTGCAGCCAATCCTGATCCACTTTCAAGCCCTAAAGATGTGCTCCCATGATGAACACCAGGCCGAAAGTGCACAGTGCCACATTTCTCTACTGGAAAAATCAATCAACATCACTTAAGATTGCATAATATGGGGCACATTTTCATGCCCATAGTAAATTTTCATGCCCATAGTAATATCTCTAAATATGCTGCATAAATTTGATTTTCACGCTTTCTATACAACAGCTGTTGCCTATCACTGAGAAAATGCCACACTTTTTAGTTCCTTATCTTAATCTGAACCATCCTTACATATTCCACAATATGTTAGCCTCTTACCAGCCCAATGCATTCCCTCATTTCATTATGCAAAGTGCTCTTTTACCTTTATTTGACGACAAAATGCCTATGAACTTGGGGTAAATCTACAGTGACTGATTAACTGCTCATCACCCATTAGAATTATCTTTTTTTTGAATAACGAATATTATGTTGCCTGCCAACTTGTTTTTATACAAATAATTTATACTTAGAATAAAATATTAAGGATAATAAAAAGTGAGGCCAAATGAAAAGCCCGTGATAAGGTTTTGAACACCAGTGACAAACTGATATTGCATAACTTTAAGATTAACAGTTAATTTAATCAAAAGAAATTGGTGAAAAATATCAAAGAACAAACCTTCCATTAAAATGGCAAGCTCAAATCCCCTGTAGTTCAGAAGTAAAGCACTCCAGGATAATCTTTGTACATTGTGCATGGTAAAGCACCTACATCATTTGGCTAAATTTACTTAGAAAAAGTTGCAGAGTTACGTATAAATAGATACATCATGATCTGTTATCTCAGTGTGCTACTGTATTTGTAAGTAATTAAGCTTATTTTAATTCAAGCCTATATTCTTTGTCTCAGAAAAATGAAAAAAAAAATTGACAGAAATCAGTTTCTTAGGATTGAACAAATGATTTGTATTTACAATATTGTAAATGCGAAAAACTGATTCAGGTCACAAACTGCGTCCTCGAACGAATTAAGTTCATGAGCCAATGTATAACTGTATCTCCATACATGAACCCAACCTATATTCTGCTTCTTAATTACATCCTGACAGACAGAGGAATGGGCCCTTTTGAACAAATTTTAAAACCCTTTATCAAAGGAAGCTCTGTACAAAGTTTGGTTGAAACTGATTCAGTGTAATGAACAAAACATAAAATATGTGAAAAGTTATACTAGGCATGCATACATAATTACATACACATAAATATCTATATATATTCCTATCAACTATACCTTTGGCACTTTTGGGGTAAACAATGTCTACTGAGTGAGAATCACACAGAGTGGATGTGGTGATGGCACCAGCTGACACGGCATTCCTTCGTAATCGTTTATGTGGCCCTCCACTATTATGACCACTAGTACTACTGCTTGAATTGGCACCCATACTTTCCTCACCACACCACCCTAAGGACTGCAAATACAAAATACATATTGAATATACTGGTTCACCCATAACAAATACTATATGAAAGCCAAAAAGGATTTTCTTAAAGCATAAAACAAACAATATTTTCAAACATACAGGAATTTTTTAAATCAAAATGTGTTTTTTCAATACAAACCCAATATTTTTCTTAGCCTTTTGTGTGAAAGCACAAATTCCCCATAATATGCCCTTGGACCAACAGTTACATTAGAAAACATCATTTATCTGAACCAGATGAGAGAAGCAAAAATAAATGGGTTGGGAAGAGATCATTTTTTTAGAAAAGTAATGAGTTTGTAATGGAAAAATTTCATTTTCCAAGTCTAAATTTGGTTCACAACAAACTCATTACAGTCTGACCTCTTTAATCTTGCACTCTGTGGTCTGGTCATTTCCATGGTCCAGCACTTTTTTCACAATAAGCCACCAGTAGTTTGTTGGGCCAGCAGTGTTTCGTTTCTAGATTTTTTCAAATTCCAGAACTGAAGTTTGCTCCATAAACACACAAGCACAGTTTCTTTCCAAAAAAAATTTCTGTGAAACTAAAATATATACAGCATCACAAAGAACCATAATTTGTGTATATGTAAGTAGTTTACATAATAAAAATATGGAATGTTAGTTCCATATATATAAAAGACTAAAACTAAAGATGTCAACCAGATTGCTTGCAGGAATGTGATCAGACTAGAGACGCTAAAGATGACGTATTCAATACAATTAAAAAGTAGGCTAAGATAACATGCCGTCACCTGTAGTCATTCAATTGTTTATAAACATTAGTCCAAGCTCCCTGCTTGAGACAACTACCGCGACCTATAATTCAAACGGCCTACGTGATCTGTAGCGTGTCTCATTTTGATTGTGTGTTCGTATGTAACTATGTCATTGTATGTATGTTCATATGTTCGAACTACTGTCTGTTCCTTTATGACTGGTAACCGAGATGGTAGTAAGGCAGAACAGAGTTAGCTATCGTCATTAGAAGACCTGTATCTCTTTACCTAAGCTTTATCATGTAGAGAGAACAGAAGTAGCCATCATCATTGGCAGAAGCGATCAAGCTATCGTTATTAGAAGACTTGTACAATCATACCTGATCTTCACCATGTAAAACTTCAGAAGATATATATATTTTCATACTTCGTGTTTTCTACAAGAACCTCCTCACCGAATCAACATGAGTTTAACACATCGTCGTCATAAACAAGAAGATAATCCTGACTTCGTAAGTGATCTACAAACCCCAAGACACTCCATTGAAGATGGAAGTGCAATACCAACCGACTTAGCGTAAGATTATCGCAAGTCTAACATTACCTCATAGGGCGCCTTATCATACAAGGCACTAGCCCTAAAAGTGGTGGCAAGCGTACCAGAAGGACTCTACAACTTCTCCGAAGATAAAACAGAATAATAAATCATGTATCATAAGAAGTCAACGACGACGGAAGCTGCAGATTCTTCAAGCAACTTAGTATCATCGTTTAGTGAATAACTTCAAGAAACAAACCCGACGTGTCCTTTTTTTCCTACGGCAACCGCAAGCTTTGTCTCTCATTAGAATCATTCAGAAAACATCGTTAGTGAGCGTTTCCGGCACTTCGAAACAAACCGAACGCGTCTGCAGCATCGGATCTTTCAAGGGTCATGACAATAAATGGCTCCCTTTGCAAAGTCCCGATCGCAGTTTTAGCCTTGTTTTTAGTTGTATATAAAATATCGAACCTCAATGACTCAACTTAACTTTAAAAATATGGCTGGATTGCAAGGAATAACATGTCTGTAAAAAACTTTCATCAGGCTAAATGCGCTGACCAGGATCCCTCACTATTTCAAATTTTAGCAAAGAATGAAGTACAAACAGTTAATATTGAATGCAGTAGTGATAACTTGTCTTAATAGTAATCGCTCAGTTCCTATAGTTCGTCATTCATTGCTTTATACGTAACCAGCACATAATGCTAAAACACACAATACGTTGCCGATGGTAATAAAGAGAAGGATCCTAATTTATTACAAAAAAGAAATATAAACAGTAGCCCGTTCAGAATCAAACAAGCAAACTCGGTTACTGTGTCACCTAGTCAAGCGGTCAAGGTCAGTCAAAACTGCCAAAGTGTTCAAAGCATAGCAATTCCACACAATAAGCGACTCTAGCAGAGTGGGGAAAAGCGATGTTGGTTCATACATGCCAATATCTTTTTGAATTTAAAAACGGATTTTCCTATGAAACACACGACCGTATAAAGTAATCAGAGCAGGTTTTCGGTTTTTTTTTTTTAATACATAAGTTATTATAAGTAGTGGTGGGGGATAAAGCCCGACTGTACGCGCAGTAAAAATTAGAATATCTTGTTTATTCCTTTAGTAAACGTAATATCCTGTATTTACGGACTCACTGTCTGTTTTTCGAACTTCCCTAATGAGAAGTCCAGATGAGCAAGCGCTTACAGATACCTCTATAGTTATAAAAAACATTGATCTGTATGTAGTGTAATTGTAAGATCCGTCTAGGGTATACAAAATATTATCTTACATCCTGCAAAATAAGGCGTGTTTATCAAAGGAAAATCCTATAAACCTTCAAACATATTAAAATCAGTTTGAACAGAAAAAAAAAAAGAGACAATTAATCAAATAATAACTTATATAAAGGAACTATACATTTGTCTCATAAATCGTAAACATTGTTCAAATGACCCAACAGAATTCTCCACAACCGCAGTCGTAGTTTGCACGCAAAATCTCGAGAAGCATGCACCCTCGAATGTCTTAGTGCGTGTAAAAAGACTTTGCTGGGAAATGAAATTTTAATCCTTCCCGCACTCTGAATATAACGATTTCCGCGAACAAAGCCCTAGACACAGTTGACTCACAGCAACAAGTTAATCTAGTGATCCACAAACGTATACATATCGTGGATACGGAAGTTATAAATATCGCATTTTTTATTGTTGCTAACTTTTAATCCCGCCCAATCAGTCGTGGATGAATCTCTCTGTTAATCTATCTAAAGTAATATCCGTAAAGTCATTCAAGCAGAGGTGATTCAGCAGAAATTTTTTTTATCTTGTATCTGAATACAGGAAGTTTCTCCACTAGCGAGTAATCTCTGGGAGAAAAACGGATGTAACTTAACACAAAACACGGTCTAAGGACAAACATTAAGCTATTTACGTACCTTCGTATAGATTCTCAATGAAATTTCAAAATAGAGATAAATGACGAAGTTGAAAAATGTTAGTAATAGGAGTCATTAGGAAATCAAATAAGCCCTATAATTTTTTTCCCTCAAAATGTCATGCCATAAAAGATCGGACTTGGCGTATCTGCGTAGATTCTGTCGCTTAAACAAGGAAACGACTCCCGATAGTTTCCAGTGCGATGTACCGACGACATCTTATCTCTGTTAGGTTAGAATAAATTTTTTTTTCACCAACTTGGACTTACTTAAAAGCTTTTACCAGATACCATTACCTAAGTGATTGTACCTCATACACCGTTTTCAGCACACTCAGGGACATTATCAATTTTTACGTATGCCTCTGGCTTACGTTGCGCCCCAACTTACAATATAGTGTTTGGAGACTTTTAGGGGATACCCCAACATGCTTATATGGTTGGTCTTATAATCTTTTCTAAATACCTTAGAAGTACATTCACCATAACTAGAGCTAGTGCTACAGGGACAAAGACAAATAATCTCAGAGTAAAGTATCTCAATGTGAGTTTTAAAAACCGAACATGTTTATCTAGGTTTTATGTGTCTAGTCAAGGTCTTAAAGTAGTCCTGGTAAGGTGTCGGCTATTCATAACTTTCCGGTACCTATTAACGTAAAAGGGGGATACAGCACTTTGGCGCTGTAAGTGGGTATTACAATCGTAATGTAAATATGTAACTCTTCATCATGACAGCTCCTTTAACAGATCTTACGAAGAAGAGCTTTTTTAGATTTATTATGGTCTAAAAAGCATCAACAGGCGTTCGATATCTTAAAAGCGGAATAATGCAGCTTACCTAACTTAAAAAATCCTGATTTAAATAAGGAATTTTTTTTTTATTGCAACAGACGCCTCAGACCAAGGGGTAATGAGGGATACTACTTCAGCAATATGATAAACAGTTCTTTCCTATAGCTTTTTATTCACGTAAACTAAAGCCCTCTGAAAGTAAATATGCAATAATAGGCAAGGAAGGGCTAGGTATCTTTAACTAACTAGTACATTTAAAGTTCATAATCTATGGCTTATCCTGATAAAGTCCTTACTGAACATGAGTCCTTTACCGAGTTTTTCAAAGGCTTTAATCACAGTCCAAAAGGAACTCGGTGACAAATGATCATTCAGTCTTTGGAGCCAAGATAAGATATCTACCTGGGAAAGCAATTATCATAGCTGACGCATTATCCCGTAATCCCGCACCATACTGCCATAGAACCATTAATTGGACTAAAAGATATAGAAACATCCGTTGGCCTTATTGTTTAAAAGACCGTATCTAAACAAGGAAACATTCCTTGAACCCAAACAGAAGATCGCGAGCATTGAATATCTGGTTGGAGCGCAGAACTGTTACAAACTGAACAAAGCAAGAGTCAACAGACATAACCCTAAACAATAAACACTTCGAACGGAAACAGAGTCAGCAGCAATAAACACCAAACAATAAACACTTCGAATGGAAAAACAGGGTCAGCGGCTAAGCAAAAACAATAAACACTTCGAGCAGAAACCCTAAGCAAAAGTATATTTAAAGTATGTGTACTCAGAATAATGTAATCAAATGTAATATTATATGTAGGTCCGTAACGAGGAAAACCCGAAGAACACAGCAGATGACTAACGAACCGGGTATTAGTAATAATCTCTTTCATACCAATCGTCATAAACTGGTTGCATTCGTCATCCAGGGTTCCCTACTATGTCACATAAAGCCAAATCACTGTTTACTGGCCTACAATGCTTACAAGATATAAAAAGCACATAACCTGATTGTAACACGTGTTCATGAAAACAAGGGACACACTAAGACACCTGTCAGTTAAGGGCCTATCCTGTGCCAAATCATCCTTGAAAGAATATACGTAGAATTATTAACAGAATTACGAGTCTGACAGAGGATAAACACTTCTTAGTGTTTAACAGTTTCCTTGACACGTTATATAGAATTAATAGCACTAAAATGAGATGAAGTTAAAAACTGTATCATTATATATCACGTGATCACTATTAATTTACCAATATCATTGTTTTATATTTTATTTTACTTGAATCAATCATGTACACCATGAATTTTTATTTACTTATATATATATATTCACATAGTGTCTGTATCACACTCCTATAAGTCAAATGCAAGTCAAGTTTGAGTAATATTCAGTAGTTGGTTTTGGTAGCTGACCGAGCTAATGTAAGTGTTTACATAATAAAAATATGGAATGTTAGTCCATATATATAAAAGACTAAAACTAAAGATGTCAACCAGATTGCTTGCAGGAATGTGATCAGACTAGAGACGCTAAAGATGACGTATACAATAAAAGTAGGCTAAGATAACATGCCGTCACCTGTAGTCATTCAATTGTTTATAAACATTAGTCCAAGCTCCCTGCTTGAGACAACTACTGCGACCTATAATTCTTCAAACGGCCTACGTGATCTGTAGCGTGTCTCATTTTTGATTGTGTGTTAGTATGTAACTCTGTCATTGTATGTATGTTCATATGTTCGAACTACTGTCTGTTCCTTTATGACTGGTAACCGAGATGGTAGTAAGGCAGAACAGAGTTAGCTATCGTCATTAGAAGACCTGTATCTCTTTACCTAAGCTTTATCATGTAGAGAGAACAGAAGTAGCCATCATCATTGGCAGAAGCGATCAAGCTATCGTTATTAGAAGACTTGTACAATCATACCTGATCTTCACCATGTAAAAACTTCAGAAGAATACGTATATATAATTTTTATACTTCGTGTTTTTTTCTACCAAGAACCTCCTCACCGAATCAACATGAGTTTAACACATCGTCGTCATAAACAAGAAGATAATCCTGACTTCGTAAGTGATCTACAAACCCCAAGACACTCCATTGAAGATGGAAGTGCAATACCAACCGACTTAGCGTAAGATTATCGCAAGTCTAACATTACCTCATAGGGCGCCTTATCATACAAGGCACAAGCCCTAAAATATACAGGCGGTCTCCGGGTTACGACGGCTCCGGCTTACAAAGTTCCTTGGTTACAACGCTTTTTTTTTTCTTAAAAATATTCATTGAAAATCCGCCCTGGGTTACGACGCTTTGTTCCGAAGGTTACGACGCTGACACTTTTCTTTCGACGCTCCGAGTTAACGATGCTTTTAAAAAACGCATACTATGATAAGAATCCTTTATAGTTTAGTACAGTATATTAATAAAAATAAGTTTTGGTTAGATTACACAAAAATTTTGAGGTTATGAAGATTTTCGACATTTTTCTGTCGTATTTTTTTAATTTTTTTAGTGACGCCTCATATGCGGAAACTAGTTTCCGAGCGAAAAGGGAATACACTAGCTTGGGATGCGCAGTTTATAACAGTCCAAAAGCGCAATAATGAAAAAATCTTGCTTCGTTTCCAGTATCATAATTAACAAAAACTAATTTTCTGGTTAGATTACAACGCAAATTCCAAGGTTACGACGGTTTTTTTATGCTTTTTAACGATACCTCATACACAGAACTAGTTTCTGAGCGGAGGGCGCATAAATTAATTTACGCTATTAAACTGTATGGTAACCATAGTCAAGATAAGGAACGCATTCTCAACAGTATACATATCCTTTAATACAAAACAGCAAAATATCATTGAAACATTATTTCACTTAAAGAATCCATTTATACTCTACTTAGACTTGGATATAAAAATGGTATTGTTATGATACAATAAAGTTTATGCATACTTACCTGGCAGGTATATATATAGCTTATCCTCTTGACGCACTGGCAGAAATTTCAGAACTCGCGGCAACCGCTAGTACACTGGTAGTTCAGGTGATGGCCACCCCGCTCCCGTGGCGCTGGTACTTGGAACTATTCCCGTTTTCCTCAGATTTTCTCTGAACCCTGTCTCCTGAGGGGAGGAGGGTGGGATTTAATTATATATACCTGCAGGTAATATGCATAAAAACTTTATTGTATCATAACAATACCATTTTTATGCATGACACTTACCTGGCAGTATATCTATAGCTGATTGACACATTTGGAGGTGGGTCATAGACAGCAACATCGTCATAATTCAAAATTTAACCAAAAATTTTTAGAACTATGTATTATGTTCCTTACCTGCTAAGGTAGCTGACTTCGTAGGTCCTGCCTCTTAGCCTGCTAAAACCTTAGTAGCTCTCAACTAGGACGTGACCTGTTTGTTGAGAAAGCTAACAATAAGGGCCTGACAACTGGACGTGACCAATTCGTTGACAGAGAACCCTAGCCCTCATTCACCACGGGCATTCATGCTAGGAAAGTTAGTCACCTGAACCACACACACATATAATACACACTAATCACCAGGACTGAGTTGGTCTTTAATGCTCCTCAGACAACCATAAAAACACTATAACTAATTTAATTAAAATAAAACCTAGCATGTTATTAGGTTATGGGGTGAAACAAACTCCTTTTTTTTTTTTTTTTTTTTTTTTGCCCAGTACTGTACTGAGGATACATACGGGCCTAACGTTTGACAATTATCAAAAGTTGTCTTCACGTCTCTAAGGTAATGCGAGGCAAACACAGAGTTTGTCCTCCAATACGTTGAATCTATAATGTCCTTGAGGGCTAAATTTTTTTCTGAATGCTAAGGACGTAGCTACTGCTCTCACCTCATGAGCTTTAACTTTAATTACACCGAAGCATTCTTCTTGACAAAGCAAATGAGCATCTTTAATGACTTCTCTTACAAAGAAAGCCATTGCGTTTTTTAGACATAGGTCTAGTAGGATCTTTAACAGAGCACCACGAGAACCTGAAGTTCCCCTAATGCCTCTTGTTCTTTCTACGTAAAACCGTAAGGCTTCTTACTGGGCAAAGAACCCTTTCTTGCTCTTGACCTACCAGATCAGCCAGTCCTTCAATCTCAAATGATCTTGGCCATGGATGCGAAGGATTCTCATTCTTTGCTAAGAACTCCTGTTGAAAACGAACAACTGCTTTGTTGTGTTTCCAACCTATTTGCTTGTCAATAGCTTGCAGCTCGCTAATCCTTTTAGCTGTAGCTAAAGCTACTAAGAAAATAGTTTTTCTTAGTTAGTTCTCGCAACGGTGCACTGCCCATAGTTTCGAACTTATCCGTCTCCAAGAATTTGAGAACGACGTCCAAATTCCAAGAAGGGGTTCTGCACCGTCGATCCTTCTTTGTATCAAACGATCTGAGGAGATCTCTAAGATCTGCGTCATTGGACAGGTTTAAACCTCTGTGTCTAAACACTGCAGACAACATACACTTATAGCCTTTCATCGTCTGATTAGCCAAACCTAGTTCTTTCTTCAGGTATAGCAGGAAATCTGCAATCTGAGTCACGAGGTACTGGATGAAGAAATTTTCCGATTCTCTGCACCATCTACGGAATTGTCCCACTTCGCCTGGTACACTTTGATAGTCGATGGTCTTCGTGCTCTTGCCACTGCCTTCGCTGCTTCTCTAGAAAACCCCCTCGCTCTGACAAGTCTTTCGATAGTCTGAACGCAGTCAGACCAGAGCGAGGTGTTCTTGTGGAACCTGTCGAAGTGGGGGTTGTTTGAGAAGATCTACTCTCGTGGGTAGACTTCTCGGGGAATCTACTGTCCATTCCAGTACCTCTTTGTTGAACCACGTTTGGGCCGGCCAGTATGGGGCTATCAGGGTGAGCCTTGTTCCTCGACTTTCCCTGAATTTCTTCATTACCTTTCCTAAAATCTTGAACGGGGAAAGCGTACGCTCTAGCCCCGTCCAATCTAGTAGGAAGGCATCGACTGCGACTGCAAGAGGGTCCGGGATCGGAGAACAGTATTCGGTAACCTCTTCGTCGCCGCGGTAGCGAAAAGATCCACTACTGGAGTGCCCCAAAAGCTTCCACAGTCTCTGGCATACTTGACGATGCACATCCACTCCGTGGAAAGCACTTGTCCGTCCCTGCTCAACAGATCCGCCCTGACGTTCTTCTCTCCCTGAATGAACCTGGTGAGCAGGTGACGTTTTCTTCTTGCGACCAAAGAAGAATCTCCTTCGCCAGGTTGCAAAGAGACAAACGAGTGAGTTCCTCCTTGTTTCCGTATATACGCCAGAGCTGTGGTATTGTCCGCGTTGATCTGCACTACTTTGCCGCTGATCCACGATCTGAACGCTTTCATAGCCAAGAAGATCGCCATCAGTTCCTTCCTGTTTATGTGCCATGCCTTTTCTTCTTCGCTCCAAAGGCCTGACTCCTCCCGAGGGCCCAGCGTCGCTCCCCATCCTGCGTCTGACGCGTCGGAAAATAATATCCGGTCTGGGTTCTTCTGCTGGAGTGACGTACCCTCTGACAACCTCTCCGGCACTAGCCACCACTTTAGTTCCTCCTTTATCTTTGGAGGAATTGGAAACCGGAAGGAATCTGGTTGCGATCTTCTTGGCCCAGCACTTCGTTCAGTAAAGAACTGTAAGGGCCTCATGTGAAGTCTCCCTAGTGAAATGAACCGCTCTAGCGAAGAGAGTGTCCCAGCAGGCTCAGCCAACCCTCTCGCTGAGCATTGGTCTTTCAATAGGAATTCTTCCACTTTTCCGTATACACATGGTCTGCCTTTCCTTTCGGGTGACGGAAAAGCCCGAAAAGTCACTGAGGATATCCGAATCCCCAAATAACTATTTCCTGATGGGATCAGACGTGACTTTTCCAGGTTCACCATCAGACCAGCTGCTGGGTTAAATCCATTGTTACATTCGTGTCCTCCAGACATTGCTGTTTTGATTGTGCTCTTATGAGCCAATCGTCGAGGTAGAGAGATACTCTGACTCCCTGCCAAAGAAATGAAGCCACTTCGCCACATTCGTCATCATTCTTGTAAAAATTTGAGGCGCCGTGCACAGCCCGAAACACAGGGCTTTGAATTGACTATAACTTCCTCCCTGGATTACGAATCTCAGAAATAATTCCTGGACCTTGATGAACTGGAATATGGAAGTACGCATCCTGAAGGTCCAGTGTTACCATCCAGTCGCCTGGTCGTACCGCTGCCAGTACTGAATCGTTCGTCTCCATCGTAAACTTGGTCTTTTCTACGAACAAGTTTGACTGGCTTATGGTCTCAAAGTTCCAGTAACCGGCCTCCAACCTCCTGATGATTTCGGTACTAGAAACAGACGGTTGTAAAAACCTGGGGTATTCGCAATCCAGAACCGGTTTCTATTGCCCCTTTTTTCATCATGGTGACGACCTGATGCCAAAGAGCCTCTCTCTTCTCTAAATCGATGTAGTGAGCCCCTAGGGCTCTCGGAGCTGTAGCGAGAGGTGGTTTCTTGAGAAAGGGGATCTTGTACCCTTCCTTCGCTACCTTTACGGACCAAGGATCCGCTCCTTTGTTTTGGCCAGACTTCCCAGAAGTCCAAAAGTCTGGCCCCTACACAAGTCTGGAGGACTTTTGACCTCATTGTTTCGTTGAAGTTTTAGCACCTCTTTTGCTGGAACTCTTTCCCTCTAAATGCTGTCGGGAGAAAGTCTTACCCCGAAAGGGCTGCTGTGGCTGTCTTGTCTTCGTATCTTTCGTAGTCTTCTTCATGACCTTAGAAGTTATACTTCCTCACAGATGACGTAATAAGATCTTGGGTAGCCTTCTGAGTGAGGGAGAGAGATATGTCCTTAAATGATCTCTTGAGGGAAGAGCTGTCCTGACAGGGGAGAAGAACATCAACTCCGACTTTTGCGCGTTCGACACTCCTTTACAAGCGAACGAGCATAAGAGATGTCTTTTCTTCAAGACGCCTGCTGTGAATATTGAAGCCAATTCATTAGCTCCATCTCTCAAGGCTTTATCTATACAGGACATGATGCTTCTCGACAACTCGGATACTGACGACTCTTCCATCTCCGAAGTCCGAGCCAGGGCCCCCAACGACCAGTCAAGAAAATTAAATACCTCAAAGTCCTAAAGATACCTTTGAGTAAATGGTCGAACTCCGAAGAAGTCCACCACAACTTTGGCTGAATGCAAAGCATGTCTACGGGAGCTATCCACTAGTTGGAAAAGTCTCCTGGGAGGAGGCAGGTACTCCCCAGGCCAAGACTTTCCCCCGTAGCAAATACCAACACCAGACTTCGAATCCAACTTGGCCGAGGAAAAACAAAAGAAGTCTTGCCCGACTCTTTCTTCTCCTTAACCACTCATTTACTCGTTGAAGGGCTTTCTTGGCCGAAATGGACAAAGTCATTTTCAAAAACGACGATTTCTTGGCTTTCTTCGTCTTTGAAAATTGCGACAAAGGCGATGGCGGGCCTGAAGGTTGAAAATCTCCTTCAAACAGAGAAGAAGGCACTCTGTTAGCCTCTTGTAATCCGAAGAAGGCGCTTCCGTCTTGTCCTCTTCCGTACTCTCCGCAAATTCTTCCTCCTGCGAAGAATATCTTGAAAACCAAGATCCTGCTGATTCTCCCCAATCAGAGTCCTTATGCAGCTGCTGTTTAGAAAGTGAATGTGGCACTGACTCCCTACAAAACTCCTCTCTTCCTTGTCGAGACAATGTTTTGACTTGCTGCCGCTGCGTCCTGCGTCCTCCTGAACGTATGCGTCCACGCTGCGTCCATCACTTCTCCTCTTGCGTCCTGCGTCCTGAACTTCGTCCTTCTTACAGGACGCACTGCGTCCTGGATCGCGTTGTACGTCCTGAGTCCTCTTGGAGGACTTAACCGGGAGAGACGAGTCCTTACGTCTAACCGAAGGTTGTTCGGGTCTTCATGATTGCACATTACTGCCAATCTCTGCTGCATATCCCGCAGCACCTCCTTCGTCCCCCGCCTCCTTCCTTAACGAGACTCCTGATGATGAGGAGATCGAGGACGCACCGGGCTCACACGAGGCGGGCGAGCGAACTTCCAGCCGACGCGAAATCCTCTTCCTTTTGATAGGGATCATCTCTTCATCCTCCGATGAAAAAATAAAACTCAGGGCTACTCCACCCTTCCTGGTCGAAGCCCTTTCCTCCTGTGAAGAGGACGGACAGTATGACCTCTTGAGAGGACGCGATACCTCCGCGAATCGTCTGCTCCTTCCCGAGGCCGAACTATCCGAAGAGTAACGGCACTTCCCAGTATCCCGCCTTTTCTATGGCGTACTGCAGCAGCCTGGGACGTCTCAACAGGACTGCCTGAAGGGACGCCTGATCGCATGTCAACCCCACTCTCGCCTCCCTTCGACTGTCGACATGCCTTCTCCCTTGGGTCTGGGAGCTTGACAGAGGTCTAGGTCTAGGAGCACGAGAGAGACGATCAGACGCCCCCTCCACAAACACTGTCACCAAACACTTCCCCATTTGTCCATTTTTGTTTTTTTTTCCGTTAACCGTTTAATTTGGTCTCCCATGGACGCAAGGGCAGCGAACACTATCACTATTTGTGGATCCGTAGTATCCTCAGATACAGCAACTGGAGCAGGAGAAACCTGGGGAAAGGTGCTACATCTACATGTGAATGAGCTGGATAAGACACATGCAGGAATCATCCAAGGTTTACTCGAAGATCCCGATCTTTCACTCCTAGATACAGATCTTCTAAACCCGATCTTTTTTCAATCTCTCTTCCACATACTTCATAAGAGCCTTCCACTCTTTCTCATTCAGACACTGACATTCATTACACCTATTGTCCCACGTACATACAAACTCACGACAAAGAACTTCTTAACAAATAGTATTTGGATCTAACCGATGATTTCGTCAGTCTCACCTTACACCCTTCTTTCACACAAACTCTAAACATACTTCCTGAATCAGACATACTAGACAAATTCAAAACAATTGCGATTGCCACTCTAACTTCCTGAATACGATACCAATATCCAAAAGTCAGATAACGAGCAGGAAATTCCAACAGAAAGAACCAACAACGATGTTGCCGGTTCGGCTGGCGAGAAAAGTCTGAGGAAAACGGGAATAGTTTCCAAGTACCAGCGCCACGGGAGCGGGGTGGCCATCACCTGAACTACCAGTGTACTAGCGGTTTGCCGCGAGTTCTGAATTCTGCCGAGTGCGTCAAGAGGATAAGCTATATATATACCTGCCAGGTAGTGTCATGCATAAAACCATAGTTTCTCTCTCTCTCTCTCTCTCTCTCTCTGTATTTTCCGACGAAAATAATCAATAATTAGTGTATTTTTGATGTTTATTTTCATGACTAAATACATTTTTATCATACAAAAATTATTTACTAATTTTCAAATATTAATTTTGATTAATATTGTATTAGTAAGTTTAATAAGTTGAAATGATATCACATAATAAAAATAATAATTCTCTCTCTCTCTCTCTCTCTCTCTCTCCCTCTCTCTCTCTCTCTCTCTCTCATCTCTCCTCTCTCTCTCTCTCTCTCTCTCTCTCTCTCTCCTACTACAAAGATGTATGTTTTTTTGTTATGATAAATAAAGATGTTACTAATTTTCAAATATGAATAAATAATGATTTACTATTTTCAAATATTAATATTAATTTTATGCAATAATAATCATTCAAAGAAAATACCATAGTGAATTAGTAAGATTTTAGCTTATATATTCAAAAAATTATGGAAGAATGAAGGAATTCCAGCCTTCTTTCAGTACCTTTCTCTAAGTCCAGGTACTAAAACTCAGATATATCAAGTTCTGTGACAGCCAGGAGGGGGAAGAGCTGCTGTGTTGCAATCAAGTGCTCATGAAATTCCCCCCCCCCCCTCCCCTCCCCCCCCCTCCCCCTTCGTCTCCTCTCTGTCCGTCTCTCCTCTCCGTCATCTCATCTCGTCCTCGTCTCTCCTATCTCTCTCTCTCTCTCTCATTTACTGAGACTCGAGATTTTTTATGTACTTGTACTATTTGTTTTAATACTTTCAAATAATAATAATAATAGAATAATAATAAAATAATAATAATAATAATAATAATATAATAATATATAATAATAATAATAATAATAACTGTAATTACAAAATTCATTTGTTTTTGTGATAGTATTTTAAAGGAAATCAATACGTACTAATCTATCCATGTCACTTTTAATTAAAGTTAACTCTCTCTCCTCTCTCTCTCTCTCTCTCTCCTCCTTCTCCTCTCGCTCTCTCTCTCTCTCTCTCTCTCTCTCTCTCTCTCTCTCTCTCTCTCTCTCTCTCTACCGAGATGAAAGAATTTTTATGGTACTAGTATGTAAAATGTTTTATTGAAAATTTCAGTTATTTAATAATAATAATAATAATAATAATAATAATAATAATAATAAACTTTAATTACAAAATTCATAATGGTCGTATTTTAAAGAGATGAAGAATGACCTTTCCATTTCTCTTTTAAGGATAATTCCTCTTTCTTACAATGAGATGAGAATTTTTTAATGGTAGATGCACGTGTTTATTATATTTTCAAATAATAATAATAATAATAATAATAATAATAATAATAATAATAATAATAATAGAAGTAGTAATAATACGATAACTAATTTCAAAAGAAAATTCTTCCCTTTGTCTTTTTCTGTATCAATTTCCCTACCTCATAACTCCAGTGACACTCGGAGCTGGGAAAGTAACAATGCCATACAATGGTCAACGAATTTAATGGTTTTATATAATCTCTCTCTCTCTCTCTCTCTCTCTCTCTCTCTCTCTTTGTGTATAATGAAAATATACAGTAATTTGTGAATATACAGTGTTACACATGAAAAAAGTAAATTAGTGATAATTTTAGAGATACGGCCTTAAGAAAAATTGCAAATTAGTCAAATTTTCCCCGTGGACATGTTTTCAACAATGTCGTTCCGGCTTACGAGGAGTTTCGGGTTACGATGCGTCTTAACGTCTTAAGAACGGAACCCCCGTCGTAACCCAGGGACTGCCTGTACACTCTTGTCTCATGCAATCCTTAAAATTTTGTTCCAAAATAACACATTTTTTATCAATTTGCATTTTTCAATCTTCCAGTGACAGCTGGAAATCTAGTAAAATTAATAAAAAAAAAAACTTGTGTGATCCAGGGACCACTGGGATCTGTAACTGCTCACAGAGTATTTGGTAGCTCCCACAAAGCCTTAGGCATCCCGTGAGCTCATCAGTTACTTTTTTACTACCTTAGTTTTAGAGGGACGTGATTAAAGCCGTTAGTTTGCCCGTTTTCCCTATCTTTTCTCTGGTGTGTTCAGTGTGTGTGATCTTGTAGGTTTGTATAAGTAGTAAAAGAGATCATGGAGAATTTTGCCTCACCAACGAAGCTTTCTTCAGGATCTTGCAAGAAACAAAGGAAATGCCCTGGAGCGAGTGGGTTTCTTTATTCGAGATTTTTAACTTCGGTGTGTATGGATCCTCACGCAACATGCAGTAGGTGCAGAGAAAATACCAAATTTGTAACTAATTTGTATTTTTCATAACTAACAAACCTGAGGTCTTAACATTAGGATTTACTAGCGCCAAGCTGGAAACCGGTAGAATTAAAATTACACTTGTGAGATCCAGGGACTAATGGCATCTATACCAGGTCACGGGGCATGTATACCCAGAATGCCCACGGCTACCTGTGACCCACCAGTTATATTTCTAACCCAGTTTAGCTGCTAGAGGGGTGGTGGTTCGAGGTGGGCCTTTACCTGTTAAAGACCCCTCAGGTTTGTTAGTTATGAAAAATACAAATTTGGTATTTGTTCATATACGAAACAAACATTCGGCTCTTAACATTAGGATAGACTTACTATTGGAGGGAGGTAAGTCTCTACAACTGACTGAGAGTTTGCCCACCCTTATCCATTTCCGATAATATAGGGAAATTCTAAGAGATGGACAATGAACCTAGAACCAAAGATATAAGCGGATCTATTGGTTTTCCCCCACTGGGTGTAGATACCATTCTACTGTTTACTCTTGTCCCTTGCAACTGGATCCACCTTCACCCCTCTTTTCCCTATTATCCAGAGGGGTGTGTTGCTACTGAAAGTATATCATAACCTAAGATAGCTTCACAGTATGGCTGACCACTCTCCTGCATCTAGTCCCCGTTTCCAGCACATGACGGTACTCTCCTTCATATTGCCCTAGTTAAAGAGTAGGAAGGTAAAAAAAAGTAGTAAAGAAAAAGACCAGTCATCCCATTTGTTCTACTTTCATACCTTCATCTTAGACTAGACGCAAACTGACCCGCCAGGGCACTGGATGAACTATATCACTTGGTTGGGCCGCCACCACTGGACCCAAAGGTGGTTTCCAAGGATCTATGGGCAACATCTTTCAAATAAATGAGGTGAAAGTTGTTTGGCGTTTCCACACACCAGCTTTCAGAATTCTATCCACAGACATGTCCTTCTTAAATGCCAGAGAAGCACTCACACCCCTGACCCCTGTCATGAGCTCTAGCTCCCACCTGGCTATCTGACCCTCTGTCTTCTGCCATATAAGCATCTCTGATCGTCTCCCTTAGCCAAAACGATATTGTATTCCTGGACGACTTCCTTCTTGTTCCGTCCTGTAACTTACAACAGCCTCCGGCACCCCAACCCGGCCTGAGGTTGCCTTGTTCTCTTTAAGTACTCCCTTAGTGCCCTGACGTGCACAGGAGCATCTCAGTCTTTGTCGTTGTCTACAAAGTCTGCCAAGGAAGGTATGGTAAAGGAGTCGAATCTGCCGTCTACTATTGTTGGATTTTGGGTCTTGGCCCACGAATTCTGGGACAAACTCAAATACCTTGATCTCCAACCTCTCGAGTGCTTTATGAGATATGAGAGGACCATGTAGCTCCCCCACCCACCCTTTTGGTTTGAAGCCAGGGCCAATAGGAAGACTGTCTTTCAAGGGTCAGGCTCCTTATCCGTGGACTGCCTTAGTGGTTGCGGTAGGGGGTTTTGTCAGACTACTCCGTACCCTGGTCAGATCCCAATCTGGGGCTTTTAGCTCCTTTGGTGGGCATGGACTGTTCAAGCTCCTCATCAGCATGGCCAACTCCCATGAAGACGATATATCCACTCCTTTCATTCGTAAGACTGAGGCTAGAGCCAGGGCCCTGTACCCCTTCACTGCAGATACAGACATATGTTTTTTCTGTTCTGATGATATCAGAAAGTCTGCTAACTGCTGAATAGTGGTACCGAGTGGAGACAAGTTCCCTCTAACGACACCATCACAGTATGCTGACCACTTTCCTTGGTATACTGTCGCAGATGATTTTCTGATATTACCTGCCATCTGAGTTGCTGCTTTCTGCGAAAACCTCTCGCTCAGAGAGATACTTGACAGTCTACCACCCGTGAAGCGATAGGGACTTCACCGACTGGTGGTACCTCTCCACGTGCGGCTGACACAGTAGGTTGCTCCATGGAGGTAACACTCTTGGCACATCTACTAGGAGTTCCAGTAGGTCTGGAAACCACTCTGCTTTCGGCCATAACGGGGCTACCAGGGTCATCTTGAGGTTCTGAGACCGCATTACCCTGTTCAGAACCTGACGGATTAGACAAAATGGAGGAAATGCATACACGTCCAGATTGTCCCAGGGGTGTTTTGTAGCGCATCTTCTGCTACTGGCCTCTGCTCTGGGACTACTGAACAATACACTTCCAACTTTTTTGTTGTACCTGGTTGCGAATAGGTCTATGATCGGTCCTTCCCACAACATGAGCATCCTGTCGCATTACCTGTTGGTGCAGGGACCACTCCTCCTTCCCAGAATCTGATCCCTGCGGCTCAACTTGTCGGCCACTATGTTTCTTTTTCCCGTATATACCTGGCCTTGATGTCTACCAGGTTCTCTATAGCCCACTGGTGAAGTTGAACTGTCATCACATGTAACTGCCGAGAAACTAGGCCTCCTTGCTTGTTTATATAAGCTACTACTGTGGTGTTGTCTGACATCAATACCGGCTGAGTGTCCCTTTACTCTCTCCCTGAATTTCCTGTAGAGCTAGAAAAGCTGCTTTCAACTCCAGCACGTTTATATGGAGTTCTCTGTCCTTGCAACTCCATTTTTTGCTGACACCATCAACTCCTCCATATGGGCTCCCCAGCCTTCTAGTGACGCATCCGAGAACAGCAAGAGGTCTGGAGAGGATTGTTGAAGGGGGACACACACTGTCAGATTGTCGTCGTTCACCCACCACAAGAGCAAGTCTTTCCTCACTTCTGCCGACAAGGGAATTTGCTCATACGGGTGATCTACTATTGGTGACCAAAACTCCTTCATCCTCCATTGTAGGGACCGAAGGTGTAGCCTTCCTTGTGGTACTAGCTTCTCCAGGGAGGTTAGGATTCCCAGCACCACCTGCCCACTGTCTTGTTGGCTGTGTCTGTTTTTCCAGAAAGGCATTCACCACTTGTTTGCATTTCTCTATTCTTTGGTCTGTCGGGAATACTTTGGCTTGTGTTGTGTCTATCACCATTCCCAGATATTCCAAACGTTGACTTGGATCCAACTGCGACTTCTCCTGATTTACCACAATACCTAGGCTGTGACAAAGCTGCAGGAGGGCCGCCCTGTCCCTGAGAATTTAATTTCTCCCTGGACTTTGCTATCACCAGCCAATCGTCCAGATATCTTATTAGCCTGATCCCCTGAGCATGCGCCCACGCCGACACGAGGGTGAACACTCTTGTAAAAACTTGAGGAGAGCGTTGTCAATCCGAAGCACAGGACCTTGAATTCGAAAGCTTTCCCTGCAAGACTGAAGCGGAGAAATTTCCTTGAAGACTGATGGACTGGTATCTGAAAGTATGCGTCCTTTAGATCGACTGTCAGCATAAAGTCTCCGATTCTGACTGCTTGTAGAACTGTTTCCGGAGTTTCCATCTTGAAACTGGTTTTCCTTATAAACAGATTCAGCGTTGACAGTCTATTACTGTCCTCCACTCCCCGTTGCTTTGGGTACCAGGAAAATCCCTGCTGTAGAAGCCTTTTGCCGGACTGCATACTGTTGCAGCAGCGTCCTTTTTCCATCATCCATCTTCACTTCGTCCTGAAGAATAGTGGCCTTCTGAGATTTGTGGGCATAAATGACATGGGGTGAATGGTTGATCTGTCAGGGGCGGGTTACCTCGAACGGGATCAAATACCCGATCCTGAGAACATCCACCACCACTGCTCTGCCCCTAGTTCCTGCCACACCTTCCAGTGATTTGCCAGGCAACCCCCCACTGGTGTGGCCGAGTGATGGGAGGCGCCCATCCTATCTTCTTGAGCCTCTCCCTCTTCCCCTATTGCCCCTTCCTCTGTTGTTTCTATTGTGAAGGGCCGTATGAGTTAGCCGCTCTTTGGGGAAGAGGCTTGTGACTCTATTAGGGATGCTATGTCTCACTGTCTTCTTTTCGAGACATCTGCTGTTGTCTTCCCTCCAAAGGAGTAGTTTGACTGTTAGACGTTTTCCTAACTGCCTGTTGCACCAACCTATCGTTAGTGTCCATCCTTCTACTATCTATCGCCTCTTCCCAGTATGACCTCTGGTTCAACAGCAGTTGCGATTCCAAGATATCCCCATTCCTCATTGCTAACAGGGAAATCCATATCCAAATCCACATTGCGGCTTAGTCTAGCCAACGCTGCATCTCTCTCATTAGCAGGGATATTTTGCCCAAACATTGGCACTTACGTTGTCAGGTACGCAATCGCCTTGGAACCTGACTGTAGTAATCTAATGAACAATGGTTCATCCACTACTTTTGTTGTTGCTTCCGAGGATGCAATCTTCGCCACTGCTGTTGACCAAAGGTCTAACCAAGAAGCAGCCTGAAAGACAGAAGAAGCTGTTGCTTCTAACGTAGCAGCCTCTTGGTACGTCATCGAAGGGCACTCCATTTTAACCTGGTCCAAGGTTAACCCAGGCCTTAACCTCACAACATTAGGGTTCATTTGTCTAGACAGCAAAGGGACCTTTGGTGTCGTATAATATTTTCCCTTTGCTTTATCTTGGAGGGGGAATAAATTTAAATGATCTATTAGATCTTAAGGAATTATCCCCTCCCCTCAATCTTTGCGTTTACCGTTTGCAAGACCGATTCCGCATGACTCGAACAAGGCAATTCATACGACACCTTGGTATCCCTCTTTAATCCAAATGCCATGTCAATTCCAGGCGGAAGCATACTGGCCAGTGTTTGTCTTCTCCGAAAGGTTATTGAATTGACGAATCAAATCAATCACCTCTGCATACGAGGCCAGAAACTCTTGGTTTTTTCTCCTTCCTCCGGCTCTAGTGTACCATTCTCCGTCACAAGGGATGTTGTCTCGCCCCTATCTTCTGACAGACGGCCCGGAATTCCACGGCCGCCGCCCCTACGGCCGCGGTCTCTTTGATCTTTGCTGGCCGCTGTTGGCTCGATCCCGGATAGTCAGCAGGGGAACGAGAACGCCTCACTCTTTCTCTGCTCACGGATCTAGAGTGAGAATCTCGTCTAGATCTCCAAGATGAAGGTTCCCTTAAGACAGATATAAGTTCGTCTCTATCAGTATTGGCATCGTTTTCGAGCGTCGGCGAGCCCGGCCTCGAACTTCTATCCAGACGGACACTGCCTTCCACAACGTATCCGCCGAGGTTGCCAACTCTCTATTTTTCGTACTTTTAATAGGAGCCTTATCGTCCTTCGTACGTATTTTGAACGGCCTTACGAGCGAAAATGGGACCTGCATTCCATCCTCTGCTGCACCTTTCGCCGCCAACGTCGATTTTACCAGAGGTACCGTAGTTTTTGCGATCCGAACTGGCAACTCCGCATCGGCCGCTAGTCCGCCGGCCGTCACCTCTCTCGCTTGTTCAGATTCTTGCGAACGGCTTCGTCTACTAAACCTTGGGCTTAATAGCCACTGACTTCCCGACCTTCCTGCTGACTTGGAAATGACAGTCTTGGTCCGAAGATGAGGAAGAATTGATTCTTCTCCTCTTAGCCCGAGGATCCGCCAGGAACTCCCGAATCCTCCTCCAACGCTTGACTGGCGCTCGCCGTGACGTTATCGGACTTAGCGATGACGCCGAACTAGAGGAAGAAGACGAAGAAGGCGAATCACACTTTTTCCTTTTCTCTCTCTTATTCATTCTCTTCTCTATATCCTGTAATTTCTGCATTACAGTTTGCATTGACGGGTCAGAAGGGCGTATTAGCGTCTGGGTGCAGCGAAATAGGCCGAGAATCGGTCTGTGACGTCATCCCTCTCGTAGTGAGAGACTGAGAGGTTTCTGCTGGCAACACCGCACGTTTGCTGCCAAACTACCTCCCACGTTCTGCATCGCTGTAAACACTGAGTGTGATGGTGAAGCCGCGGCATTAATTCCCATAAAAAAAAATTGCAAGCCCGGGGGATGATGGAACATTCAGCGCTGCCGGACCCTGCTGGAACCGTGACGTCATAAAATGCGCAAGCAGACCATCCAAGGTTGGTACGCCTGGTAGGCCTAGCGCTGACCACGTACCATCTAACCTATGTGCTTGAGGAGCAGGAGCCTGGAACAAAGATGGCGGATCTCCCCTCTACTTGCTGGGAACAAAGGAGAGTGCAATATTATTCATAAGATTACCCAAAACCCCTCCTGATGTTTCCGATACTGGAACCGCTAGGAAAACCGAAGGGGTGGTATGAGACAAATCAAAAGCAGTGGAGAAACATAGGAGCAGCCTGGTTTATTGCCGATACAAAGAAGCCGGTAAGGTTTGTCATCCAAAAATGGCGTCACCACCTTCCTTTTGTATTGGCTTTTCCCACAGAACTTCTTCCACTGTTCCACCGACCACCGCGACAACAGAACATGATAAGTAATCGTACATACGTTTTCCCTGCACCTACTACACGTTGGATGATGGATCCGTCGACACCGAAGTTAGGAACCTAGAACATGGAAAGCCACTGACTCCTGGGCATTTCCTTGTCTCCTCTTTGAAACGGTAGACGATCCCGATGTTGAGGCAAAATTCTCCATCATGGACCCAAGTATACACTCTTACCTCACACTGATCACACTCGAGGAAGAAAAGGGCCCTGTGACCTGGTATAGATGCCATTAGTCCCTGGATCTCACCAGTGTAATTTTAATTCTACCGGTTTTCAGCTTGGCGCTAGTAAATCCAAATGTTAAGACCGAAGGTTTGTTTCGTATATGAACAAACATATGTACAATTACTAATCCGTCAATTTGTCGTTATTGGTTGGTGGAACAATGGAAAAAGTTTGATGAGAAGGGTTAATACAAAAGAAAGAAGATTATGATGAAATCATACTGGTGCTTTGTGCTTTGCATTTTAGGTTGATTACATGAGGTTATGGTTAATGTGCAAGCTTCTTTTTCAGAAGATTATAGAAGGCTAGGCTCTTATGTCTATCTCAGTTTTGGTAAACCCCAGTGATAATGCATATTATGTCTAAGTTAGATTTTAACTAATAAATAGGTGTAGAAGCAAAAGTTCTTTAGGTTAAATGCAGATCTTCATACATTCAACCATGCTTGCCAAGCTTGTGGCTTCTCTGAAAATTCATTAGTGTTTCTAATATTAAGACTCATTTTTACTATTGTGTGCAAGACACTGACATAAACAACAGTAAATACTTATTGACATACACAACCAAACAAATCAAGAAACATGATGTTTTTCTGATGTCAGTTACCAAAACTAACATATGTTTATTATGAGTTGAATTACACTTGTCAAATTTCTAAAAATGTGCTAATTTTCAATAATGATTTCCATAAATAAAAATAAAATTTTATTCATCCTTCACACGAGTGTTATGAAAGTAAACACCAAATTTAAGATAGTAGCCGTGTCTCAAGAAATAAATAATGTGCAGTGCACAAAAAACCTTTAAATAGTCAAAGCAACAACCAAAACTGGCAAAATCACACCCTTAATTTAATTTACTGCATTTGTAATTAAAATTTAATCTTGATAATTTATGAAAAAAATAGTATTTCCAAAATAGGTTTCATTCTGCAACTAATGGTAGTGATGATGTTAGTAAAAAGCAATCCGCTGATGATTTCAAGTAAGTAAACAGTACCAGAATGCAAATGGTGCATGATTCACAAGAATGCAAAAGCAGACATCGCGAAAAGCATCAACTACCTCGGCAGCTGCTGTGGAGGGGAAACAAAACTCTTTCAACTAATCCATCTGAAAAGTTGCAGTTTCTGGACATACAGAAGTCACTCTTGGATAAGGCAAGTGACATCATCATGAGAGGAACAACCTCCCCAACCAACTCAATCAACAATAGGACAGTAGATAAAGTAATAACAGACACTATTGGTGCATCACTACTACCTGTAACAGCTATAACAGCTTATCTAGCAACCAAATTAATACTGTACACCAGTGAAAACATAGAATTACTTCCAAAAAACAATACCACCATAAGAGTACATACAAAAAGTAATACATACCCTACTTACGAACAATCAAGTTACGAACATTCATGGATACAAACAGACAGGGTCACAAGTTCAGATTTTGCTCTGCATGCCTATTCTTCTAGTAAGAATTTTTGCAGAGAACAGAAGAACACGAGGTAGAAAACGAACCTGTTCCTTTAACCCCTTCCCCAATTATCCTGAGTATTCTCGTGATTAACTACCTTGTGATATTCTTCTTACAATCTCGAGAATACTTGTTCACACTCTTAAATGAATTCCCATTTTCTATATTCCGTCTCCACATAAAAAATGCTTAGCAAATATTTTTGTCAATTGATGGCAATTTGTATTGTTTACATACTTTGTGAACTTCCCATGTCAGAAAAACACTCCTCCTAACTGGAACGGAATTCCTCTCCAAGTTCATAACTTACAAGCAGAAAAAACCCTAAATTTGAATTTTTTTCATTATATAAATCTTAAATTTCTTCTTTTTACCTTTCTAACAGTCAAAGTAACACTTTATAATACTGCATGATTTAAAAATACAGTGAAAATAGTAAACTCTATACGTACTCCCGAGTTAACTCAGGAATGTAAGCATCAACAAAAAATATTAAAATATGCTGAGAGTTTTGAACTAGTTTAATAAGGCTATTTACAAGTTATGTTTCCTTACGAAACAGATCAACTCTATCAAATGCTGTACCATAGTTTCCAGTGCCTTGAAATCTTAACATAAAGTTGGCCTGTCATATCCACACAATTGTTCTCTTTAGTAGTAATATTCCTGGTCAAATCAAAGTAAAAGATATACTTCTCTTACAGTTTACCCTGCACACTGCCAGTAGTACTATATTCTTCATAGCATCCCTACAAACCCCGACTCCATTGCCTCATATTATTTACTTATCATGGCTCCTTTTACTTTCCTAACCTAACACTAAGTTATTTGGCTTGTTCTTGTTCATTCTTATTTACATGTCAAAATCATCAAACAATCATTGACTAAATCTTCTATCACTTAGCAATAGTTTTCTCACTAATACTTTGCATGCCACCTGAAAAAGTAGTAGACTTGTTTACATGAAATGAAAAAGTAATTTAAGTTTGGCCAAAGCTATACATGTAAATAAAAGAATATTATTGTACCTACTAAGAACATAATGTACGTAATTGGGGTAGACTGTGCCTTCACTCACTGATATGATGACACGCAAATTGATCTCACCTGTGAATGTTTTGCAGTAGCGGAAGCATTACCTCGAACTTCAGTGATTTCTGAGACACTACCCAATGTTCCCTCAGAGACACACAAGCCACGGCTACTACTAGATGTTCCACCTCCCACACCTTCTGAAATTTTGACACAAGAAAAATTAAACAAATTACTTGTGCAAATAATCCTCAAAACAAACATTTTTCTTTTATTTAACCACCAAACTTTTACAAAAAAAAAATTACAATTAAAAAGAAATAGAGGAATAAGAAAAATAAAAAAAAATTACCAGAGGTCTGAAGGGGTCTTCTAAAACCAACACCAAGCAATAAATCAAAAACAGAAATAATGGAAAGTCATTGCTTCACTAAATTCTGTACTGGAATTTAGACTACCTCTTGAAATAGATGATGACCAAATACTATGCTGTAGTACTAGTAAAACTCAAAGGTTATTTCATTTTGGAGTTAAACAATAAAAATAGCAGCAATAATGATGATGATCCTATCCCTTCAAGATTACCTTTAGGTCTCTTTTCACGAAGTGTCATTTCTGGGGCATCACTGTTCACCATGGCAATTGCAGCTGCTTCACATTTGGCACCTTCTTCACTTCCTGAGCTATCCTTGTGATGCACATCAGCCTTCAGATCTGTAGTGAACAAAGATAAACATTACATTTTTACATGACAAAGTATAAACATCTGGAATCAGCATTTACATCAAAATTTAAATTTCTGTATAAGTAAATAAATATACATCAATTAAAAACTGTAAATCGGGTACAATGATAGTGGAAATATGTGTACTAACAATAATGATATCTTTACAAAATTGTGTATATAGAAAATACTGTGCATTAAATATAGTGAAAAAATTAAAACGAAATAGAAATAAGTCTTCCATTGTTTACGTTTGGCAGTTAATAACTGAAGGCAACAAACTGCAAATGCCATATTTATACCATAGACCCCATGATGAAATAAACATTGTTACCTCTACAGTAAATTACACGATTTACTGAGGTGCTGTTCAACCATATTTACATGTTTATACCTGGTTATAACTATTTCACTTGGTTCCATTTATCATTGCTTTATAACTGATCATTAACCCTCTTACGCCGATTGGACGTATTAAACGTCGAGTCAAAATGTCTCCCGTATGCCGATTGGACGTATCATACGTCGGCTCAAAAAAGTTTTTTTAAAAATTCGCGGAAAAATACTTATAGGTCCTACCAGCCGAAAACTTTTGTATCACGCGCCTTGGGGGATGCTGGGAGTTTCCCACGGATCAAGGCGTTGTTTTTTTTTGTTTACAATCGCTACGCAGCGCGCAAGCGCGAATTTCTTTCTTATCGCACTAAAAAGTATCAGTGACACATCTCGGAAATTATTTCGTCACTTTGACATAATTATTGCACCATTTTAAATTATCCTTTACATGAAGTATATATAGGAAAAATGTGCGCAATTTCATGCACAATACAACTAAAAAAAATACTCATGATTGTAGCTTTTATCAGTTTTGAATATTTTCTATCAATAACGATAAGTGCAAAAATTTCAACCTTCGGTCATCAACTTTGACTCTACAGAAATGGTCGAGAAACGCAATTGTAAGCTAAAACACTTACATTATAGTAATATTCAATCATTTGCCTTCATTTTGCAACAAATTGGACGTCTCTAGCACAATATTTCGATTTATGGTGAATTTATGAAAAAACTTTTTCCTTACGTTCGTGCGATAACTCTTCCGATAAATTTTTTCGTGCGATTGTCCTAATGTTTACACCCTTTTAAATTTGCCGTTACATAAAGTTTTATATATGGAAATGTGCGCAATTTCCTGCACAAACACAACAAAAAACAACCCATGGTTGTAGCTTTTATCAGTTTTGAAATATTTTCATATAAATATACGTTAATTGTGCAAATTTCAACTTTCGGTCAACTTTGGGGGGGGGGACTCTACCGAAATGGTCGAAAAAACGTAATTGTAAGCTAAAACTCTTATATTCTAGTAATATTCAATCATTTACCTTCATTTTGCAACGACTTGGAAGTCTCTAGCACAAATATTTCGATTTATGGTGAATTTATGAAAAAAAAAAACATTACGTTCGCGCGGTAACTTCGAAAAATCAGAATTTTTTTTTGTGCGATTGTCGAATGTTTGCACATTAAATTAGCTGTTACCTAAAGTTTTATAATATGAAAATGTGCGTAATTTCATGTAGAATACAACTAAAAATGATTGAAGGTTGTAGCTTTTCTCTTTTTTTTTTTGAAATATTTGCATATAAATCACGATAAATAGAAAAAAAACCACGTTCGGATCACATTTGACTCTACCGAAATAGTTGAAAAAACGCAATTGTAAGCTAAAAACTCTTACGGCCTAGTAATTATTCTGTCATTTTTCTTCATTTTGAAACAAATTTGAAGTCCTCTAAAACAATATTGTATTTATGGTGAATTTTTGAAAATATATTTACCTTCACTCCGCGCGCCGATTCGCGGTCCGCGCAAGTCTCCGAATACGTACATGGCATTATCCTAATATTTGCTCCTTTTCATATTAGCCCATTTTTATTTTTTAGTTTTCATATATCAAAATGTGCGCAAATTCATGAAGAATACAATAAAAAATATTGAAGGTTGTAGCTTTTTTCCATCTTCGAAATATGTCCATATAAAAAATATATATATTAAAATTTCGACATTCGGTCAAATTTAACTCGTCCGAAATGGTCGAAATCTGCAATTCTAATCTAAAACTCTTACAGTATCGTAATATTCAAATCATTTGTCTTAATTTTTGAAACAAATTGGAAGTTTCTCTAGAACATTATTTAGAATTACGGTGAATTTTTGAAAATTAACATTTTTTTATAACGTCCGCTCGTTACGAATTCGTACATCGTTTTGTGATAATATTTTTCCGGTGTTGCTTTTATTGTTTTACAATGTATTATATATCAAAATGATCGCAATTTAGTGTACAATACAACGCAAAAAAAAGTAACTGGTTAGCTTTGACCGTTTTCTGCACAGCGTGATTTGAATACAATTATGTATGAATTTTTTTTTTTCGCTACATATATCGCATTATTTACATATGATAATGATATTATTTTTCATTTCTGATGGTTGCATCTTCTAAACTTCAGGCAATGACAAAAAGGAGCCAAAAATGAACTCTAATCTTCAAAAGTACGCGCGCTGTAATTTTTTTGAAAAATTATTTTTTTCCACTTCCAGCGCTCACTCCAAACCAGGCCCGGCATACGGGAGAGGTTTTGATTTTTAGGGCTCCGGCATAAGAGGGTTAATAAAGGCATGAAATTAACACAGTGCTTACACATGAAAATAATAGACAAACAGCTTATGCATGAAAAAACACACATTTGACACAAATATTGAATGCAAGAGGTGCTGGATCAAAAAGCAAGGTTTGGAAAGGGATTAGTATAAATCCCACACGACTACCTTCAACAACTCTTCCAGAGAGCAAAAAGCATTCACACTCTCCTGCTGTTTTTTTGTTAGCCTGCCATTCCAGATACAATAAATTGCCTCTTGTAGGTGTCAAGCCTGTCTTTTCCCTGTTAATGGACATGCCCACCACTGGCACAGTTTGTTTGGTAACTGAGGTGTCTCCAAAGATCTGTGACCAGTCCAAAAGTCCAAAACAAAGAATCTTGAACTGAAAGATCCTTCCTTGCCAAACAAACTAAAGTTTATCCTAAAAGAAATGATATTGTCATGATACAATAAAGTTTGTTTATACTTATCTGGCAGACTATATATATAGCTGTATTCTCCGAAGACCGACAGAATTTCAAAACTCCCGGCACACACAGTGGGCGGCAAGGTGGTTAGTACCCATTCCCGCCGCTGGGAGGCGGATATCAGGAACCATTCCCATTTTCTATTCAGATTTTTCATACCACTGTCCCCTGAGGGGCGGTGGGTGGGTACTTAATTAATATTATTGTCTGCCAGGTAAGTTGAATCAAACTTTTATTTGTTTCATGACAATATCATTTTTTGTTCATGAAACTTACCTGACAGATATATATATAAGCCGAATCCCACCATTGGAGGTGGGAAGGGACAGAATAGAAGGATTTTAGGAAACAATACATGCAGATGATTGACATCTTGGTTCCTTACCTGTTAGCATAGCTGACTTCGTGATTACTGTCACCCAAGTCTGCTTCTGCTTTACTAGTCTCCAGCAAGGTAGTGACCTATATAGCTGGTGAGTTCTAGATGATCTGTCAACGGGAGCGTGACCACAATGCGACTAGACCATATTGACCATACTGTGAGGGCAACGAAGCTAAAAACCACCTGAACTAACCTATCAAAGTTAGTCCCATAACTTCTAGGCTAAAGAAAGGGAAAGCGCCTCAAGCGACCAACCCTTCAACCGTAAACCAACAACAACATTAAAAGCACACCTATCCCTTTTCTATAGGATAGGATTTGTGCTGCTTCCTGCCCCCAATAATATTTCTGAGGATATGTATGGTCCTAGCGACTCGCAGTTCTCATATGCCGTCTTCACATCCCGCAGGTAGTGTGAAGCGAACACAGAGTTGCTTCGCCAAAATGTAGCACTTAGGATATCGCTGAGTGCCATATTCTTTTGAAACGCCATTGAGGTTGCGACAGCTCTCACCTCATGGGCTTTTACTTTCAAAAGTTTCAGATCACCATCTGGACAGGACGCATGGGCCTCCCTGATGGTGCTTCATAAAAAGAATGCCAGTGCGTTTTTTGACATTGGAAAGTCTGGTCTCTTAACGGAACACCACAGATTTTCCGAAGGACCCCGACAATCTTTAGTTTTTTCCAAATAAAACTTGAGAGCCCTGACAGGGCACAGGACCCTCTCTGGCTCTCGTTCAATGATCTCTGCTAACCCCTTGATCTCAAAGGTCTTCGGCCAGGGGTTAGATGGATTTTCATTCTTTGCTAAGAAGGAAGGGCTCAGGGAGCACACTGCATTGTGTCCCCTGAAGCCCACATGTCTATTTATTGCTTGAATTTCACTAACCCTCTTCGCTGTGGCAAGAACGGTTAGGAAAATCGCCTTTCTTGTAACGTCTTTCAACAAGGCAGCATGCAGAGGTTCAAATGGACTTGACATTAGGAACTTCAGAACTACGTCCAGGTTCCATGATGGGACCTTAGGCTGCGGTACTTTCGATGTTTCAAAGGACCTCAAAAGATCGTGAAGGTCTTTATTGTTTGTCAGGTCTAACCCTCTGTGACGGAAGACAGCTGACAACATACTTTTATATCCCTTGATCGTGGGCACCGCAAGTCTGTCCACATTTCTCAGAGGCAGGAGAAAATCAGCGATCTGGCTCACAGAGGTCGTGGAGGAGGAAATACCTTTCTTCCTACACCACTTCCTGAAGACAGCCCACTTAGATTGATAAACTGCTTGAGAGGAGGCTCTTCTAGCGTTGGCAATAGCTTCTGCCACCGGTCTTGAAAAACCTCTCCCTCTGGCCAACTTTTGGATAGTCTGAACGCAGTCAGATTCAGAGCGGAGAGGTTTCTGTTGTACCTCTCAAAGTGGGGCTGTCTGAGAAGATCGGCTCTCTCTGGAAGGGTTCTTGGGAAGTCTACTAGGAGAGACATGACCTCCGTGAGCCAGTCGCTTGAAGGCCAAAACGGGGCGATTAGTCTTCTTCTCGCTCCCGGAGACGCCGCAAACTTCCTGATTACCTCTCCTAACAGTTTGAACGGAGAAAGGCGTAGACGTCCATCCCCGTCCAGTCCCATAGGATGGCATCTATTGCTATCGCTCCCGGGTCGAGAACTGGCGAGCAATAAATAGGAAGCCTCTTCGTTTTTGAGGTTGCTAAAGATGGTCCACTAGCGGGCGTCCCCATAATTTCCATAACTCTAGGCAGACCTCTAGGTGGAGAGTCCATTCCGTGGCAAGCATTTGTTTATGTTGGCGGCTTAGAGATCCCCCGACATTTTGCACTCCCGAAACGAACCTCGTCAGGATTACTATGTTCCGAGCTTTCGCCCATAGAAGGATTTCTCTTGCTATCTCGAACAGGGACCGAGAGTGTGTCCCCCCGTTTTTTTATATATGCGAGAGCTGTGGTGTTGTCCGAGTTGATCTGGACAACTCGGCCCACCACTCGTTCCTCGAAGAATTGGAGAGCTAACCGAATAGCTTCCAACTCTTTTTAGGTTTATGTGCCAGGACCTCTGTTCCCCTCTCCAGAGGCCTGACACTTCCTCCTTGCCTAGTGTTGCTCCCCAGCCCGCCATGGATGCGTCTGAGAACAACACTAGGTCGGGGCTCAAAAGGCTGATGGACAGTCCTTCCGACAGTTTTGACTGATCTTGCCACCACTTCAGATGATCCTTGACCGATTGGGAAATTATCAATGTCGTGTCTAGATCTTGCTTGTCTTTCCAGTTTTCTGCTAGCAAAAAACTGGAGTGGCCTGATGTGCAACTTCCCAGGGAAACAAACTTCTCCAGCGAGGAAAATGGTTTCCCAGCAGACTTATCCGATTCCTTCGCCGAGCATGTTTCCTTCCCTAAGAAAGCCGAAACAAACTTTTTCTAAGCATTTCTGCTGACGTTCCCTGGATGGAAAAGCTTGAAAAGCCACTGAATCCATCTGAATCCCCAGATACATGATGGACTGCTTGGGGATCAGATGGGACTTTTCGTAATTGACTATTAGGCCTACGGCCTTCGTCAGGCTTGTAACTGTCGTTTTGTTGAAAGGTCCTCCAGACACCTTGACTCCGAAGACGATCTGATTAGCCAGTCGTCCAGGTAAAGCGAGACCCTTATTTTTTGAGGAGGTGAAGCCATTTCGCCACTTTCGCATGAGGAGAGTGAATACCATCGGCGCTGTACTTAGTCCAAAGCATAGAGCCTTGAACTGGAAGACCTGTCCCTTCAAGACGAACCTCAGGAACTTTCTTGATTGAGGATGAATCGGGACGTGTAAGTACGCGTCTTGGAGATCCAATGACACCATCCAGTCTCCTGGTCTTAAAGCCCCTAGTACAGACTGGGACGTTTCCATCCTGAACTTTTCTTTTCTCACGAAAAGGTTCAGCCTGCTGACGTCTAGGACAGGTCTCCATCCCCCAGACTGCTTCGGAACCAGGAATAACCTGTTGTAGAAGCCTGGGGAATCTAACGTTAGGACTTCTTCTACGACTCTCTTCTCTAACATTTGATCTAAAAGGTCGAGCAATATCTGTTGCTTCTCCGGCTGGTATGAGGGCGACAGGTCTATAGGCTTCGTGCTCAATGGAGGAGCAGAGAGGAAAGGGATCTTGTATCCTCTCTCGATTATATCAAGGGACCAGGTCCAACCCTATTATTCTCCACGCATGAGCAAAAATGCGAGTCTCGCTCCGACAGGTGCCTGAAGGGCAGAAATGTCAATTTTTTCCCCTGGTTTTTGAGGAGACCTTGCCTCTAGAGAACCCCCTTCCTCGGGAGGAAAAAGCTCTCAGAGGAGCTCCACGAAGGGGCTTAAACTTCTTCTTGGGGGCTTGTGTGGCTGAGGTAGAAGCCTGGGCTGTAGGACGTCTGGAAGACTGTGTCAAGAGGTCGTGCGTCGCCTTTTCCTGCAGGTTAACTGACAGATCTTTTATCATGGACTGCGGGAAAAGATGTGTCGAAAAAGGGGCGAACAACAATTCTGCCTTCTGCGCAGGAGACACTGATTTCGCTGTAAACTGCAGTACAGAGCTCTCTTCTTTAGGAGTCCAGTAGCGAAATGGGATGCCAGTTCATCAAAGCCATCCCTTACTGCCCTTTCCATACATGCTAACACGCTGGATAATTCTTCCAATGAAATCGAGTCTGGACTTTTGGATTGTAAGTCCAGGGCCCCCAAGCACCAATCCAGGAAGTTAAATACCTCTAAGGTCCTGAAGATCCCTTTCAGATGGTGATCCATTTCCGACATGGTCCAGGAAACTTTTGCTGATGAAAAGTACGACCTCCTCGGAGCGTCAATCAGTTAGAAACAAAATCGCCTTGGGAGGGAAGAACGGAGCTTTCAATCCCGCTTCTTCTCCCATTTCATGCCAGATTCCTGCTCTCCCGCTTAGTCTCGATGGAGGAAGAGCAAAGGAAGTGTTGCCTTTTGCCTTCCTGGAGTCCATCCAATCTTGGATTCTTTTAAATGCTCTCTTCGCAGAGCGAAGTGGCCATTTTAACGAAGCCAGGTGCTTTCCTGGTCTTCGATGAGGCCAACCGTGAGGGCGGAGAGCAAGGAACCGGTGCCTGAAACTTATCCGGGAACAAGTTTTTCAGAAGGTGAGTCAACGTCTTATAATCCGAGGAGGATGACGTTGTTGGCTCTTCATCGTCCGCAGGACACGAATCACTAGACGATTCTCTTTCTTCTCTAGCAGCAGCGTCCTTCAAAGACCGTGATGTTATTAATCCTTGAGGCCCTGTTCGCAAGAGGGTGCCTCTGTCTGAAGTAGAGTTAGAAGTAGCAATCCATTTCTGTTTCACCGCTAACTTTGACACTTTAAGATCTTGGAAGGTAACATCCTGTGGAACATCATGACGCTTCGGACTTATATACTCATCCAAGGCATCCTCCCGAGAGTCCTGGAGAGCGTCCCGATGCGTAGGACGCCGAGCGTCCTGCAAAGCTTCTTCACGAGCGTCCTGGCGAGCGCTTCGATGAGCAGGACGTCGAATGTCGTTGGAAGCTTCCTCAAAAGCGTCCTGATTAACGTCACGAAAAGCAGGACGTCGAGTTTCGTTAACATTATCTTCCTTAACGACTAAATGTGCAGGACGTCGAGCGTGTCATGCGTATTCAGAGACGTCCTTACGAGGGTCTTGATCTTGGCGAGCCTCGCTCTGATCTTGACGTGCACGAGAGGAAAACTTCGAACGATGATCATCAGTCAGAGATTTCTGGACGTTCACGACCTCTTGACAAAGACGCAGGCCGCCTGTGCGACAACTCACGTCTTTGTCATGCTCGTCTCTCCTGAACGCTCTCTCAAAAGGAACGCTTTCATGATCTCGAATGAGTCGGCTGCTAGAAGGTGACGAAGAGGCCGAAGAACGAGGAGAAGGAGCCGGGGACTGCCTGGTTCTCTTGACAGGCAGCGACCAGTCCTTCCTCCGCCAACAGGGTTCTGACTCTCTCTTTGCAAAATAGGACGCCAACTGTTTTTGCATATCCATCAGTATCTCCCTTGACGGAGAAAATTCTTGATCAGGAGAACGACTAACCTGTGAGAGGAAGAAAACAGGCGAGGGGATGCCCTCTCCTTCGTCTCAGGGGCAAATTTAGATCGACTTGGGCGGTCAAAAGCGTCCTCCTCCGATGAAGTCTTGGTCCTTTTCTGTGGTGGGAAGGCTTCAAAATATTCGGGTGACGAATGAAAAGAAGGTTGAGAAGAAGGACGTGAAGCATCCTCTTCTCTAAAACCTCTCTTAGGAGGGCGACAAGGATGACGGCTGCCTGTGCGACGTCTTGCGCCCTTGCCGCTCTCCTCGCGAGAGGCTCTCCGAGAGCTCCATCCCCAGTGAGGGGAGGACGCCTCAGAGGATGAAAAACATTCTTTAAGGTTTCGTGCCCGCGCACGATCCTTGGCAGCCTGGGAAGCGTCCACAGGTTCTGCCGAAGGGACGTCAGACTGGTTTTTAGTTCCCGTAACCCTCCTTCGGCTTTCGACTTGCCCACTCCCTAAGTCCTGGGAGTCTGACAGAGGTCTAGACCTGGAGGCATTATGGGACCGATCTGATGCCCCCTCCACAACACTAGATGCACCAAACACTTTTTCATTGCACTTCAACACATCCGATTGTAGCGCAGCACTTTTGACTCCAGGGCACAAATCGACTCCATGATCGTAGAGAGCACGTTTCCTTCTGTAGACAACTCCTGATTGCCCGAAGCAACACTACAGGGTTATTGGTTCAATAAAATCTACAGGGGGGGTCGAAGGTGATACAATATTACCCTGACTTCTATTCATAGAAGCACTCCTGGAGGAAGACCTCCTGATTCTATCACACTAAAGCTTTCTTATATAAGAATCATACGCCTTCCACTCAAGATCTGTCAATCCCTCACACTCGATGCATCCATCAACAACATACATGACCTCGACATTTCGTGCACACAGAGTGAGGGGATCTACCGAAGCTTTCGGTAGCCTTACCTTACATTCTTGCACACCACACACCCTGAAACTAGTAGAACTAGATCCAGACATCTTATTAAAGAAAAGTCAAAGCCAAAATCCAAATCAAACCACTATCGCGTATGCCAAGCCAACAATCCAGTCCAAAAAACCAAGTCAATCAGGATACTCAAGGCAAAAAAGAAGTTTCCAAAATCCTAGGCGGAGGTAATGGAAACAGGTGTTTAGACTACCGGCGACAGAGAAAAATCTGAATAGAAAATGGGAATGGTTCCTGATATCCGCCTCCCAGCGGCGGGAATGGGTACTAACCACCTGGCCGCCCACACTGCGTGTGCCGGGAGTTTTGAAATTCTGTCGGACTTCGGAGAATACAGCTATATATATATATATATATATCTGTCAGGTAAGTTTCATGAACAAAATGTGTATTGGGGCTTGAAAGTAACTATCTTCTAAATCCAGGGATGCTGAGAAATTGTCCTTCCAAATGAAGTGACATCAATGCTACTGTCTCCATCCTACCCTCAGTTTGGCTGCAAAAAGTGATTCACAGGTGGGGTCAATAGGTCTCCATCATCTGTAGACTTTGGGGATACTGAAAAGCTAGCTGTACAAACCCTGCTAAATACCTTCTCTCTACTCATTCACCCATCATTAACCTCACTTCTCTGTCAAAGGCAAGAAACCTTTCAGAATTCCTGGTGTAAGACACAAATCAGTGGAATGCTTGTCTTCAGCAAAGGCAACTACTAATAACCTTGTTTCAAGGTTTGAATCCCACATAGGGTTTTACTTATGTTACAGAGTGAAAAGGAAGCTTTTAGCCTCCCATTTTGAAATTTTATAAAGGTTGTAGGATTGAATCAGTAGGCCCAGGAGATGTATATAAAAATGAAAGCGAAAGGTTTAGACAAAACTAGAGTGGATGACAAAGAACCCTTGCCCTAGTTCTTCAGACACCTACAAAGTTTTTTTTACTTCAGCACTGCATTATATTTTTGCCACTGAGGCTGGGAACAGTGATGACATACCTCACAAGCACATCCAGGCTACAAACCTAACACCTTCAAGTACTACAACATAAATATGGGTCTCTTAATTTAAACATGAAATTATGGCACTGCCTATTAAGCATCTCCTTTGAACTATTATGAAAACTACTTATGGAAATTCCTTTAACAAATAACAAAGTGATCGAGGTGCTAAACCTCAAAACCTCATAATGGGTGCCATAATTGCATAACAGAAAATTCCATACAGATCTACTTTACATAAGTAAAAATCTTGAACAAGATAATCGTGAATTCATTACATATTGAATGTACGATACTATACAATATGACAAATTTTCTAAGACAATTTGTATTTTTCAGAGCTACAAACCTTCAGTCTTAACAATAAGATAATTTCTAGCGCCTAGCTGGATCCGGTTAAAACGTAGATGAAAGCAAGGAATCCTGTGAGATCTATCAACGAGTGCGTATATCGGGTGAAGAGTGGTCAAAGACCACGCACCTACGCCACCGCGTTAAAACTTACAACAAACAAGAATTAAATCTCCCCAAAGAGTACATATTTTTTTTTAAATGCTTAATAACACTGCTCAAAGAAAAAACCAGGAACTATGAAAATGCAAAACACATCAAGAGGTCTGCAACTGATGTGGGCATAAAATGACAATAAAAGCAGTGCTTCAAATACTGCAGAGCTCATTGAACTTCTCTTAGAAAAACACTAATGAGCTACGTACTGAGCTTTTATGAGCCAACTACTGATTCAGTAGTCGCGAGTTCATCTTCCCACTCTGCCAACGTGGAATCAGAGAAATTTATTTCTGGTGATTAGAAATTCATTTCTTGATATAATGTGGTTTGGATCACAAAATAAGTTGTAGGTCCTGTTGCTAGGTACCCAATTGGTTCCTGGCCACATAAAAAAAATAAATAAATAAATAAAAACCTAATCCTTTGAGCAGGCCCTAAGAGAGCTGTTAATCACTGAGTGGTCTATGATTAAACTAAGATACTCTTAACTTATGATCCAACTAATTTAATGCCAACCTGAACTTTGCTTAATAAAGAACTAATTCTTACCTATAAAGAAGTAAACATAATGACTATTAATATATAAAAAGGAGACTTCCCAAAGTGTGCAACGTATCTACAGTGAAACAATCATAATGGATATTCATGTATAAAAAAAGGAGACAGGCTGCAATTGCAGCTACATGAAGCAATCATAAGGCAGTTCAACCAAGTGACACTGAAGAGTCACATAATATACTTAAAAACAAAAATAGACTCATATCAAATTAATACAAATCTATCACCAAAATGAAGAATGAAGATAATACAGGCTTCAATAATCAAAATACAGCACAAATGAAGTTTTTTATTGTAAACAAATAATATTGTAATGCCTACCTGAACACCTGAATAAGCCCTGGTCACTTACCAGCCCGAACCATCATTTATTAAAAATTTACCAAATCCTTGGTTAAAATAAACGATCAGTGTTGCCAATCTCCTGGCAAACACCCTCGTTACCTAGTTGCCAGCCCACCGCTGGTAGCCCTGCCTCACGAGCCCGGTCACAACCTGCCCTCTCACGTCAATCATAACTCAATAACTCTTGTATGAGAGGGAGGAGGGTGGGAATCATTCAGGTGTTCAGGTAGGTATTACAATATTAGTTTTACAATAAAAACTTCATATTGCAATACCACCCCTCCCCCTGAACACCTGAATAAGCCCGATTAACACAGTTAATTTGGAGGTGGGGAAATCAAATCTACCCGGCCCTCCACTGTACCAGTTGTCAGTCAATTAATTGAGTACGGGGGTCAGTCTCAAGTTCATTTGTCACTCGTCCAAACTAATCTCCCATGGTGGCCTTCTAGGCCTCCCATATGTGGAGGAAAAACTCCCTGCACCTCTACCCTAAGGTCAAAACTCATTGAGTGCGGGAGGGATACAAACCTGTTTCAAACCTGTTTCCTCTCAGCTGCTATGTGCCTCACCTGAGTATAGGAACAACTGAAGACCTCCCATGTGTGGCTCTCGGCCCTCTCATGTATGGAGGGAATCTGAAGACCCGCCTCCCATGTGGCTCTACTCTCGGCCTCTCATGTATGGAGGGAATCTGAAGACCTCCCATGTGGCTCTCGGCCTCTCATGTATGGAGGGAAACTGAAGACCTCCCAGTGTGGCCTTAGGCCTCTCATGTACGGAGGAGACAACCATGTCCATCGGTGCGTCTGCGACGGTGTCGTCGATCGGTAGTGATGTCTTCTCTTGTAGTGTTGTACCTGCCTGTCTGTACTCTGCCTGGTTGGCACTTGGAAGAATACCCTCAGATGCCCAGACATGTTCTTTCCTATCTGTCCTAATACTTAAAATCCTCTCGTGATATATCATATCATGAATACCTTATACATATTCCTAATATTCACTCCCTACTCTAATACTAACTTCAGACAGCAAGATTGTTGGTTTTAAATAAATGAATTTAGGCCAACTGGCCGAGTATTGGGACTTATGAGGTCAGTCAGAGCTGAAGGGAAATTGACAAAGTTTGAAAAGGTGTGACAGGAAGAAAAAACCAAACCTCTGTTACACAATGAGTCCAGTGTTAGGAGAGCGTGGAAAAATAGTATGGAGAGAATATGAAAATCAGAAAAGTAAGAGAGAGAGAGAGAGAGAGAGAGAGAGAAGAGAGAGAGAGAGAGAGAGAGAGAGAGAGAATCGTCTTAGGATAAAGAGAGAATATAAAATCAGGGAAGTGAGAGAGAGAGAGAGAGAGATAGAGAGAGAGAGAGAGAGAGAGAGAGAGAGAGATTACAATCGTCTAACATCTCCACCTCCGTAAATTGCACCCTCTTCTAAGTTGAAGGGTGGAATGGTATATCTTAACGATAATATACTCGTATAACTCCGTACAGCTATGAACAACCGAACGAGAACTTGTTGCTAATGCGATCAACTCCTATAACAACATCCGTTATTGTAATTCATCCGCGTGCGACGGTAATTACTGTATTCAGTTGTAAATGCAGCTGAAGCTAATAAGGCAAAATTAACGTGCATCAGCAACCTGGACAGAAGTCCCGAGCTTTTTGTATGAATTCAACAGCAGCGTGGTAAAAGAAACTATAGCATGAAAGAGCTCATTACTGTTTGTTTTCACACAGACAAAAGGATTCAATAAAGTATATAAAGTGTAAGGTTCGTAATACCTATGAAACGAGTGAAAAAACGAACGAAAACGAACGGAATCCTAAATTTAACGCCATCTACCCTAGGAAAACTAGCTTCCAATGACGCTATCAGTCAAATTTTGGTCTTAAATTACATCGTAAAGACGAACGTACGACTTCGTTCCATAAGTTAAGTATCCAGATATTCATTAATATGCTAACTAGGGACAAAAACATTAGCCGAGACCAAGTGATATGGTTGAATCTGAGCCAAGGAAAAAAAAAAACAGACTAGCCGGCATCTTGTCTGTCTAAGCCACACCTCCTTACAATAGTGCTGTTTGACGACAATCTAGTGTAATTGTAATTTAATTGAAAAGTAATAAATAATATTAAAGGTAATTAAATTTACTTTAATAGGCCTAATATTAATTTCAGTTGTCATTGTAATTTGATAATACGACTGGTAATAATTTGTAACTGTAATTGACATAAGCGCAATGTAATTTACTGACGGCAATAGTCTGTTAAACGTATGAAGACGTCATACATACGAATTCCTTATATCTGACATCTGATTATATGCCCCAAGATAGATACCTCATTGACTATGTTAAATGTCAACATAGTTGAACACACGTCTCCTTCAAGACGTTTGTACAAACTTGGCATAAGTAGAGTGTTTGTTATGTTAGTCATTTTAGGCAATCAGGAGAGATGATATGGATACGGCGACGCAAACCCGTATTCGTCATCCGCGGATTCCAGCGTGAATGACTGCGGAGTTAGTGTTTATACTACGCTAATATGATGATACATATAATACAATTATAATGCTTTAGTCGGACAGAATCCGATCTTCATTCTGTTCGATTACATTCATATTAATTATCCTCAGATCGGATTCTCGTTCATTTTCAATTACACCTGTACTGAATTATCCGAGTCAGAATGCCTTGAGCTAGGCTACTGAATATGCATATGATATATCATCGTGAACACTAGGCTAACCGTAGTTAATTTTATTTGATTTCTCTCCATACTGAATATCGTAAGTCAATATGCATTGAACGGAGAATTAGTTGATATTAACAATTATCGTATCGTATAAGTAGAGGAAAGTAACCTTAAAGACGAAGGAGCATATCTGAAAGACCAACCATGGCCTAAAAGCTTCTGATGCAAGGAACTCGAAGCAGGAAAAAGCCTAAAGATGCTCTAAGGATACTGTGCCTCTATAAACTACTACTTTTAATAAGAAAATCGACCCGAAGAAGCCTGCACTTCTCTTCTCTAAACTAAACACTATGTAGCCTATTATCCCTACTCGTCTATATCTGACCTAAGTTTTTATCATCCTGAGAACTTACACATCGAGGGAAGGGGAATCTGCTGCCAACACCCCTGCCTGCTCCGCGCAGGGGGAAGGCGGATCCTGCCCTGTGGGCTTGCGGATCCCCATAACCCCCAGCACCGGTTTAGGGCTGGTTCTGGAAGGCAGGCAGGGGAGCTGGAAAGAACGATTAGTAATTTCAGTATGCCCTATGCTCGATCTATCCTCACTAATCTTGACATAAAATCGGGGTAACAGAGCTGTCATACTCGACTGTCAGCCTACTCTCAGTCTCTTAAAGAGCACTGTCTCTAAGTCTTTATCTTGATCTACGTTTAGTCTCTTCCTGCCAACACTTCTTAATACGAGACCTTTCCTATGTTTGAGATACCCTAACATCTGGTCCAAAGACCACTCCTGACATTCCAAACATCTGGTCTTTACATTATATTGAACAGGTCTACAATTTACGCATAAGGAATGACTATCGTGTCATAGGGTACTAATCCTTTTCTTGCATTGTTGGCAAAGACGATACGTTGTTGAACTTCCGCTCGTCGTTTTCTGTGATGTCGTGGCCAGAATGCAGTAGTCGTTGTCGTAGCTTGTGTTGTTTCTTCCTTTGCAGAATCAATGTCTGATGACAAGGTATTAAGAGCAATCCACCGTAATCCAAAGGGATGCGTATTCGTCACCAAACTCAATCAAATCAAAGTGCAAATGAAGGCCGGGCAAGACCAAAAAGGAGTTCGCTGTGGATACATCTGTACTCCACCGCGAACGATAAGTGATTGACGTGAGAGGGCAGGTGTGACCGGCTCGTGAGGCAGGGCTACCAGCGGTGGGCTGGTAACTAGGTAACGAGGGTGTTTGCCAGGAGAATTGGCAACACTGATCGTTTATTTTAACCAAAGATTGGTAAATTTTGTTTTTTAATAAATGATGGTTCGGGCTGGTAAGTGACCACGGCTTATTCAGGTGTTCAAGGGGGTGATTGCAATAAATCAATTGTGGGATCACAAATAGAGGTAAAGTTCAGGGAGGCAGTCCACAGGTCTTTACAAACCATAGGAAACACTTGGAATGACCAGTTTCTGTGTCTAAAGAGACTTGGGAGCCTAGATGCACAGACAGCAAGCTGGATTCTCCTTCTGAGTGTGCCAGAAAAAGGAGCTGTCACATCTTAAGGCAGTCATAGAGCAATGGGTTCTTAATGTCACAAGAAGTGCATCAGTACGAGCGGTTTTATAAACTTTCAACATACCATTCCAAAAAAAATGAAAATCAAATGAAGTACGTACTTTTGTATGATGGAACAAGAATTAATCCTAAATATATTAAACAAGTATTTAGCTTTCAATACCTATGGTTGAGGGAGGTTGGGCGGAGTGGGTGGGATGAGCTTCCATAATAGAGTTGCGTGAGCTGCAACCAACAGGAGGAGTTTCACTCTCGCCGCCTCCACTGTTTACTACCTGCATCTCTATTTCTTCGAATGATCGGCTTCTTTAAAATAAAAAGAAATAAAGACATGAGGGATTGCCTTATTTAAACAATGAAATCAACTGAAATGACACTGAATTATGGTAAAGATAGACTGAAGAGCAGGGATGAAAGATGCACCAAAGTGCATTCATTCCTTACACACAAACTTAACACAAAACTTAGAATGGTAACTGTATTTCACAACAAAACAATGGCAATGCTAAATTAGGAGTAATTGTAGATCACAGTCTAAATTAAACAACAATAACAATTAATTGTCAGAATGATGTAAAAAAAAAACACCTGTTAAACAAAATTTTATATGAAAAGTTGTGAATGGTATAAACAACTTCCTTAGTCATTATATATATATATATATATATATATATACTATAATATATATATATATATATATATATATATATATATATATATTACCTTATGTGCTGGCAGGGGTTAAGTGACTCGGACGGGAGTTGGGATATCGTTGGCAGTTGTAGGCGTTGCAGGTGTCCAGTTCTTCCTTGAGGCAATCGGTGGTGTCGAACATATGATGGAGGAGGTGATTCATCACCTTTATCCCAATGACCACCACAGAAAGGACTACTAGATGAGCTATCCATCCTGCCAGCCAGGAACCACACCACTGAAAATAAATAAATTTATTTGACAATTCAGTTTCATGGAGTAATTTTTCTATAATGAGAGAAATTAAAGGATTTTTCCAAAATGACATGGAATAACAGGATTTTTCTAAAATAAAAGGAATAAAAAGAAGAATATACAAAATTATTACATGACAACTATATTTTTTAAACAAGTTTATTTTTTCATGAAGATACTTTTACAAGTGAACTATCTTGATCCGTAAGGTGTTCATACAAAACCATTCCTTGCATAAACTTCAGTATGTATATAATTGTACACAGTAAGCAGACACTTTCAAAAATACTGTAACCTATAGATAATCAGAAATGACAGACAAGACAGACAGCCAGAGTAGCAGAGGAATTCACAGTCACTGCTAAAGTTAACTATTTTGGTACATCTGATAATTCCTATTACATTAGGCTCAAAATGACAATTTTTTAATCATTTGTATTTTCCATAACTTAAAAACCTTCGGTCTTAACATTAGGATAAATAACTTAGCACAGCTTGAACCGTAGTTACTATTGGCATTTGTGCTTGGTCATGAGTCATGTGAGCACCCACATACCCTCAAACTTTTCTTTTTTGTAGAACTGAAGAAATTGGCCAAAAAGATAGCTATTATTCTTATGGCTTTCTATGTATAGATACAATGGTAGTAATCTCAATTAGGTAATTTTGTTTTACCATTCTTATACGTATTGTATTCCTGCCTGAATGTCTACAGGTGCTAAGGATCTTTTCCTTTTAAGAAAAATAAATTGCTCAAAATGTGGTGGTGACACTATCAGGTAACATGGGCTGACAATAAACACTTTTTTTCTTGGGACTATCTACTACAACACTGAAATTGCTTATCTTTATAACCTTTTTCAAACTGAAGAAGCCAATGGGACTACCAACCTAACAATAATTCCTACCCAGTGGAACCAACAACCTAAAACCGTTTTCCGGCCAATGGAACAAACAATTTAATGGCCTATTCTGTTAGATGAAAAGAATACCCTAACACCCTTTTCAAGCTAATGGAACCAACAACCAACAGTTCTTTTCTGACCAACAAACCAAACAACATTGAGTTATGAAATTAAGGTTATAATGCCAAACCACTGGTGGATCCAATGAAAAACAATAAAGACAAAATAATAATGTTGATTAGATAATAACAACAGAAATGAGAAATACATAAATGGAAAAAGAAATCTATTATAGAAATATGATATTGTTAAACTACAATAAAGTTTTGTACATACTTACCTGGCAGATATATACTTAGCTATAGTCTCCGACGTTCCCAACAGAATTTCAAATCTCGCGGCACACGCGACAGGTAGGTCAGGTGGTCTACCTTACCCGCCACTGGGTGGCGGGTGTACGAACCAATCCCACTTTCCTGTCAGATTTTCTCTTCCACCTGTCTCCTGAGGGGAGGCTGGGCGGGCCATTAGACGTATTATCTGCCAGGTAAGTATGTACAAAACTTTATTGTAGTTTAACATATCATTTTTGTACATGAACTTTCCTGTCAGATATATACTTAGCTGATTGGCACCATTGGTGGTAGGGTAAGAGACAGCTAAATAACAAAGAAAGAAGGGAAACAACTGGTGTTGTAGGATATAAAAAACCTTGATTCTTACCTGTTCAGGTGCAGAAGACTTCATTGATCTGTCTCTGAGTCTGCATTGCCTGGAGAGCTACAGCTAGGACGTGACCTGTTGCTGAAAGACTCACGGATCTACCACCGGGATATCTGATCCCCTTGTGTGGTAGAATCCAAGTCGGATCCTGTTAAAGGGAACTCGTCCGCTTACTTAACAGATCCTCACCACTACTATCGCAAGGAGCTAAAACTCATCAGACCACCTAACCATACTACCTAGGGTTGTACTACTACGACATAAAGAGATGCCTCCCTGCATCCTCTTTCAGAGACAACATAAACACAAATACAAAACATACGGTAAAAAATTGATATTGTTATGTTACAATAAAGTTTCATACATACTTACCTGGCAGATATATACATAGCTAAAGACTCCTGTCGTCCCCGACAGAAATTCAAATTTCGCGCCACTCGCTACAGGTAGGTCAGGTGATCTACCTGCCTGCCCTGGGCGGCAGGACTAGGAACCATCCCCCCCGTTTTCTATCATATTTTTCTCTCTTCCCACCTGTCTCCTGCGGGGAGGCTGGGTGGGCCTTTAATTATATATATCTGCCAGGTAAGTTATGTATGAAACTTTATTGTAACATAACAATATCATTTTTTCATACAATCAACTTACCTGTCAGATATACATAGCTGATTGGCCCCTTCCCTTCGGTGGAGGGTAAGAGACAGCTTCTATATGGAATAGACAGGTAAACCAACATATGTTGTAGGTATAAATAAAACCTTGGTTCCTACCTGATAGGTGGTAGACTTCGTGGGTGTTTGCCCAGTAGTCTGCATCACCTCAAGAAACTTTAGCGAGATATGTGATCTATGGCCAAGAGTTCTTGTGGGTCTGCCGATGGGGTCTTACCCACTTACTCAGCAGAGCCTAAAAGGACTTTGTCATGGGTGCTGATCCACTTATATGACAATACACCTTATGAAGAGGCACGCAACCAATCCCGCCACCACCTGATCCTAACCATATGTTAGAACTAAGGATTGTTACGAGTTATCCCCGACTCGTCACAACAACCGTTAACTCAAAAACACTACGCACACATACATAATTTTCCAAAAAAATTTTACTACAACTAATTGGATATGACCAGAATTCTCTTATGAACAACATAGACGTCCGCCCGTGCGACCTGAATCCTCCATTGTTCGAAGAGATTCTCGACCATATCCAAACAGAAGAACAGTATATAAATTTAAGGATTGGTGTCGGCTCCCGTACCCAGAATCGTATCTGCCGATACGATAGGACCTAGAGAAAAACACTTCTCATACGTCACAATCAGACGCACGTCCTTTCAAGTAATAGATGCAAACACTGAGTTGCTCTCCAATATGTCGTATCTATAATGTTTTTAAGTTTTTAAAGCGACATATTTTTATAAAACGCGAGAGACGTCGCAACCAACCCCCCCGCTCTTACTTCATGAGCTTTTACTCTCAGTAGTTGTAATTGTTCGTCAGGACAGACCTTATAGGCGTCCGTAATGACGTTTCTTACAAAGAACGCTAGAGCATTCTTGGACATCAGTCTTGTGGGGTCTTTTACCGCGCACCCAAAGACCTTGTCTAGAGCCTCCCAACTGACGTTTCCTCTGAAGATAGAACTTCAGAGCTCTAACAGGCATAGAGACCTCTCCGTTTTGTTTTTCTCTGCCTACGAGACGTCACAGTTGTTCCTTTGACGTTCGAATGACCTAGGCCAGGGATTCGTGGGATTCTCGTTTTTCGCTAAAAACAGGGTCTTAAACGAGCAAATAGCCGAGTCTCCCTTGAATCCTACTTTATCCTGCAGAGCTTGTAACTCACTAATTCTTTTTGCCGTAGCTAAAGTAAAAGAATAGGCATTTTCTAGTTATGTCTCTAATGATGCCAGATGCGGAGGCTCGAATCTATCCGAAGACAGATATTTGAGGACTACGTCCAAGTTCCAGTTCGGAGGTGCTGGTTCCTTAGACTTTGAAGTCTCAAAAGATCTTATGAGATCATGGAGATCTTTGTTATTTGCCAGATCTAATCCTCTGTTCCTGAATACAACCGAGAGCATACTTCTGTATCCCTTTTATTGTGGATACGGCTAGATGAGATTTTACTCTCAGGAATAGCAAGAAATCAGCAATTTCCGCTATAGAGGTAGAGGAGGAGGACAACTCTTGGCTCTACACCACCTTCTAAAGACCTCCCACTTCGACTGGTATACTTTCGTAGTGGAGGTTCTGCGAGCTCTCGCGATCGCGCTTGCCACTTTCGCGAGAAAAGCCTCTCGCTCTGACAAGTCTTTCGATAGTCGAAAGGCAGTCAGAGCGAGAGCGGGGAGGTTTTGATGGTACCTCTTGAAGTGTGGTTGTTTGAGAAGATCCGTCCTTCCTGGTAGGGATCTTGGGATCTTGGAAAGTCTACTATCCACTCTACCACCTCCGTGAACCATTCCTGGGCCGGCCAAAGGGGGTGGCTATTAATGTCATCCTCGTCTCTTTTGACGCCACAAACTTTTTCATTACTAACCCCAGGATTTTGAATGGGGAAAAGCGTAAACGTCCACTCGAGACCAGTTTAGCAGAAAGGCGTCTACCATAATCGCTCTTGGGTCTTCCACGACCGAGCAAAACACTGGGAGCCTTTTTGAAATGTATGTTGCGAAGAGATCCACATGAGGAGTTCCCCACAGAGACCAGATCGAGACACACTTCCTCGTGCAGAGTCCATTCTGTATGAAGGACCTGGTTCCTCCTGCTGAGCCTGTCCGCCCTCACATTCCTTACTCCCTGTACGAACCTTGTCGCAGGGAGATGTTCCTGTGAGACGTCCAAAGTAATAGGTCTCTCGTGAGTTCGTAAAGGAACAGGAGTGTGTCCCTCCCTGTTTCCGAATGTAGGCAAGTGCGGTGGTGTTGTCCACGTTTACTTGCACTACCTTGTCTCTCACCAGAGGTTCTAGGCTCTTCAAGGCTAGGTGTACGGCGAAGAGCTCTTTGCAGTTTAAATGTGCCAGGACACCTGTGCTGGGTCCCAGGTGCCTGACACTTCCTCTTGAGACTAATGTCGCTCCCCAACCCGTCTCCGACGCGTCGGAGAACAACACTAGGTCTGGGTTCTGTGTTCTTAGAGAGATCCCTTTGTTCTCTTCCAGAGGTAGCAACCACCACTGTAGGTGTGCCTTTATCTCCACTGGAATGGGAAAAACGTCCGACAGTAGTCCGGTTTTCCAGCTCCAAGACTTCTTGAGGAAGAATTGAAGTGGACGGATATGAAGTCTTCCTAGGGAAGAATGTTCCAGCGAGGAAAGCGTCCCCAGAAGGCTCAACCATTCCCTCGCTGACGTTTGTTGCTTCTCTAAGAAGAGAGAGATTATCTTCAAACCTCTTGCGGTTCTCTCTTGCGAAGGAAAAACTCGAAAACCCCGAGAATCCATCCGAATCCCCAGATAGACTAGGTCTTGTCTGGGGTCAGCTGAGACTTCTCGAGGTTCACAAGCATCCCAACGCCTTGGTCAAATCCAGAGTTAACTTTGGTCCTCCAAGCACTGTCTCTCCGATCTGGCCCTGATGAGCCAGTCGTCTAGATACATAGAGACATTCACTCCTTTGAGATGAAGAAATCTCGCCACATTCCTCATCAGGCTTGTGAAGACCTGAGGAGCTGTGGACAGGCCGAAACACAAGGCTCTGAACTGAAAGATCCTTCCCCCCGTCATGAAACGGAGGTACTTCTTCGACGAATGGTGGATCGGGACGTGAAAGTAGGCGTCCTGGAGATCTAGAGACACCATCCAATCTCCTTGTCGTAATGACGCTAGGACTGAAGCCGAAGTCTCCATGGAGAACTTCTCCTTCTGAACAAAGTTTGTTCAGAGAGCTGACGTCTAGTACTGGCCTCCATCCTCCGAGGCTTTCGCCACTAGAAAAAGGCGATTGTAAAACCCCGGGGAGTTTTGATCCGAACCATTTCTATTGCACTCTTGTCCCACATTTGTCCACCATCGATCGAAGAGTATCCCTCAGCACAGGGTCCTTGTATTGGCTGATAATTCCCTTGGTATTGATGTTAGGGGGAGGAGTATTCAGGAAAGGGATACGATATCCCTTCCTTATGATATTCAATGAAGACGCTCTGCGTCTATCAGTGTCCAGGCCTCCACGAATCCCAGGAGCCTGGCACCTACTGGTGCTTGGAGGAGAAATGTTTCATTTTCCCCCCTTTTTAAAGGGACGAAAGGCGGACCTACCTCTCTTTCTCTGGAGCCTTCCTTCTTGCGGGAGGTCTGGAGATCGGACCACCTCGAAAGGGCTGCGTAGAAGTGCTAGGTCCTTTCTTGTCAGATACTAAAGCAGTTTTCTTCTTCCTAGCCGACTGCGTCAGAAGTCCTGCGTCGCCTTCTCAGTTAAAGAGTGAGCCACGTCTTTCACTAACTGAGAAGGGAACAATAGTCAGACAGAGTGCATACAGTAGAGCTGTCCCTCTGAGCATGCGAAAAGACTGCCTTTGTTAAGAGGCGCCATACACCGTCCTTTTCTTCAAAAGACCTGCTCCAAATAATGAAGAGACTTCAAAGATCCATCCTGTACCGCTTTGTCGATGCAAGACAAAATGCATAACAGGGCTTCAGGTTCGATTCCCTCTGAATCGTGAGCTTTCTTGACTCACCCCAAGGGACCAATCTAAGAAGTTGAAGACTTCCAATACATGGAAGAGTCCCTTGAGGAGATTGATCCAGTTCTGAAATACTCCATGTAATACGAGCAGAATTAAGACTTGGGACGCCTTGAAGCGTCAAACTAACGTCGAAAATCTGCCTCTGTTGTAGAGGGAGAGCGATACCCATATTCTCCCCCGTCGTGTACCATATGCCCTCTTTTTCCCAGCTAAACCTTGCTGGAGGCATGCAAATACTGTCCTGACTAAGTCTTTCTTCGACTTCATCCCAGGAGTCTAAGGCGTGTAAAGCCCGCTTGCATCGAGATGGTGGGCTTCATCTTCAGGAAAGACGAGGGCTTCTTCGCCTTCGCACTCGAAAAGAAGCGAGCGCGGAGAAGGAGGAGCAGCCGGAGTCAACTCGTCTCCGTATTCCTCCAGAAGCAGGGTAGTCAACACCTTATAGTTGGACAAGCCCTCTCTTCCATGATCGTCATCATCCGAGTTTTCCTCCAACTCGGGATAAATCTGAGTTTCCGTTCTCCTTTCTGAACTTTCCTCTTCTGGAGGAGACAAACTCCTGATAGGAGGGAGGGGCTAAGGGAATGAAAGTCTTTCCTTTTCCCGTTTTGATCGACTTGGAAGGCGTCACAACCTGCGGCTTCTCTTGCGCTTTAGAAAGACGTCTTGTATGACGCTTCCCGCTCTCCGAGCGTCATGTATGACGTCTCTTGTTGACGTCTTGATGACGCTTCGCGTCTGGAAGACGCTCCGCTCTCTAAGGGCGTCCTACTTGGCGTCACAATCTTGGACGGAGCGTCACGTCTAAGATCCGCTTGAAATGACGCTTCACTTCTAAAAGACGTCTTTCGTTTCTCTTGTCTTACAACACTCTCGTCAGCCCCCGTTCGTCAGTTCTCGAACTCGCAAGCTCCTGCCAGACGTTTAGCAGTTTCACATCTTGGTCTGACGCTTCTCTTCGCGCAGGTGCGAGAGACGAGACTTCTTAATTGGAAGCGTCACGTCCTTCCGACGGGGCGCTAAAACTCGCAGAGATGACAGTTGTTCCTGAACCGCCATAATGATCTTTCTTGACGCTTCTCCCACGTCTAGTGCATGACGTCTCTCGTCATCACTCGGGGAAGAAGCCTGATGGGGTACTTCCTCGTAAGCGTCAGGTGACGCTGACGCCACCTTCGCTTTCTTAATAGCAGACGGGGCGTCATCCGAGAAGCGCTCTGGCTCGAATCAATGT
>NC_061099.1:36947676-36995364 GCF_015104395.2 Macrobrachium nipponense | reverse complement strand
ATCCTGAAAAGGTGAGAACCAAGGTTTTTTATATCCTACAACATTAGTTGTTTTCCCGTCTTACCTGTATTATTGAGCTGTCTCTTACCCTCCACCAAGGGTGCCAATCATCTATGTATATATCTGTCAGGGAAGTTCATGTACAAAAATGATATTGTTAAACTACAATAAAGAGTTTTGTACATACTTACCTGGCAGATATATACGATTAATGGCCCGCCCACCGCCTCCCCTCAGGAGACAGGTGGAAGAGAAAAATCTGACAAGCTTACGGGAGTGGTTCGTACATCCGCCACCCAGCGGCGGGTAAGGTAGACCACCTGACCTACCTGTCGCGTGTGCCGCGAGATTTGAAATTCTGTCGGGAACGTCGGAGACTATAGCTATGTATATATCTGCCAGGTAAGTATGTACAAAACTTTATTGTAGTTTAACAATATCATTTTCCCTCCACATATGGGAGGCCTAGAAGGCCACACATGGGAGATTAGTTTGGACGAGTGACAAAATGAAACTTGAGACTGACCCGCGTACCCAATTATATTGACTGACAACTGGTACAGTGGAGGGCCGGGTAGATTTGATTCCCCACCTCCAAATTAATGTTGTTAATCGGGCTTATTCAGGTGTTCAGGGGGTGTATAGCAATATGAAGTTTTTATTGTAAAACTAATATTGTAATACCTACCTGAACACCTGAATGATTCCCACCCTCCTCCCCTCTCATACAGAGTTATTGAGTTATGATTGACGTGAAGAGGGCAGGTTTAACCGCCTCGGAGGCAGGGCTACCAGCGGTGGGCTGGTAACTAGGTAACGAGGGTGTTTGCCCAGGAGATTGCAACACTGATCGTTTATTTTAACCAAAGATTTGGTAAATTTTTAATAAATGATGGTTCGGGCTGGTAAGTGACCAGGGCTTATTCAGGTGTTCAGGTAGGTATTACAATATTAGTTTTACAATAAAAACTTCATTTTTGCTGTATTTTGATTATTGAAGCCTGTATTATCCTTCATTTCTTCCTTTTGGTGATAATTTGTATTAATTTTGATATGAGTCTCTGGTTTTTAAGTATATTATGTGACTCTTCAGTGTCACTTGGTTGAACTGCCTTATGATTGCTTCACTGTAGCTGCAATTGCAGCCTGTCTCCTTTTTTATACATGAATATCCATTATGATTGTTTCACTGTAGATACTGTTGCACACTGTGAAGTCTCCTTTTTTATATATTAATAGTCATTATGTTTACTTCTTTATAGGTTAAGAATTAGTTCTTTATTAAGCAAAGTTCAGGTTGGCATTTAAATTAGTTGGATCATAAGTTAAGAGTATCTTAGTTTAATCACAGACCACTCAGCTGATTAACAGCTCTCTTAGGGCCAGCTCAAAGGATTAGGTTTTTATTTATTTATTTATTTTTTTTTATGTGGCCAGGAACCAATTGGGTACCTAGCAACAGGACCTACAACTTATTTTGTGATCCAAACCACATTATATCAAGAAATGAATTTCTAATCACCAGAAATAAATTTCTCTGATTCCACGTTGGCAGAGTGGGAAGATGAACTCGCGACTACTGAATCAGTAGTTGGCTCATAAAAGCTCAGTACGTAGCTCATTAGTGTTTTTCTAAGAGAAGTTCAATGAGCTCTGCAGTATTTGAAGCACTGCTTTTATTGTCATTTTATGCCCACATCAGTTGCAGACCTCTTGATGTGTTTTGCATTTTCATAGTTCCTGGTTTTTTCTTTGAGCAGTGTTATTAAGCATTTATAAAAAAATATGTACTCTTTGGGGAGATTTAACTCTTGTTTGTTGTAAGTTGTTTAACGTGGGGGCGTAGGTGCGTGGTCTTTGACCACTCTTCACCCGATATACACACTCGTTGATAGATCTCACAGGATTCCTTGCTTTCATCTACGTTTTAACCAGATCCAGCTAGGCGCTAGAAATGATCTTATTGTTAAGACTGAAGGTTTGTAGCTCTGAAAAATACAAATTGTCTTAGAAAATTTGTCATATTGTATAGTATCGTACATTCAATATGTAATGAATTCACGATTATCTTGTTCAAGATTTTTACTTATGTAAAGTAGATCTGTATGGAATTTTCTGTTATGCAATTATGGCACCCATTATGAGGTTTTGAGGTTTAGCACCTCGATCACTTTGTTATTTGTTAAAGGAATTTCCATAACTAGTTTTCATAATAGTTCGATGGAGATGCTTAATAGGCAGTGCCATAATTTCATGTTTAAATTAAGAGACCCATATTTATGTTGTAGTACTTGAAGGTGTTAGGTTTGTAGCCTGGATGTGCTTGTGAGGTATGTCATCACTGTTCCCAGCCTCAGTGGCAAAAATATAATACAGTGCTGAAGTAAAAAAAACTTTGTAGGTGTCTGAAGAACTAGGGCAAGGGTTCTTTGTCATCCACTCTAGTTTTGTCTAAACCTTTCGCTTTCATTTTTATATACATCTCCTTTGAAACAAGGTTATTAGTAGTTGCCTTTGCTGAAGACAAGCATTCCACTGATTTGTGTCTTACACCAGGAATTCTGAAAGGTTTCTTGCCTTTGACAGAGAAGTGAGGTTAATGATGGCTGAATGAGTAGAGAGAAGGTATTTAGCAGGGTTTGTACAGCTAGCTTTTCAGTATCCCCAAAGTCTACAGATGATGGAGACCTATTGACCTCACCTGTGAATCACTTTTTGCAGCCAACTGAGGGTAGGATGGAGACGTTAGCATTGATGTCACTTCATTTGGAAGGACAATTTCTCAGCATCCCTGGATTTGGAAGATACGTAGTTACTTTCAAGCCCCAATACACATTTTGTTCATGAAACTTACCTGACAGATATATATATATATATATAGCTGTATTCTCCGAAGTCGGACAGAATTTCAAAACTCCCGGCACACGCAATGGGCGGCCAGGTGGTTAGTACCCATTCCCGCCGCTTGGAGGCGGATATCAGGAACCATTCCCATTTTCTATTCAGATTTTTCTCTGTCGCCGGTAGTCTAAATACCTGTTTCCATTACCTCCGCCTAGGATTTTGAAAACTTCTTTTTTGCCTTGAGTATCCTGATTGACTTGGTTTTTTGGACTGGATTGTTGGCTTGGCATACGCGATAGTGGTTTGATTTGGATTTTGGCTTTGACTTTTCTTTAATAAGATGTCTGGATCTAGTTCTACTAGTTTCAGGGTGTGTGTTGTGCAAGAATGTAAGGTGAGGCTACCGAAAGCTTCGGTAGACCCTCACTCTGTGTGCACGAAATGTCGAGGTCATGTATGTTTGTTGAACGATGGATGCATCGAGTGTGAGGAATTGACAGATCTTGAGTGGAAGGCGTATGATTCTTATTTAAGAAAGCTTGAGTGTGATAGAATCAGGAGGTCTTCCTCCAGGAGTGCTTCTATGAATAGAAGTCAGGGTAATATTGTATCACCATCAACCCCCCCTGTAGATTTTATTGAACCTAACCCTGTAGTGTTGCCTTCGGGCAATCAGGAGTTGTCTACAGAAGGAAACGTGCTCTCTACGATCATGGAGTCGATTTGTACCCTGGAGTCAAAAGTGCTCGCGCTACAATCGGATGTGTTGAAGTGCAATGAAAGTGTTGGTGCATCTAGTGTTGTGGACGGGGCATCAGATCGGTCTAATAATGCCTCCAGGTCTAGACCTCTGTCAGACTCCCAGGACTTAGGGAGTGGGCAAGTCGAAAGCCGAAGGAGGGTTACGGGAACTAAAAACCAGTCTGACGTCCCTTCGGCAGAACCTGTGGACGCTTCCCAGGCTGCCAAGGATCGTGCGCGGGCACGAAACCTTAAAGAATGTTTCTCATCCTCCGAGGCGTCCTCCCCTCACCGGGGATGGAGCTCTCGGAGAGCCTCTCGCGAGGAGAGCGGCAAGGGTGCAAGACGTCGCACAGGCAGCCGTCGTCCTTGTCGCCCTCTTAAGAGAGGTTTTAGAGAAGAGAACGCTTCACGTCCTTCTTCTCAACCTTCTTTTCATTCGTCACCCGAATATTTTGAAGCCTTCCCACCACAGAAAAGGACCAAGACTTCATCGGACGAGGACGCTTTTGACCGCCCAAGTCGCTTTAAATTTGCCCCTGAGACGAAGGAGAGGGCATCCCCTCGCCCGTCTTCCTCTCACAGGATTAGTCGTTCTCCTGATCAAGAATTTTCTCCGTCAAGGGAGATACTGATGGATATGCAAAACAGTTGGCGTCCTATTTTGCAAAGAGAGAGACAGAACCCTGTTGGCGGAGGAAGGACTGGTGGCTGCCTGTCAAGAGAACCAGGCAGTCCCCGGCTCCTTCTCCTCGTTCTTCGGCCTCTTCGTCACCTTCTAGCAGCCGACTCATTCGAGATCGTGAAAGCGTTCCTTTTGAGAGAGCGTTCAGGAGAGACGAGCATGACAAAGACGTGAGTTGTCGCACAGGCGGCCGGCGTCTTTGTCAAGAGGTCGTGAACGTCTAGAAATCTCTGACTGACGATCATCGTTCGAAGTTTTCCTCTCATGCACGTCAGTTTGTTCATCCCACTTACCTGACAGATATATATATAGCTGTATTTTCTGACGTCCGACAGAAATTTCAAAACTCGCGGCACACGCAGTGGGCGGCCAGGTGGTAGTACCCATTCCCGCCGCTGGGAGGCGGATATCAGGAACCATTCCCATTTTCTATTCATATTTTTTTCTGTCGCCGGTCGGTAAACAACTGTTTACAGACCTCTGCTCAGGATTTTTTGGAATTTGACTCGCTTTTAAGTATCTGATTGGTTTTTTGGTATTGAATTGGATTGTTGAATTGGCATGCGCGATAGTGGACCGTTTTTTTATTTTGGATTGACTTTTCTATATAAGATATGTCTGGATCAAGTGCTGTGAGTTTCAGAGTGTGTGTGAGGGCTGATTGTAAGGTGAGGCTACCGAAAGCATCGGTAGACCCCCACACAGTATGTATGAGTTGTAGGGGGCATAATTGTTTGATTGATAATCGGTGCAATGAATGTGAGAAATTGGCCGATGATGATTGGAGAGTATATGAGTCCTATCGCCTTAAATTGGAGCGCGATAGGATCAGGAGGTCTTCCTCCAGGAGTAGTTCGACCAAAGTAAGGCTAACATCTCTCCTATTAACACCTGTAAATTTGCAACCCCTAAACCTGTGTTGCCTTCGGGCTCTGATTCTGTGTCAGGAGAAGCGAATGCTCTCTCTCTGATTTTGGAGTCTCTTCGCACTCTGAGACCAAAGTGAAAGCCTTAGAAACTGGCTCGGTGCAAGTGTGTATCGTGCCCCTAGTGTTGTGGAGGGCGTCAGATCGGCCCATAATGCCTCTAGGCCTAGACCTCTATCAGACTCCCAAGACTCAGGGAGTAGGTAGTCGAAAGCCGCAAGAGGGTTACGGGGGCTTCCCACCGATCTGGGCGTCCCTTCGGCAGGCCTTGTAGCAAAGTCCCAGGCTGCCAAGGAGCGCGCACGAGCGCGCGTCCTGAAGAGTTGTTTTTCGTCCTCCGAGCGTCCTCCCCGCGCAAGGGGTGGAGCGCTCGGAGAGACTCTCGTCCTCTGAAAAGGACGTTTCGTGCGGAGGACGCTTCACGTCCTCTTTCGCCACTTTCGTCGGAGGATGCGTATGACGCTTTTCCGCCTCAGAAAAGGGGTAAGATCTCCTCCGATGAGGACGCTGGGTTGCGTGCACAGGCGCGTATACCTGAGAAGCAGGTAGCTGTGCCTGTGAGAAGGAAGGAGGCGTCCCCTCGCCCCTCGTCTTCTCGCAGGATCAGTCCTGCTTCCTCTGTTTGTTCTTCCCCGACGAAGAATATTCTTTTGTCCCTTCAGGACCAGCTATCCTCGCTTATGGTTCAGAGGACTCGCCCAGCAGCAGTCGAGCCTAAGCGGAGGAAGGACCTTAGACTGCCTGTCAAGAGGACGAAGCAGTCTCCTTCTCCCTCTCCTACTTCGTCTCGTTCGCCGATCGCTTCTCCTTCGGCGATTCGCCGATCTCGTTCGTCCTCTAGAAGGACGTTACGTCAGGACGCTTTGGAGGAGGACGCTCTGCACGACGTTCGACAGGACGCTCGTCAGGACGCTAGGCAGGACGCTAGGCGGGACGCTTGGCAGGCCGCTTGGCAGGACGTTCGGCAGGACGCTCGTCAGGACGCTTGTCAGGACGCTCGTCAGGACGCTTGGCAGGACGCTAGGCAGGACGTTCGTCAGGACGCTCGCCAGGACGCTAGACAGGACGCTCGGCAGGACGCTCGCCAGGACGCTTCGGCAGGAAGCTCGGCCAGGAACGTTCGTCAGGATTCAGGGCTCTTTTCAAGACGTTTTTGGGGATTCCGACCAAGAAGTCGTACCCCCACCCCCAACGCTAGTTTACACGCACAGGCACGTATTCCAGCGAAAAGGTCTTCCCTTTCATTTGAGAAAAGTAAGGACGCTTCTCTGGCAAGTGAGACGGCCGCGGATGGCGATAAGGACGCTCGTCCTCGTCAGGACGCTCTACCTTCATCAAGTAGTAAGCGTCATAGAGAAGACAGCCCGAAATAAGCTGGCCTCTAGCAAGGATAGGGTCCTTTGATCAAGCCAAGACCCAACATTAGGACGCCCTCTCCGGACAGACGGTCTCTTCTCCCGTTTAGAGAAGAAGGAGAGCTGAGTAGTTTGGCTGACTCGGTTGAAGAGGAACCTTCTGCGGCCTCTTCAATCTCGGACTATAAAGTCCTAGTGCGGCTCTTGCGTGCTTCTTTCGAAGACAAGTTTCAGCCCGCAGCTCCCAAGTCTCCTCCTTCGCAGTTTTTGTTCTTCTTATCTAAACTGGAAAAACCCCGGAGTTTGTAGAGATGAAAACTTCTCTCTCCACGAAACGTGCCTTTAAGAAACTCCAAGATTGGATGATACGAAGGAGAGATCAAGGCAAGACGACCTTCGCCTTGCCTCCAGCTAGACTTAGCGGAAAAGGGGCATTTGGTATAGAACCAAAGATGAAGTAGGAGTTCGTATTTCCTTCTTCGGCTCAAGGAGATTTCTCCAGCCTAGTGGATGCGCAGAGGAGGTCTCTTATACCCTCTGCTAAAGTAACCTGGACCTCTACGGAGACTGACCATCATTTGAAGGGTCTGCTCAGGACGCTGGAAGTGTTCAACTTCCTTGACTGGTGTTTGGGAGTTCTGGATCTGCAAGCGAGAAGCCCAGAATCTCTCAGTCTGGGGGAGCTGTCCAGCGTGTTAGCATGTATGGACAAAGCCGTCAGGGATGGTTCGGAGGAGATCGTATCTCATTTTGGAACGGCTTTATTAAAAAAGAGAGCTTTGCTGTGCAACTTCACAGCTCGTTCGGTAACTCCAGCTCAGAAAGCGATTTGCTGTTTTCGCCTCTTTCGAACCATCTCTTCCCCCAGACTTTAGTAAAGGACCTGACGAACAGTTTGCAAGAGAAGGCACTCAGGACCTTTTGGCCCAGTCTACAAGACGGTCAGCGTACCTTCAACTCTTCAGCCGCGGTTCGACCGCCGAAGAAAGTTTAAGCCCTTTCGTGGGGCTCCCCCCTCGAGAGCAGCTCCTCGAGGGAGAGGGTTTTCACGAGGAAGAGCTTCCTTTAGCCAAAGCCTTCCAAGTGAGAAGCATGTCCTTCAGACACCAGTCGAGCCAGACTGAAGTTTTTTTGCGGGAGCGGAGAGAGAGAGACACGGACTCTTGGTCCCTCAAGATCGTGGAGCAGGGGTACAAGATCCCCTTTTTAGATCTTCCTCCTCTTTCTACGACTCCCAGAGACCTTTCTCCATCCTATCAGGGAGAAAAGAAGAAAGTATTATTCGATCTCCTTCAGCAGATGATCGACAAAAGAGCGGTGGACAAGTCGCGGACCTGGGTTCCCCAGGTTTTTTACAACAGAATCTCCTAGTACCGAAGCAGTCGTCAGGTTGGCGTCCAGTTCTAGATGTAAGCAGGCTCAATCTGTTCGTGCAAAAGACCAAATTCACGATGGAGACGCCTCATTCTGTTCTGGAGCCTTGAGACCGGGCGACTGGATGGTGTCCTTAGACCTTGCAGGACGCGTACTTCCACATCCCGATCCACCCTCTTTCAAGAAAGTATCTAAGGTTTTGTCTTAGACAAAAAAGTGTGGCAGTTCAGAGCTATGTGTTTCGGACTGACCACGGCTCCAATGGTGTTCACTGTAGTAATGAAGAACGTAGCGAGGTGGCTACACTCTTCGGGAATAAGAGTTTCCTGTACCTCGACGACTGGCTGATCAGAGCGTCGTCGAGAGAGAAGTGTCTGAAGGACTTCCAGTTCACGTTAGCCCTAGCGAAGTCCCTGGGACTTCTGGTCAACCTCGAAAAGTCGCATCTGACCCCAACACAGTCCATCGTGTATGTGGGGGATTCAGATGGATTCAGTGGCTTTTCGAGCGTTTCCGTCCCAGGAACGTCAGCGGCTAGGCTTAGAAAGATCTCAGCCTTTCTAAGGAAGAGACTTGCTCGCGAGGGAATGGATGAGTCTGCTGGGGACCATTTCCTCGCTGGAAAGGTTTTGTTTCCTTGGGAAGACTGCACATCAGGCCTCTCCAATTTTTCCTTGCGGACGAGTGGAAGGCCAAGGACAATCTCAATGCCATATTGAGAATATCGCTTCCGATCAAGAACCATTCTAGATGGTGGTTGGACCCTCAGAGCTTCAGGAGGGCGTGTCCCTAAGTCTTCTGCGCCCCGACCTAGTGTTGTTCTCCGACGCTTCCATCACGGGCTGGGGAGCAACACTAGGAGGTAGGAGGGAAGGAAGTGTCAGGCTCCTGGAGAGGGGAACAGGTAGCCTGGCATATAAATGTCAAAGAACTGGCAGCAGTATTTCTGTCCCTGCAGTTCTTCGAAGGAGTTTGGAGAACAAGATTGTTCAGATAAACTCGGACACTACCACAGCACTCGCTTATTTAAAAAACCAGGGAGGAACACACTCCAGAACGTTGTTTTCCCTAGCGAGAGAGATTCTGCTGTGGGCAAAGAGAAAAATGTGACTATCCTGACGAGATTCATTGCAGGAGTGCAAAACAAAACGTCAGGGCAGATCTTCTCAGTCGTCGGAACAAGTCCTACGACGGAATGGACCTTGAACGAAGACGTTTGTCGAGACCTTTGGACGTTGTGGGGACGTTCCACTGGTCGACTTATTCGCGACGTCAAGGACCAAGAGACTTCCTCTTTACTGCTCCCCGGTCCTGGATCCAGAAGCAATCGCGGTAGACGCTTTGCTTTGGAATTGGACGGGTCTAGACTTGTACGCCTTCCCACCATTCAAGATTTTGGGGGGAAGTCATGAGGAAGTTTGCGGCCTCAGAAGGACCGAGGTTAACCCTGATCGCTCCGATGTGGCCAGCGAGAGAATGGTTCACAGAGGTCATGTCTTTCCTTGTAGACTTTCCAAGGACATTGCCCTGGAGGAAAGATCTACTCAAACAGCCCCACTTCGAAAGGTTTCACCAAAACCTCTCCGCTCTGGGTCTGACTGCGTTCAGACTATCGAAAAGTTGGCCAGAGCGAGAGGTTTTTCGAAAGCAGCTGCGAGAAGCAATCTCACATGCAAGACGTGCTTCCACAAGAGCTGTTTACCAATCGAAGTGGGCTTCCTTCAGGGCATGGTGTAAAAGGAGGGAGTTCCTCTTCCTCGACCTCTGGTGAACCAAATAGCTGATTTTCTGCTCTTCCTTAGGAATGTGCAAAAATTAGCGGTCCCTACCATCAAGGGATATAAAAGGCATGTTTGTCAGCGGTTTTTAGGCACAGAGGCCTTGACCTGTCTGACAACAAGGACATTCATGACCTTTTAAAGTCTTTCGAGACATCGAAGGTTTCCTCAAATGAGACCTCCATCATGGAACCTTGACGTAGTCCTTAAATTCCTTATGTCAAGCCCTTTCGAACCGCTTCAGGCAGTGTCTCTTCGAAACCTGACAAGGAAGGCTCTTTTCCTAACTTCTCTTGCGACGGCTAAGAGAGTTAGTGAAATTCAAGCGTTTAACAAGTTAATGGGATTCAAAGGAGACAATGCTGTCTGCTCGTTGAACCCAACTTTCTTGGCGAAGAATGAAAATCCTTCGAACCCTTGGCCGAAGACTTTCGAGATCAAGGGTATGTCAAGTCTGGTGGGCCAAGAACCAGAGAGAGTCCTGTGCCCGGTCAGGGCTCTCAAGTTCTACGTGCATAGAACGAAAGAGGTAAGAGGTCCCTCAGGTAATCTCTGGTGCTCTGTGAGAGACCAGAGTTACCTTTATCGAAGAATGCTTTTGCTTTCTTTCTAAGGGACATCATTCTGGGAGGCTCATTCATCTTTCCAGAAGACTGATTTGAGCCTCTTACGAGTGAAAGTGCACGAAGTTCGAGCCGTCGCTACCTCTCTTGCCTTCCAAAAGAACATGTCAATCAAGGACATCCTTGATTGCACCTTTTGGAGAGTAACTCCGTCTTCGCCTCACATTACCTAAGGGATGTGAGAACGATTTATGACGATTGTAATGCACTGGGGCCATACGTTTCTGCGGACACAGTATTGGGGTCCGGTAAGTAGCTCTTTCCCTATCCCTTTAGTTAGGATTAGGTTAGTTTGTTTGTTGTGTTTTTTAGGTTGTGGTGAGTCTTATGTGAAGATCTCCCATCCTTTAGTTAGTTTTAAGGGGTTTTTTTGTGAATAGTTGGTCAGGTGGTGGTCAGTTGCTTCGTTGCCCTCATTTGTATGGCCTCGATGATCTTGTCACGTTGAGGTCTCGTACCCGTTGACAGATCATCCAGAGCGCACCAGCACTACAGGTCTCCACCTGGCTGGCAACTCTGATTTAAGCAAAAGCAGCCATTACGTGACAGTAATCACATAGTCTACTTTGCAAACAGGTGAGGAACCAAGATGTATATCATCTACTTAATTTAAGTTTCCTAAAAAATCCTATTCTGTCTCTTCCCACCATCCGAAGGTGGGATTCAGCTATATATATATCTGTCAGGTAAGTGGCATGAACAAAATGTTATTGTTATTATACAATTAAGTTTGTTCATACTTACCTGGCAGATATATAATTTAAAGTGCCCGCCCTCCTCCCCTCAGGAGACAGAGGCATTAATAAAATATGATAGAGTGGGAATGGTTCCTGATATCCGCCTGCCCAGCGGCGGGAATGGGTACTACCACCTGGCCGCCCACTGCGTGTGCCGCGAGTTTTGAAGAAATTTCTGTCGGACGTCAGAAAATACGCTATATATATATCTGCCAGGTAAGTATGAACAAACTTAATTGTATAATAACAATAACATATCAGAGCGAGGCTCGCCAAGATCAAGCCCCTCGTAAGGACGTCTCTGAATACGCACAACACGCTCGACGTCCTGCACATTTAGTCGTTAAGGAAGATAATGTTAACGAAACTCGACGTCCTGCTTTTCGTGATGTTAATCAGGACGCTTTTGAGGAAGCTTCCAACGACATTTGACGTCCTGCTCATCGAAGGGCTCGCCAGGACGCTCGTGAAGACGCTTCGCAGGATGCTCGGCGTCCTATGCATTGGGACGCTCTCCAGGACGCTTGGGAGGACGCCTTGGAAGAGTATATAAGTCCGAAGCGTCATAATGTTCCACAGGATGTTACCTTCCAAGATCTTAAAGTGTCAAAGTTAGCGGTGAAACAGAAACGGATTGCTACTTCTAACCCTACTTCAGACAGGCACCCTCTTGCGAACAGGGCCTCAAGGATTAATAACATCACGGTCTTTGAAGGACGCTGCTGCTAGAGAAGAAAGAGAATCGTCTAGTGATTCGTGTCCTGCGGACGATGAAGAGCCAACAACGTCATCCTCCTCAGATTATAAGACGTTGACTCACCTTCTGAAAAACTTGTTCCCGGATAAGTTTCAGGCACCGGTTCCTTGCTGTCTGCCTTCACAGTTGGCCTCATCGAAGACCAGGAAAGCACCTGGCTTCGTTAAAATGGCCACTTCGCTCTGCGAAGAGAGCATTTAAAAGAATCCAAGATTGGATGGACTCCAGGAAGGCGAAAGGCAACACTTCCTTTGCTCTTCCTCCATCGAGACTAAGCGGGAGAGCAGGAATCTGGTATGAAACGGGAGAAGAAGCGGGATTGAAAGCTCCGTCTTCCTCCCAAGGCGATTTCGCTAACTTGGTTGACGCTCCGAGGAGGTCGTACCTTTCATCAGCAAAAGTTTCCTGGACCATGTCGGAAATGGATCACCATCTGAAAGGGATCTTCAGGACCTTAGAAGTATTTAACTTCCTGGATTGGTGCTTGGGGGCCCTGGACTTACAATCCAAAAGTCCAGACTCGATTTCATTGGAAGAATTATCCAGCGTGTTAGCATGTATGGAAAGGGCAGTAAGGGATGGCTCTGATGAACTGGCATCCCATTTTGCTACTGGACTCCTAAAGAAGAGAGCTCTGTACTGCAGTTTTGCAGCGAAATCAGTGTCTCCTGCGCAGAAGGCAGAATTGTTGTTCGCCCCTTTTTCGACACATCTTTTCCCGCAGTCCATGATAAAAGATCTGTCAGTTAACCTGCAGGAAAAGGCGACGCAGGACCTCTTGACACAGTCTTCCAGACGTCCTACAGCCCAGGCTTCTACCTCAGCCACACCACACAAGCCCCCAAGAAGAAGTTTAAGCCCCTTCGTGGAGCTCCTTCCTCGAGAGCTTTTCCTCGAGGAAGGGGGTTCTCTAGAGGCAAGGTCTCCTCAAAAACCAGGGGAAAAAATTGACATTTCTGCCCTTCAGGCACCTGTCGGAGCGAGACTCGCATTTTTTGCTCATGCGTGGAGAATAATAGGGTCGGACACCTGGTCCCTCGATATAATCGAGAGAGGATACAAGATCCCTTTCCTCTCTGCTCCTCCATTGAGCATGAAGCCTATAGACCTGTCGCCCTCATACCAGCCGGAGAAGCAACAGATATTGCTCGACCTTTTAGATCAGATGTTAGAGAAGAGAGCCGTAGAAGAAGTCCTAACGTTAGATTCCCCAGGCTTCTACAACAGGTTATTCCTGGTTCCGAAGCAGTCTGGGGGATGGAGGCCTGTCCTAGACGTCAGCAGGCTGAACCTTTTCGTGAGAAAAGAAAAGTTCAGGATGGAAACGTCCCAGTCTGTACTAGGGGCTTTAAGACCAGGAGACTGGATGGTGTCATTGGATCTCCAAGACGCGTACTTCCACGTCCCGATTCATCCTCAATCAAGAAAGTTCCTGAGATTCATCTTGAAGGGACAGGTCTTCCAGTTCAGGGCTCTATGCTTTGTACTAAGTACGGCGCCGATGGTATTCACTCTCCTCATGCGAAATGTGGCGAAATGGCTTCACTTATCAAAAATAAGGGTCTCGCTTTACCTGGATGACTGGCTAATCAGATCGTCTTCGGAGTCAAGGTGTCTGGAGGACCTTCAAACGACGTTACAGCTGACGAAGGCCCTAGGCCTAATAGTCAATTACGAAAAGTCCCATCTGATCCCCACGCAGTCCTTCGTGTATCTGGGGATTCAGATGGATTCAGTGGCTTTTCAAGCTTTTCCATCCAGGGAACGTCAGCAGAAATGCTTAGAAAAAGTGTCAGCTTTCTTAGGGAAGGAAACATGCTCGGCGAAGGAATGGATGAGTCTGATGGGAACCATTTCCTCGCTGGAGAAGTTTGTTTCCCTGGGGAGATTGCACCTCAGGCCACTCCAGTTTTTCCTAGCAGAAAACTGGAAAGACAAGCAAGATCTAGACACGACATTGATAATTTCCCAATCGGTCAAGGATCATCTGAAGTGGTGGCAAGATCCAGTCAAACTGTCAGAAGGACTGTCCCTCAGCCTTTTGAGCCCCGACCTAGTGTTGTTCTCAGACGCATCCATGGCGGGCTGGGGAGCAACACTAGGCAAGGAGGAAGTGTCAGGCCTCTGGAGAGGGGAACAGAGGTCCTGGCACATAAACCTAAAAGAGTTGGAAGCTATTCGGTTAGCTCTCCAATTCTTCGAGGAACGAGTGGTGGGCCGAGTTTGGGCCGAGTTTTCCAGATCAACTCGGACAACACCACAGCTCTCACATATATAAAAAAACGGGGGGACACACTCTCGGTCCCTGTTCGAGATAGCAAGAGAAATCCTCCTATGGGCGAAAGCTCGGAACATAGTAATCCTGACGAGGTTCGTTTCGGGAGTGCAAAATGTCCGGGCCGGATCGTTCTTCTAAGCCGCCAACATCAACTGCTTGCCACGGAATGGACTCTCCACCTAGAGGTCTGCCAAGAGTTATGGAAATTATGGGGACGCCCGCTAGTGGACCTCTTCGCAACCTCAAAAACGAAGAGGCTTCCTATTTATTGCTCGCCGGTTCTCGACCCGGGAGCGATAGCAATAGATGCCATCCTATGGGACTGGACGGGGATGGACGTCTACGCCTTTCCCCCCATTCAAACTCTTAGGAGGTAATCATGAAGTTTTGCGGCGTCTCCGGGAGCGAGAATGACACTAATCGCCCCGTTTTGGCCTTCAAGCGACTGGTTCACGGAGGTCATGTCTCTCCTAGTAGACTTCCCAAGAACCCTTCCAGAGAGAGCCGATCTTCTCAGACAGCCCCACTTCGAGAGGTACCATGGAAACCTCTCCGCTCTGAGTCTGACTGCGTTCAGACTATCCAAAAGTTGGCCAGAGCGAGAGGTTTTTCAAGACCGGTGGCAGAAGCTATTGCCAACGCTAGAAGAGCTTCCTCTCGAGCAGTTTATCAATGTAAGTGGGCTGTCTTCAGGAAGTGGTGTATGAAGAAAGGTATTTCCTCCTCCACGACCTCTGTGAGCCAGATCACTGATTTTCTCCTGCATCTGTGAAATGTGGACAGACTTGCGGTGCCCACGATCAAGGGATATAAAAGTATGTTGTCAGCTGTCTTCCGTCACAGAGGGTTAGACCTGACAAACAATAAAGACCTTCACAATCTTTTGAGGTCCTTTGAAACATCGAAAGTACCGCAGCCTAAGGTCCCATCATGGAACCTGGACGTAGTTCTGAAGTTCCTTATGTCAAGTCCATTTGAACCTCTGCATGCTGCCTCGTTGAAAGACGTTACAAGAAAGGCGATTTTCCTAACCGCTCTTGCCACAGCAAAGAGGGTTAGTGAAATTCAAGCAATAAATAGACATGTGGGCTTCAGGGGACACAATGCAGTGTGCTCCCTGAGCCCTTCCTTCTTAGCGAAGAACGAAATTCCATCTAACCCCTGGCCGAAGACCTTTGAGATCAAGGGGTTAGCAGAGATCATTGGACAAGAGCCAGAGAGAGTCCTGTGCCCTGTCAGGGCTCTCAAGTTTTATTTGGAAAAAACTAAAGACTGTCGGGGTCCTTCGGAAAATCTGTGGTGTTCCGTTAAGAGACCAGACTTTCCAATGTCAAAAAACGCACTGGCATTCTTTTTACGAAGCACCATCAGGGAGGCCCATGCGTCCTGTCCAGATGGTGATCTGAAACTTTTGAAAGTAAAAGCCCATGAGGTGAGAGCTGTCGCAACCTCAATGGCGTTTTCAAAAGAATATGGCACTCAGCGATATCCTAAGTGCTACATTTTTGGCGAGCAACTCTGTGTTCGCTTCACACTACCTGCGGGATGTGAAGACGGCATATGAGAACTGCGAGTCGCTAGGACCATACATATCCGCAGAAATATTATTGGGGGCAGGAAGTAGCACGAATCCTATCCTATAGAAAAGGGATAGGTGTGCTTTTAATGTTGTTTACGGTTGAAGGGTTGGTCGCTTAAGGCGCTTTCCCTTTCTTTAGCCTAGAAGTTATGTGACTAACTTCGATAGGTTAGGTCAGGTGGTGGTTTTTAGCTTCGTTGCCCTCACAGTATGGTCAATATGGTCTAGTCGCATTGTGGTCACGCTCCCGTTGACAGATCATCTAGAACTCACCAGCTATATAGGTCACTACCTTGCTGGAGACTAGTAAACAGCAGAAGCAGACTTGGTGACAGTAATCACGAGTCAGCTATGCTAACAGTAAGGAACCAAGGTGTCAATCATCTGCATGTAATTTGTTTCCTAAAATCCTTCTATTCTGTCCCTTCCCACCTCCAATGGTGGATTCAGCTATATATATATCTGTCAGGTAAGTTTCGTGAACAAAATGATATTGTCATGATACAATAAAGTTTGTTCATACTTACCTGGCAGATATATATAATTAAGTACCCACCCACCTCCCCTCAGGGGACAGTGGTATGAAAAATCTGAATAGAAAATGGGAATGGTTCCTGATATCCGCCTCCCAGCGGCGGGAATGGGTACTAACCACCTGGCCGCCCACTGCGTGTGCCGGGAGTTTTGAAATTCTGTCGGTCTTCGGAGAATACAGCTATATATATATATCTGCCAGGTAAGTATGAACAAACTTTATTGTATCATGACAATATCATTTCTTTTAGGATAAACTTTAGTTTGTTTGGCAAGGAAGGGTCTTTCAGTTCAAGATTCTTTGTTTTGGACTTTTGGACTGGTCACAGATCTTTGGAGACACCTCAGTTACCAAACAAACTGTGCCAGTGGTGGGCATGTTCATTAACAGGGAAAAGACAGGCTTGACACCTACAAGAGGCAATTTATTGTATCTGGGAATGGAGCTAAACACAGCAGAGAGTGTGAATGCTTCTTGCTCTCTGGAAGGAGTTGTTGAAGGTAGTCGTGTGGGATTTATACTAATCCCTTTCCAAACCTTGCTTTTTGATCCAGCACCTCTTGCATTCATTATTTGTGTCAAATGTGTGTTTTTTCATGCATAAGCTGTTTGTCTATTATTTTCATGTGTAAGCACTGTGTTTAATTTCATGCCTTTATTAATGATCAGTTGTAAAGCAATGATAAATGGAACCAAGTGAAATAGTTATAACCAGGTATAAACATGTAAATATGGTTGAACAGCACCTCAGTAAATCGTGTAATTTACTGTAGAGGTAAAAATGTTTAATCATGGGGTCTATGGTATAAATGTGGCATTTGCAGTTTGTTGCCTTCAGTTATTAACTGCCATACGTAAACAGTGGAAGACTTATTTCTATTTCGTTTTAATTTTTTCACTATATTTAATGCACAGTATTTTCTATATACACAATTTTGTAAAGATATCATTATTGTTAGTACACATATTTCCACTATCATTGTACCAGATTTACAGTTTTTAATTGATGTAAATTTATTTACTTATACAGAAATTTAAATTTTGATGTAAATGCTGATTCCAGATGTTTATACTTTGTCATGTAAAAATGTAATGTTTATCTTTTTATCTTTGTTCGACTACAGATCTGAAGGCTGATGTGCATCACAAGGATAGCTCAGGAAGTGAAGAAGGTGCCAAATGTGAAGCAGCTGCAATTGCCATGGTGAACAGTGATGCCCCAGAAATGACACTTCGGGAAAAGAGACCTAAAGGTAATCTTGAAGGGATAGGATCATCATCATTATTGCTGCTATTTTTATTGTTTAACTCCAAAATGAAATAACCTTTGAGTTTTACTAGTACTACAGCATAGTATTTGGTCATCATCTATTTCAAGAGGTAGTCTAAATTCCAGTACAGAATTTAGTGAAGCAATGACTTTCCATTATTGCTGTTCTTGATTTATTGCTTGGTGTTGGTTTTAGAAGACCCCTTCAGACCTCTGGTAATTTTTTTTTATTTTTCTTATTCCTCTATTTCTTTTTAATTGTAATTTTTTTTTTTGTAAAAGTTTGGTGGTTAAATAAAAGAAAAATGTTTGTTTTTGAGATTATTTGCACAAGTAATTTGTTTAATTTTTCTTGTGTCAAAATTTCAGAAGGTGTGGGAGGTGGAACATCTAGTAGTAGCCGTGGCTTGTGTGTCTCTGAGGGAACATTGGGTAGTGTCTCAGAAATCACTGAAGTTCGAGGTAATGCTTCCGCTACTGCAAAACATTCACAGGTGAGATCAATTTGCGTGTCATCATATCAGTGAGTGATGGCACAGTCTACCCCAATTACGTACATTATGTTCTTAGTAGGTGCAATAATATTCTTTTATTTACATGTATAGCTTTGGCCAAACTTAAATTACTTTTTCATTTCATGTAAACAAGTCTACTACTTTTTCAGGTGGCATGCAAAGTATTAGTGAGAAAACTATTGCTAAGTGATAGAAGATTTAGTCAATGATTGTTTGATGATTTTGACATGTAAATAAGAATGAAAACAAGAACAAGCCAAATAACTTAGTGTTAGGTTAGGAAAGTAAAAGGAGCCATGATAAGTAAATAATATGAGGCAATGGAGTCGGGGTTTGTAGGGATGCTATGAAGAATATAGTACTACTGGCAGTGTGCAGGGTAAACTGTAAGAGAAGTATATCTTTTACTTTGATTTGACCAGGAATATTACTACTAATGAGAACAATTGTGTGGATATGACAGGCCAACCTTATGTTAAGATTTCAAGGCACTGGAAACTATGGTACAGCATTTGATAGAGTTGATCTGTTTCGTAAGGAAACATAACTTGTAAATAGCCTTATTAAACTAGTTCAAAACTCTCAGCATATTTTAATATTTTTTGTTGATGCTAACATTCCTGAGTTAACTCGGGAGTATAGAGTTTACTATTTTCACTGTATTTTTAAATCATGCAGTATTATAAAGTGTTACTTTGACTGTTAGAATGGTAAAAAGAAGAAATTAAGATTTATATTAATGAAAAATTCCAAATTTAGGGTTTTTTCTTGCTTTGTAAGTTATGAACTTGGAGAGAATTCCGTAGGAGGAGTGTCTGACATGGGAAGTTCACAAAGTATGTAATCAATACAAATTGCCATCAATTGACAAAAATATTTGCTAAGCATTTTTTATGTGGAGACGGAATATAGAAAATGGGAATTCATCAAAGAACGAGTTAACTCTGGAAGATTGAAATAGGTAGGAATATTTTAAGAGTGTGAACAAGTATTCTCGAGATTGTAAGAAGAATATCACAGGGTAGTTAATCACGAGAATACTCAGGATAATTGGGGAAGGGGTTAAAGGAACAGGTTCGTTTTCTACCTCGTTGTTTCTTCTGTTTCTCTGCAAAAATTCTTACTAGAAGAATAGGCATGCAGAGCAAAATCTAAACTTGTGACCCTGTCTGTTTGTATCCATGAATGTTCGTAACTTGATTGTTCGTAAGTAGGGTATGTATTACTTTTTGTATGTACTCTTGTGGTGGTATTGTTTTTTGGAAGTAATTCTATGTTTTCACTGGTGTACAGTATTAATTTGGTTGCTAGATAAGCTGTTATAGCTGTTACAGGTAGTAGTGATGCACCAATAGTGTCTGTTATTACTTTATCTACTGTCCTATTGTTGATTGAGTTGGTTGGGGAGGTTGTTCCTCTCATGATGATGTCACTTGCCTTATCCAAGAGTGACTTCTGTATGTCCAGAAACTGCAACTTCTCAGATGGATTAGTTGAAAGAGTTTTGTTTCCCCTCCACAGCAGCTGCCGAGGTAGTTGATGCTTTTCGCGATGTCTGCTTTTGCATTCTTGTGAATCATGCACCATTTGCATTCTGGTACTGTTTACTTACTTGAAATCATCAGCGGATTGCTTTTTACTAACATCATCACTACCATTAGTTGCAGAATGAAACCTATTTTGGAAATACTATTTTTTTCATAAATTATCAAGATTAAATTTTAATTACAAATGCAGTAAATTAAATTAAGGGTGTGATTTTGCCAGTTTTGGTTGTTGCTTTGACTATTTAAAGGTTTTTTGTGCACTGCACATTATTTATTTCTTGAGACACGGCTACTATCTTAAATTTGGTGTTTACTTTCATAACACTCGCGTGAAGGATGAATAAAATTTTATTTTTATTTATGGAAATCATTATTGAAAATTAGCACATTTTTAGAAATTTGACAAGTGTAATTCAACTCATAATAAACATATGTTAGTTTTGGTAACTGACATCAGAAAACATCTGTTTCTTGATTTGGTTGTGTATGTCAATAAGTATTTACTGTTGTTTATGTCAGTGTCTTGCACACAATAGTAAATGAGTTCTTAACTATTAGAAACACTAATGAATTTTCAGAGAAGCCACAAGCTTGGCAAGCATGGTTGAATGTATGAAGATCTGCATTTAACCTAAAGAACTTTTGCTTCTACACCTATTTATTAGTTAAAATCTAACTTAGACATAATATGCATTATCACTGGGGTTTACCAAAACTGAGATAGACATAAGAGCCTAGCCTTCTATAATCTTCTGAAAAAGAAGCTTGCACATTAACCATAACCTCATGTAATCAACCTAAAATGCAAAGCACCAGTATGAGTATGATTTCATCATAATCTTCTTTCTTTTGTATTAACCCTTCTCATCAAACTTTTTCCATTGTTCCACCAACCAATAACGACAAATTGAACATGGATTAGTAATTGTACATATGTTTGTTCATATACGAAACAAACCTTCGGTCTTAAGATTAGGATTTACTAGCGCCAAGCTGGAAACTGGTAGAATTAAAATTACACTTGTGAGATCCAGGGACTAATGGCATCTATACCAGGTCACGGGGCATGTATACCCAGAATGCCCACGGCTACCTGTGACCCACCAGTTATTTTCCTACCGCCTTTAATTTAAGACGTGTTACTGTCTATCTGATTTAAAGCCGGTTTTTCAGTTTGCCCGTTCTTTATCCATTTCATTTTTCATTTTTCATTTCCTATTACCTTTTCTTCCTCCGAGCGTGATCAGTGTGAGGTAAGAGTGTATACGTGGTATGATGGACGTTTCGAAGAGGAGACAAAGGAAATGCCCAGGAGTCAGTGGCTTTCCATGTTCTAGGTTCCTAACTTCGGTGTCGACGGATCCTCATCCAACGTGTAGTAGGTGCAGGGAAAACGTATGTACGATTACTAATCCATGTTCTGTTTGTCGCGGTTGGTCGGTGGAACAGTGGAAGAAGTTCTATGGGAAAAGCCAATACAAAAGGAAGGTGGTGACGCCATTTTTGGATGACCAAACCTTACCGGCTTCTTTTGTATCGGCAATAAACCAGGCTGCTCCATATGTTTCTCCACCTGCTTTTGATTTGTCTCATACCCCTTCGGTTTCTCCTAGCAGTTCAGTATCGGAAACGTCAGGAGGGGCCTTGGTAATCTTATGAATAATATGTACTCTCCTTTCCCGTTCCCAGCAAGTATAGAGGGGGAGATCCGCCATCTTTGTTCCAGGCTCCTGCTCCTCAAGCGCATAGGTTAGATGGTATGTGGTCAGCGCTAGGCCTACCAGGCGTACCAACCTTGGATGGTCTGCTTGCGCATTATATGACGTCACGGTTCCAGCAGGGTCCGGCAGCGCTGAATGTTCCTCATCCCCCGGGCTTACAATTTATGGGAATTAATGCCGCGGCTTCACCATCACACTCAGTGTTTACAGCGATTGCAGAACGTGGGAGGTAGTTTGGCAGCAAACGTGCGAGGTTTGCCAGCAGAAACCTCTCAGTCTCTCACTACGAGAGGCGGGATGACGTCACAACATAGCACACACCGATATGGCAGGTGTGATTGACGTCACAGGACCGATTCTCGGCCTATTTCGCTGCACCCAGACGCTAATACGCCTTCTGACCCGTCAACGCAAACTGTAATGCAGAAATTACAGGATATAGAGAAGAGAATGAATAAGAGAGACAAAAAGAAAAAGTGTGATTCGCCTTCTTCGTCTTCTTCTCTAGTTCTGCGTCATCGCTAAGTCCCGATAACGTCACGGCGAGCGCCAGTCAAGCGTTGGAGGAGGATTCGGGAGTTCCTGGCGGATCCTCGGGCTAAGAGGAGAAGAATCAATTCTTCCTCTTCTTCGGACGAAGACTGTCATTTCCAAGTCAGCAAGGAAGGTCGGGAAGTCAGTGGCTATTAAGCACAAGGTTAGCAGACGAAGCCGTTCGCAAGAGTCCGAACAAGCGAGAGAGGTGACGGCCGCCGGCGAGCTAGCGGCCGATGCGGATGTTGCCAGTTCGGATCGCAAAAACTACCGTACCTCTGGTAAAATCGACGTTGGCGGCGAAAGCTGCAGCAGAGGATGGAATGCAGGTCCCAGTTTCGCCCGTAAGTCCGTTCAATACGTACGAAGGACGATAAGGCTCCTATTAAAAGTACGAAAAATAGAGAGTTGGCAACCTCGGCGGATACGTTCGTGGAAGGCAGTGTCGTCTGGATAGAAGGTCGAGGCCGGGCTCGCCGACGCTCGAAAACGATGCCATACTAATAGAGACGAACTTATATCTGTCTTAAGGGAGCCTCATCTTGGAGATCTAGACGAGATTCTTGCTCTAGATCCGTGAGCAGAGAAAGAGTGAGGCGTCTCGTTCCCCTGCTGACTCATCCGGGATCGAGCCAACAGCGGCCAGCAACGATCAAAGAGACCGCGCCGTTCTTAGTAGGGGCAGGCGGCCGTGGAATTCCGGGCCGTTCTGTCAGAAGATAGGGGCGAGACAACATCCCTTGTGACGGAGAATAATGGTACACTAGAGCCGGAGGAAGGAGGGAAAAACCAAGAGTTTCTGGCCTCGTATGCAAGAGGTGATTGATTTGATTCGTCAATTCAATAACCTTTCGGAGAAGACAGAAACACCGGCCAGTATGCTTCCGCCTGGAATTGACATGGCATTTGGATTAAAGAGGGATACCAAGGCGTCCTATGAATTGCCTTGTTCGAGTCATGCGGAATCGGTCTTGCAACATGTAAACGCAAGATTGCAGGGAGGGATAATTCCTTAAGATCTAATAGATCATTTAAATTTATTCCCCCTCCAATGATAAAGCAAAGGAAATACGTATTATACGACACCGAAGGTCCCTTTGCTGTCTAGACAAATGAACCTAATGTTGTAAGGTTAAGGCCTGGATTAACCTTGGACCTAGGTTTAAAATGGAGTGCCCTTTGATGACGTACCAAGAGGCTGCTACGTTAGAAGCAACAGCTTCTTCTGTCTTTCAGGCTGCTTCTTGGTTAGACCTTTGGTCATCAGCAGTGGCGAAGATTGCATCCTCGGAAGCAACAACAAAAGTAGTGGATGAAAAACCATTGTAATTAGATTACTACAGTCAGGTTCCAAGGCGAGTTGCGTAACCTGACAAACGTAAGGCCAATGTTTGGGCAAATATCCTGCTAATGAGGAGAGATGCAGCGTGCTAGACTAAGCCGCAATGTGGATTTGGATTCCTGTTAGCAATGAGGAATGGGGATATCTTGGAATCGCAACTGCTGTTGCCAGAAGGTCATACTGGAAGAGGCGATAGATAGAAGAAGGATGGACACTAACGATAGGTTGGTGCAACAGGCAGTTAGGAAAATGTCTAACAGTCAAACTACTCCTTTGGAGGGAAGACAACAGCAGATGTCTCGAAAGAAGACAGTGAGGACATAGCATCCCTAATAGAGTCACAAGCCCCTCTTCCCCAAAGAGGCTAACTCATCGGCTCCCTTTCACAATAGAAACAACAGAGGAAGGGGCAATAGGGGAAGAGGGAGAAGAGCTCAAGAAGATAGGATGGGCGCCTCCCATCACTCGGCCACACCAGTGGGGGGTTGCCTGGCAAATCACTGGGAGGTGTGGCAGGAACTAGGGGCAGAGCAGTGGGGGTGGTGGATGTTCTCAGGATCGGGTATTTGATCCCGTTCGAGGTAACCCCCGCCCCTGACAGATCAACCATTACCCCACGTCACTTATGCCCACAAATCTCAGAAGGCCACTATTCTTCAGGACGAAGTGAAGAAGATGATGGAAAAAGGAGCTGTGCAACAATGTTATGCAGTTTCCGCCGGGCAAAAACAAAAGGCTTCTACAGCAGGATTTGTTTTCCTGGTACCCAAAGCCAACGGGGAGTGGAGGACAGTAATAGACCTGTCAACGCTGAATCTGTTTATAAGGAAAACCAGTTTCAAGATGGAAACTCCAAAAACGGTTTCTACAAGCAGTCAGAATCGGAGACTTCTTTTATGCTGACAGTCGATCTAAAGGACGCATACTTTCAGATACCAGTCCATCAGTCTTCAAGGAAATTTCATCTGCTTCAGTCTTGCAGGGAAAGCTTTCGAATTCAAGGTCCTGTGCTTCGGATTGACAACGTCTCCTCAAGTTTTTACAAGAGTGTTCACCCTCGTGTCGGCATGGGCGCATGCTCAGGGATCAGGCTAATAAGATATCTGGACGATTGGCTGGTGTGATAGCAAAGTCCAGGGAGAAATTACTCAGGGACAGGGCGGCCCTCCTGCAGCTTTGTCACAGCCTAGGTATTGTGGTAAAAAAATCAGGAGAAGTCGCAGGGTTGGATCCAAGTCAACGTTTGGAATATCTGGGAATGGTGATAGACCACAAACACAAGCCAAAGTATTCCCGACAGACCAAAGAATAGAGAAATGCAAACAAGTGGGTGAATGCCTTTCTGGGAAAACAGACACAGCCAAGGCAAGAACAGTGGCAGGTGGTGCTGGGAATCCTAACCTCCCTGGAGAAGCTAGTACCACAAGGAAGGCTACACCTTCGGCCTTCGGTCCCTACAATGGAGGATAAGAAGGATTTTAGTTTTGGTACACCAATAGTAGATCACCCGTACGAGCAAATTCCTTTGTCGGCAGAAGTGAGGAAAGACTTGCTGGTGGTGGGTGAACGACGACAATCTGACAGTGGGTGTCCCCCTTCAACAATCCTCTCCAGACCTCTTGCTGTTCTCGGATGCGTCACTAGAAGGCTGGGGAGCCCATATGGAGGAGTTGATGGTGTCAGCAAAATGGAGTTGCAGGACAGAGAACTCCATATAAACGTGGCTGGAGTTGAAAGCAGCTTTTCTAGCTCTACAGGAATTCCAGGGAGAGAGTAAAGGACACTCAGTGGTATTGATGTCAGACAACACCACAGTAGTAGCTTATATAAACAAGCAAGGAGGCCTAGTTTCTCGGCAGTTACATGTGATGACAGTTCAACTTCACCAGTGGCCTATAGAGAACCTGGTAGACATCAAGGCCAGGTATATTCCGGGAAAAAGAAACATAGTGGCCGACAAGTTGAGCCGCAGGGATCAGATTCTGGGAACGGAGTGGTCCCTGCACCAACAGGTAGTGGACAGGATGCTCATGTTGTGGGAAAGGGAAGGACCGATCATAGACCTATTCGCAACCAGGTACAACAAAAAGTTGGAAGTGTATTGTTCAGTAGTCCCAGACGCAGAGGCAGTAGCAGAAGAGCGCTACAACACCCCTGGGGACAATCTGGACGTGTACGCATTTCCTCCATTTTGTCTAATCCGTCAGGTTCTGAACAGGGTAATGCGGTCTCAGAACCTCAAGATGACCCTGGTAGCCTCGTTATGGCCGAAAAGCAGAGTGGTTTCCAGACCTACTGGAACTCCTAGTAGAATGTGCCAAGAGAGTTACCTCCATGGAGCAACCTACTGTGTCAGCCGCACGTGGGAGAGGTACCACCAATCGGTGAAGTCCCTATCGCTTCACGGGTGGAGACTGTCAAGTATCTCCTCCGAGCGAGAGGGTTTTTGCAGAAAGCAGCAACTCAGATGGCAGGTAATATCAGAAAATCATCTGCGACAGTATACCCAAGGAAAGTGGTCAGCATACTGTGATTGGTGTCGTAGAGGGAACTTGTCTCCACTCGGTACCACTATTCAGCAGTTAGCAGACTTTCTGATATATCTCAGAACAGAAAAACATATGTCTGTATCTGCAGTGAAGGTACAGGGCGCTCTAGCCTCAGTCTTACGAATGAAAAGGAGTGGGACATATCGTCTTCATGGGAGTTGGCCATGCAGATGAGGAGCTTTGAACAGTCATGACCCACCAAAGGAGCTAAAAGCCCCAGATTGGGATCTGACCAGGGTACTGAGTAGTCTGACAAAAACCCCCCTACGAACCACTAAGGCAGTCCACGGATAGGAGCCTGACCCTGAAGACAGTCTTCTTATTGGCCCTGGCCTTCAACCAAAAAGGGTGGGGGAGCTACATGGCCTCTCATATCTCATAAAGCACTCGAGAGGTTGGAGATCAATGGTATTTGAGTTTGTCCCAGAATTCGTGGCCAAGACCCAAAATCCAACAATAGTAGACGGCAGATTCGACTCCTTTACCATACCTTCCTTTGGCAGACTTTGTAGACAACGACAAAGCTGAGATGCTCCTGTGCCCCGTCAGGGCACTAAGGGAGTACTTAAAGAGAACAAGGCACCTCAGGCCGGGTGCCGGAGGTTGTTTGTAAGTACAGGACGGAACAGAAGGAAGTGTCCAGGAATACAATATCGTTTTGGCTAAGGGAGACGATCAGAGATGCTTATATGGCAGAAGACAGAGGGTCAGATAGCCAGGTAAGGGAGCTAGAGCTCATTACATCAGGGTGTGAGTGCTTCTCCGGCATTTAAGAAGAACATGTCTGTGGATAGAATTCTGAAAGCTGGTGTGTGGAAACTCCAAACAACTTTCACCTCATTTTATTTGAAAGATGTTGCCCATAGATCCTTGGACACCTTTTCCTTGGGTCCAGTGGTGGCGGCCCAACAAGTGATATAGTTCATCCAGTGCCCCTGGCGGGTCAGTTTGCGTCTAGTCTAAGATGAAGGTATGAAAGTAGAACGAATGGGATGACTGGTCTTTTTTTCTTTACTACTTCTTCCTACTCCTTTAACTAGGGCAATATGAAGGAGAGTACCATCATGTGCTGGAACGGACTAGATGCAGGTGAGGTGGTCAGCCATACTGTGAAGCTATCTTAGGTTATGATATACTTTTCAGTAGCAACACACCCCTCTGGATAATAGGGAAAAAGAAAAGAGGGGTGAAGGTGGATCCAGTTGCAAGGGACAAGAGTAAACAGTAGAATGGTATCTACACCCAGTGGGGGAAAACCAATAGATCCGCTTATATCTTTGGTTCTAGGTTCATTGTCCATTCTCTTAGAATTTCCCTATATATTCGGAAATGGATAAGGTGGCAAACTCCCAGTCAGTTGTAGAGACTTACCTCCCTCCAATAGTAAGTCTATCCTAATGTTAAGACCGAAGGTTTGTTTCGTATATGAACAAATACCAAATTTGTAACTAATTTGTATTTTTCATAACTAACAAACCTGAGGTCTTAACAGGTAAAGGCCCACCTCGAACCACCCCTCTAGCAGTCTAAACTGGGTTAGAAATATAACTGGTGGGTCACAGGTAGCCGTGGGCATTCTGGTATACATGCCCCGTGACCTGGTATAGATGCCATTAGTCCCTGGATCTCACAAGTGTAATTTTAATTCTACCGGTTTCCAGCTTGGCGCTAGTAAATCCTAATGTTAAGACCTCAGGTTTGTTAGTTATGAAAAATACAAATTAGTTACAAATTTGGTATTTTCTCTGCACCTACTGCATGTTGCGTGAGGATCCATACACACCGAAGTTAAAAATCTCGAACAAGGAAACCCACTCGCTCCAGGGCATTTCCTTTGTTTCTTGCAAGATCCTGAAGAAAGCTTCGTTGGTGAGGCAAAATTCTCCATGATCTTTTACTACTTATACAAACCTACAAGATCACACACACTGAACACACCCAGAGAAAAGATAGGAAAACGGGCAAACTAAACCGGCTTTAATCACGTCCTCTCTTAAAGGTAGTAAAAAAGTAACTGATGAGCTCACGGGATGCCTAAGGCTTTGTGGGAGCTACCAAATACTCTGTGAGCAGTTACAGATCCCAATGGTCCCTGGATCACACAAGTTTTTTTTTTTTTATTAATTTTACTAGATTTCCAGCTGTCACTGGAAGATTGAAAAATGCAAATTGATAAAAAATTTGTTATTTTGGAACAAAATTTTAAGGATTGCATGAGACAAGAGTGTACAGGCAGTCCCCGGGTTACGACGGGGGTTCCGTTCTTAAGACGCGTCGTAACCCGAAACTCGTCGTAAGCCGGAACGACATTGTTGAAAACATGTCCACAGGGAAAATTTGACTAATATGCAATTTTTCTTAAGGCCGTATCTCTAAAATTATCACTAATTTACTTTTTTCATGTGTAACACTGTGTATTCACAAATTACTGTATATTTTCATTAAAATACAAGAGAGAGAGAGAGAGAGAGAGAGAGAGAGAGAGAGAGAGAGAGAGAGAGAGAGAGAGAGAGAGAGAGAGAGATTATATAAAACCATTAAATTCGTTGACCATTGTATGCATTGTTACTTTCCCAGCTCCTAGTGTCACTGGAGTTATGAGGTAGGGAAATTGATACGATACAGAAAAAGACAAAGGGAAGAATTTTCTTTTGAAATTAGTTATCGTATTATTACTACTTCTATTATTATTATTATTATTATTATTATTATTATTATTATTATTATTATTTGATATTATAAACACGTGCATCTACCATAAAAAATTCTCTCATTCAGTAAGAAAGAGGAATTATCCTTACAAGTGAAATGGAAAGGTCATTTTCATCTCTTTAAAATACGACCATTATGAATTTTTTAATTAAAGTTTTATTATTATTATTATTATTATTATTATTTATTATTATTATTATTAAATAACTGAAATTATCAATAAACATTTTACATACTAGTACCATAAAAATTCTTTCATCTCGGTAAAAGAGAGAGAGAGAGAGAGAGAGTTAACTTTAATTAAAAGTGACATGGATAGATTAGTACATATTGTATTTCTTTAAAAAACTATCACATATGAATTTTGTAATTACAGTTATTATTATTATTATTATTATTATTATTATTATTATTATATTATTATTATTATTATTATTATTATTATTATTATATTTGAAAGTATTAAAAACAAATAGTACAAGTACATAAAAATCTCGAGTCTCAGTAAATGAGAGGAGGGTAGAAGAGAGAGAGAGAGAGAGAGAGAGAGAGGAGAGAGAGAGATGGGGGGGGTTGGGGGGGGGGTGGGGGGGGGGGAGAGATGGGCAGGAGAGAGAGAGGAGAGGGGGGGGGGGGGGGGGGGGGGGGAGGGGGGGGGGGGGGGGGGGGGGGGGGAGAATTTCATGAGCACTGATTGCAAACACAGCAGCTCTTCCCCCTCCTGGCTGTCACAGAACTTGAATATATCTGAGTTTTAGTACCTGGAGTTAGAGAAAAGGTTACTGAAAGAAGGCTGGGATTTCCTTCATTCTTCCATAATTTTTTAGTATTAATCTAAAATCGTACTAATTCACTATGGTATTTCTTTAATGAATTGATATTATTGCTGTATAAATTAATATTAATATTTGAAAATAGTAAATCATTTATTTATCATACAAAAAAACATACATCTTTGTAGTAGGAGAGAGAGAGAGAGAGAGAGAGAGAGAGAGAGAGAGAGAGAGAGAGAGAGAGAGAGAGAGAGAGAGAGAGAGAGAGAGAGAGAGAGAATTATTATTTTTATTATGTGATATCATTTCAACTTATTAAACTTACTAATACAATATTAATCAAAATTAATATTTGAAAATTAGTAAATCATTTTTGTTTGATAAAAATGTATTTAGTCATGAAAATAAACATCAAAATACACTAATTATTGATTATTTTCGTAGAGTATAAATGGATTCTTTAAGTGAAATAATGTTTCAATGATATTTTGCTGTTTTGTATTAAAGGATATGTATACTGTTTGAGAATGCGTTCTTTATCCTTGACTATGGTTACCATACAGTTTAATAGCGTAAATTAATTTATGCGCCCTCCGCTCAGAAACTAGTTCTGTGTTTGAGGTATCGTTAAAAAGCATAAAAAACCGTTGTAACCTTGGAATTTGCGTTGTAATCTAACCAGAAACTTAGTTTTGTTAATTATGTATACTGGAAACAAGCAATGATTTTTTCATTATTTGCGCTTTTGGACTGTTATAAACTGCGCATCCCAAGCTAGTGTATTCATTCGCTCGGAAACTAGTTCCGCATATGAGGCGTCACTAAAAAAATTTAAAAAATACGACAGAAAAAGTGTCGAAAATCTTCATAACCTCAAAATTTTTGTTGTAATCTAACCAAAAACTTATTTTTATTAATATACTGTACTAAACTATAAAGGATTCTTATCATAGTATGCGTTTTTTAAAAGCATCGTTAACTCGGAGCGTCGAAAGTGTCAGCGTCGTAACCTCGGAACAAGCGTCGTAACCCAGGGCGGATTTTTCAATGAATATTTAAGAAAAAGCGTCGTAACCTAGGAACTTCGTAAGCCGGAGCCGTCGTAACCCTGAGACCGCCTGTATACACAAATTATGGTTCTTTGTGATGCTGTATATATTTTAGTTTCACAGAAATTTTTTTTGGAAAGAAACTGTGCTTGTGTGTTTATGGAGCAAACTTCAGTTCTGGAATTTGAAAAAATCTAGAAACTGAAACACTGCTGGCCCAACAAACTACTGGTGGCTTATTGTGAAAAAAGTGCTGGACCATGGAAATGACCAGACCACAGAGTGCAAGATTAAAGAGGTCAGACTGTAATGAGTTTGTTGTGAACCAAATTTAGACTTGGAAAATGAAATTTTTCCATTACAAACTCATTACTTTTCTAAAAAATGATCTCTTCCCAACCCATTTATTTTTGCTTCTCTCATCTGGTTCAGATAAATGATGTTTTCTAATGTAACTGTTGGACCAAGGGCATATTATGGGGAATTCTCATATTATGGGGAATTTGCGCTTTCACACAAAAGGCTAAGAAAAATATTGGGTTTGTATTGAAAAAACACATTTTTATTTAAAAAATTCCTGTATGTTTTGAAAATATTTGTTTGTTTTATGCTTTAAGAAAATCCTTTTTGGCTTTCATATAGTATTTGTTATGGGTGAACCAGTATATTCAATATGTATTTTGTATTTGCAGTCCTTAGGGTGGTGTGGTGAGGAAAGTATGGGTGCCAATTCAAGCAGTAGTACTAGTGGTCATAATAGTGGAGGGCCACATAAACGATTACGAAGGAATGCCGTGTCAGCTGGTGCCATCACCACATCCACTCTGTGTGATTCTCACTCAGTAGACATTGTTTACCCCAAAAGTGCCAAAGGTATAGTTGATAGGAATATATATAGATATTTATGTGTATGTAATTATGTATGCATGCCTAGTATAACTTTTCACATATTTTATGTTTTGTTCATTACACTGAATCAGTTTCAACTAAACTTTGTACAGAGCTTCCTTTGATAAAGGGTTTTAAAATTTGTTCAAAAGGGCCCATTCCTCTGTCTGTCAGGATGTAATTAAGAAGCAGAATATAGGTTGGGTTCAGTATGGAGATACAGTTATACATTGGCTCATGAACTTAATTCGTTCGAGGGACGCAGTTTGTGACCTGAATCAGTTTTTCGCATTTACAATATTGTAAATACAAATCATTTGTTCAATCCTAAGAAACTGATTTCTGTCAATTTTTTTTTTCATTTTTCTGGGACAAAGAATATAGGCTTGAATTAAAATAAGCTTAATTACTTACAAATACAGTAGCACACTGAGATAACAGATCATGATGTATCTATTATATGTAACTCTGCAACTTTTTCTAAGAAAAAAAAAAAAAATAAGTAGCCAATGATGTAGGTGCTTTACCATGCACAATGTACAAAGATTATCCTGGAGTGCTTTACTTCTGAACTACAGGGGATTTGAGCTTGCCATTTTAATGGAAGGTTTGTTCTTTGATATTTTTCAGCAATTTCTTTTGATTAAATTAACTGTTAATAACTAAAGTTATGCAATATCAGTTTGTCACTGGTGTTCAAAACTTTATCACGGGCTTTTCATTTGGCCTCACTTTTTATTATCCTTAATATTTTATTCTAAGTATAAATTGTTTGTATAAAAACAAGTTGGCAGGCAACATAATATTCGTTATTCAAAAAAAGATAATTCTAATGGGTGATGAGCAGTTAATCAGTCACTGTAGATTTACCCCAAGTTCATAGGCATTTTGTCTTCAAATAAAGGTAAAAGAGCACTTTGCAGACTTAGCATAATGAAATGAGGGAATGCATTGGGCTGGTAAGAGGCTAACATATTGTGGAATATGTAAGGATGGTTCAGATTAAGATAAGGAACTAAAAAAGTGTGGCATTTTCTCAGTGATAGGCAACAGCTGTTGTATAGAAAGCGTGAAAATCAAATTTATGCAGCATATTTAGAGATACTATAGGGCATGAAAATTTACTATGGGCATGAAAATGTGCCCATATTATGCAATCTTAAGTGATGTTGATTGATTTTTCCAGTAGAGAAATGTGGCACTGTGCACTTTAGGCCTGGTGTTCATCATGGGAGCACATCTTTAGGGCTGAAGTGGATCAAGGATTGGCTGCAGCGTCGTCTAACACTCCTACACCTTCATCTCTTCCATCAGCCGTAGAACCACCTTCTCATCCTGTTAGTTTAGAGGTATTTTCATTTAATTGGAGGTGGTAGATTTTTAATTTGTCTTATTTGTCATGTGGAATGAATTATTACTCTTATGAGAATGTATTCACATGAAAGTGAAAACATTTGTTTCATACAATCAACTTACCTGTCAGATATATACATAGCTAAGACTCCGTCGTCCCCGACAGAAATTCAAATTTCGCGGCACACATTGCAGGTAGGTCAGGTGATCTACCGCCCTGCCCTGGGTGGCAGGATTAGGAACCATTCCGTTTTCTATTCATATTTTCTCTGTCGCTGGAATGTAAACAACGTTTGCAGTTCCTCTTGACTTGATTTTGGATTTCATCGCCATCGATCTTCTGGGCTATCTTTTGCAGGGAAGTACTGGATCTTTGGTTCGGCATATGCATATTAATTTGTTTTAATAACTATGGCTTCGAAAATTTCAAAGAATTGTTTACGTGTAACTACCGAACTTTTCGGTAGACACTCACATAGTTTGCAAGAAGGAAAATTTTAATATTTATTCATAATAACGTGTAGTAAATGTTAGAATTGATTGAGCTAACTTCCTTCTTGAGGAAGTCACGAATAGAATTAGTTACGCTTCCTTTAGAAGTTTTTATAGCTCTCGTACTAACGAGCAGTTAGAGCATTAACAATACTAGTAGTGTTGTATCCTCATCTCCTTCTTACTTCACAGAATCTTCAAATTCATATTGCAATTTGAAGACAAAATGAATGTAGCTCAAAATACGAGCTATTGAAAGGTAAGAAGTGATTTTAGTGTTCACAGTGCAGTGTAGGGTGCGTTCTGATCGGCTCTGTTTCGCTCCCAGGCCTAGACCTCTTCCAAGCTCACATACCCAGAGGAGAAGGAAAGTCGAAAGCCTTACGGAGGTTATGGAGAATCCCCACCGATCGGGCGTTCCCTCGGCAGGATCTGTAGAACGTCCCAGACTGCCATGGATAGCCATTGGAAAGGCATCCTTTAAAAAGTGCGTCTCTTCTTCCGTTTCTTCATCTTACATCTGAAAAGACGAAGAATGTACATGTTTGGAGTTCGGACGATCTGGCGCGTTCTCTGAAAACTAAGAGAACACTGAGCGAGAGGCTGAGAGCCAGCCAGCAAGCTAGCGCGAGCCACGTTCCAACAGCCAGCAGCGAGCCGCGTTCCAACAGACTAGCGCGAGCCGCGTTCCAACAGACTAGCGCGAGCCTCGTTCTTACAGATAAACGCGAGCCGCGTTCCAGAACTTTTCTTGGCGCAAGGCGCCTTCAGAGAGAAAACAGACGGCTAGACTGAGGAGCCTTATAGTAGAGTGGCAATCAGAAGGATGCTTCCATTGAACGTTTACTGGCAAGAGGCTCGTAAAAGAAGACTAGAGGCGCTCGGAACTATCAGGGCGCACGGGACCTTCCACGCAAGCGGAATGTTCCAGGAGCGAGTCTCCTTTCTAGCGTGCGGAACATTCCAGGCGCACGGAACTATCCAGACGCCAGGCGCTAGGCGCATCCAGGCACCAGGCGTCAGAATATTCCAGAATCTTCATTTGAGAGAGAGGTCAGTCGCGAAACTCCTCTTTGAGTTTTTTAACTTGAGCAACTTTCCCCTGGCAAATGTGCAAGATGTCGCACAGGCGGCCGTTGTTTTTGTCAGAAGGATTCTGATACTAAGAGAAGCCCCTTTTCATTATTCAGAAGACTCCTGTGTTAGGCAGTTCCAATTCCTCTTAATGCGGACTCTCTCCTTCCATCCATGCTCTTCCCTCGTTTTGAGGAGGCAAGAGCTTTGGGAGTTTTTCTTAATAAGAATCTCATCGACGTTTGGGTATGATGGCGGATAGGAAATATCTACTTCCTTCCGTAAACCCTAGTGATGAACAGGAATTCTGTCTCTTCCGCGATTTATGAGGAAATCACGAAGATTTAAAGAGTTCCTGGATTAACTTCCTTCCTTAAGGATATACACTGCACGTCAAAATAATTGTTGCGTTTCAAAACGCGACAGTTTTTTTGCCGCGAATAAGGCGACCCCCATATCTATGGGGAAAAAATCGGCTGGGAGAAACTGACTAATTGGCAACACAACTGAGTCATTTGTCTCACTCACAGCGTGGGAAAAAGTAACCAAAAGTTATCGGTCAGTGTTCTTAAGTGATTTATGAACAGTAGACATCGATCGTTGACCTGCCCGATTTTTTGGATCACGCTTCCAGAATTTTCTTCTGAAAGAAAGTGTGTGTGTACGCTAGTGTACTATGTCTACAGGGTATACCTCATTTGAAAATCGTGTACGAGTTGTGCAGTTACACAGTGAAGGTTATAAAACTGGCGAAATTAGCAAGAAAATTGGTGTAAACCAGCGAACTGTGCAGCGCATTTTGAAAAAATACCACGACAATGGGCACCAGGAAGTACCTCGTGCTTCTACAAGTTCTGGGAGGCCACGTATCATTAGTAACAGGGGTTTAAGAGTGGCTGGGGGGGCAGGGATATTGAAGTCAATCCGACCCTTACTGCCAGAGAACTTAAGGTTGCAAATCCAGATATAGTGGCAGGAGCTTCTGTTAGGACCATACAGCGGCGCTTGAGCAAGGACTTGAAATATTCAAAAGTGAAGGCGCGTAAGAAGCCGCTGATAACCACTAAACAAAAGAAGACTCGACTAAATTTTGTACGTTCTTACAAAGACTGGGCTCTGGCAAAATGGCGTCAAGTGCTATGGAGTGACGAAGCAAGTTTTTTTTGTTTCGGACAATAAGGGAAAGTGTGTGTGGCGAAAGTCGACATCAGACCCGCTGGACCCCAAGTACCTTGCCACGTGTGTGAAATTCCCTTCTTATGTAATGGTATGGGGTTGTTTTGGTTATGGTGGTAAAGGTAATTTAGTAATATTACCTCGTAACAATACTGTTAATAAGGACTCGTATTACACACTGTTGAACGAGAATTTAGAGGAATCTTTCGAGCTCAGTAAAACAAGTATTTTTCAGCGAAACAAAATATTAATTGGTTCAAGGACTGTGGAATTGATTTTATACAAGACTGGCCAGGTAATTCCCCAGATATTTCGCCTATTGAAAATCTTTGGGCGATTATGAAAAGAAAATTACAGGACGTTGACACGACAACAACTGAAAAGTTAGAGACAGAGTTGAAACGTATCTGGGACAACCTTGACGAGAAGCTCCTGCAAAAACTTGCAGATTCCGTCCCCAATAGGCTTAAAGAAGTTCGGAAACGTCGGGGAATGCCTATTAAATATTAGGCTAGGAGTTGGTGAGTGTTAACCTATTTTTTTTTTTTTTTATTACTAACCATTGATTTTTAATTAATATTTTCTTTTCCGCAACATGTTTTTTTCTTACGAAATCGCTACCACGACAGTTTTTTTGACGGGTACTGTATATATACTCTTTCTATCGTTCTATTAACGAAAAGAACGAAGATAGTAGAAGGTAGTAGAGTTTCTGCTGTATGAGAATACGATACAGTCAAATCATAAACACATAACGTAGTTACTTCTTTGCTGTGCAACTCAATTGCCAGTATCCTTCTACGACTTTCCTAGGAAGGACTACGCATAAAGGGATTGTTAAGACAATACCTACTTAGCTTCTAGATTTATCGAAGTCTTGTTTCGCTTAACTATGCTTTAATAAGAACTTCCTGAAGTTCGATAATAATTTTATAAGATTCCTTTATTAAATGGAGTAGCTGGCAACTCTGGAAGAGTAAGGCCAGACAGCTAACGGAGACTGCTTTCGCTGAGAGCCTGAGACCAACGCAGTACCATGTAGGTGTCAGTCATGAGCGGTCAGGTTTATCTCTCTCCTGCGGGATGGAATAACTATCCGTATCTCTCCCCTACAATCGCGGTCTTAACCTCGTATTGAGGGGTAGTTAAGCTAACATAAATAAAATATTGTATGCCTTTTGCTAAGAAGCTCTCAATAAGAGAGATAGTATACAACCTTTCAATGCTGTTTACCGTAGGTAACATTATTAAAGGATTCTGTCGCAGCAGAACATTATATTACATAATGCTCTCAGGCTTATGAAAGCATAGCTTATTAGAGTACCTGCTCAGAAGAAGATGGAGGAGTCGGATGGGAAATATTCTCTTTGTGGCAGAACTTGTTTCCCTGAATGGACTATACTACGTATATAAAGTTTTTTCCTTCTAAGAACGGAATTAACATGTGAAAGGATGTCGGGTACCATAAAGGCACAGGTGTTCTGGCACATAACCTAAAAAGAATTAGAAGGAAGCGCCAGCCTGCAATGCGCCAGAAGCGCCAGCCTGGCACATAGCGCTAGAAGCTCCAACCTGGCGCAATGCGCCAGAAGCACCAGCCTGGCGCAGTGAGCCAAGAGCACCATCCAAGATTTTCTCGTTTTAGCGAGTTATTAACCTAAGAGTCCAGTAGCCTCTCGGACACCAGGCTCGGTAACGGCAAGATTCGTTCCTGATTTCGTTACCCATTTAATCACTTAGGCCAATTCCACGACTCTCTCATATCGCAAAGAGCTTCGAGAATCTCTTTTTTCGCTCCTGTTCGCGTTAACAAAGAGAACCTTCTCGATCAACGATAATAACTGTTAACATGTTTAACATTTATTGGAAAGAGTTGTGAGAACCTGCGGAAAGTCTTCTTCATAGATCTCTTAGTAAGGTAGAAGACGAACAGGCTTCCTATAGACTGCTTCCTTTTCCTCGAACCAAGAGAGGTAGCAATATATGCCAGATTTATTTATTTATTTTTTTTTTTAGAAAGGGGAATAAACTTTAGTCTTTTTTCCCCTAAATATAAATTATTTGCAGAATTTAAGATAAAGGGCATCAAAGAAAGAGAAGATAATACTTTATGCCTCATTTTGGCCTTAGAGAGGTTGGATTCACAGAGGTCACGTTCTTCTCACAGCATGTTTTGGAAATCTTTTCCAAGACAGTCTGAATATTCTATCTGCATCTATTATAAATGGACCTTAACAACCTCTCCACTCTGAGTCTGTCTGCGTGCAGACTGACCAGAAGTGGACATGAATGAGAGGATTTTTCAAGGTAAATGACGATAGTCATGGACAAGATATAGAATTGCTGCAGATCGTGCTAGAGGGAATGAGGAAGCTGTCCTCTTCCGATACCTCTGTGAACCACGTAGCGGTTTTTTCTTCCCTTTCAGAGGGAAGAATCACCTTTGTATATATCTGCTATCAAAGAACGCAGTAAAAGGCTATACTCTGTCTCTATAAAGGGATTGGAGATAGCAGAGGATTAAGATCTTCGGGATCTTATACGATACCTCAATATGACAAGAGTTGGATATCATGTACTTCTAATGGGATCTTTTTTGTGGCCACAGATTCTATGTTCCGACAAGATGGAACTGCTCCTCATCAAACTTCTTTGAGAAATTTTTATGAGGAAATTCTTTGTTTCTCTTGGTCCCAAACGATCAAGAAGACAAGTGAATTTTTTGAGCATTGGAATCTCGCATCAGATTCTATGGAGATTAGGCAATGGGTTCTTGCAGCATAGTATGTTGGCAAAAGAACTAAAACCCCCTATTCCTGATTCAATGTTTTTAGATAGAGGTTTCGTTGTCCAGGCAGGGTACTTATGTTTTCATCTACAGTAGAATGGTTAAAAAGTTTGCCTACAGAGTCTTTGGAATGCGATGACGGCTCGAAAGGCTTCCCAGAAGGTGTTCAGAGGGATACAATAAAGAGCTAGAAATCAGGAGTACTCCCAATTTCAGCTCGGAGTCTCCTTCGACTTCCAAGCTTCTTCCCTTCCTTCGGACAAGGATAGGGAAGATTCTGCAACGAGAAGCCCCTTCAACAGGTAAGAAGAGATCTCGTGAGCAAGGGAAGTACTCAAGAAGGATCCTCCTCGGAGGAAGACTCTTATCTCTCATACTGTTAGATATCTTATCGTATACTGGATGTAGCTGACTACAATCACCTCCCCTTGCCGGAGGATGGCCACCAAGCTCCTAAGTGGAAGAATTTCTTCCACCCTTCTCCAGTCTTGTGATTTACTATTGTGGATGTTCAGACTTTTGGACAATGTAGCGCCAACCAGGAGCCATGCTAAAAAGGCGAAAAACGCCAGAGGCAGACAGCCCCAAGAACACTGTCATTGTCTGATGAGGAGAAAGACCGGGCCTACAACCTGACACAGATTCACTAGATGCGAACATATAGGACAGATAAGAGTGTCCGACGTGGACATTGCCAGACATCCTCGAGACTCTACCAAGCTTGAAGCTCCGGCAAGTGGGGAGGAGCCAACCAGGCGCGAGGCGCCAGGCAGGCGCGAGGTACCAGCCAGCTGCGAAGTTCCAGGCAGGCACAAAGCGCCAACCTGGCGCGAGACGCCAGCCAGACGGAGGCGCCAGTCAAGCGAAAGGTACCAGACAAGCGCTAGGCTCCAACCAAGAGCGAAGCACCAGCCAGGCGCGAGGTTCCTGCCAGGCTTCAGGCTTCAGACGGGAGAGATCCATTTCAAGAAAGCCCTGGTCTTCTTTGAAACATGGAGATCTCTTAAGCACTTCATAAGTGACTTGATTCCTTCAAACAGCTGAGAATTAAAAGCGCAGGAAGTGCGCGCTTTTGCAAATTCTTGTTCTTTACATAACAATATGTCATATAAGACATATTAGCTGTGTTGTACGGTAGAGGCAACTCTGTGTTGACTTCTCATTACACAAAGGATGTCAAGTTAACCTACGAGAGATCCTTCTCTTTTGGTTTATACGTTTCTGCGGATACGTTACTGGGATAAGGAGCCGACACTGATCCTTAACTTTGAGTTAAAGTTATTTAACTTAGTGAAATTATTGGGGTTTTTGAAAGGAGTGTGGGGATAACCCTTTTCAATTTGAGCGCGAACCTCGCGTTAGGATCAGGTGATCGGGATCGGTGTTGCGCTCCTTCATAAGGTGTATTGTCATAGAAGTGGTCCAGTACCCATTGACAAAGTCCTTTCAGGCTCTGCCGAGTAAGCGGTTCATACCCCATCGGCATACCCACAAGAACTCTTAGCCCTAGATCACATATCTCGCTAAAGTCTTGAGGTGATGCAGACTACCGAGCAACAGCCACGAAGTCTACCACCTATCAGATAGGAACCAAGGTTTATTTATACCTGCAACATATGTTGTTTACCTGTCTATTCCATGTTAGCTGTCTCTTACCCTCCACCAAAGGGTGTCAATCAGCTATGTATATATCTGACAGATAAGTTGATTGTATGAAAATGATATTGTTATAATACAATAAAGTTTCATACATACTTACCTGGCAGAATATACGATAATGGCCCACCCCCCCAGCCTCCACAGGAGACAGGTGGAAGAGAGAAAATATGAATAGAAAACGGGAATGGTTCCTAATCTGCCACCCAGGGCAGGACGGTAGATCACCTGACCTACCTGCAGCGTGTGCCGCGAAATTAGTATTTCTGTCAGGGACGACGGAGTCTTAGCTATGTATATATCTGCCAGGTAAGTATGTATGAAACTTTATTGTATTATAACAATATCATTTTACAGTGGTCTAATTTGATTATTGCAAAATTTTAGATACAAATTGCGCTTTCATAGCTATACCAACTAGAGGTCTTTTTTCATAATCCCACTAACCATCCCACTATGTCTCTGTAATTTAAAAATAAAGTGAAACTCCAGACATGTGACACACCTCCTGTCACTTAACCCTTAAACGCCGAAGCGGTATTTTAAAAATCTTCTCTGGTTTGTCGGCGCCGTTCGCGAGTGAGCGCCGAAGCGGAAATTTTTTTTTTTTTTTTAATTCACAGCATGCTTAGTTTTCAAGATTAAGAGTTCATTTTTTACTCCTTTTTTTGTCATTGCCTGAAGTTTAGTATGCAACCGTCAGAAATAAAAAAAAATATCATTATCATATATAAATATTGGGATATATGACCGCAAAAAAAAATTTCATATATAATTGTATACAAATCGCGCTGTGAGCAAAACGGTTAAAGCTAACGAGTTAATTTTTTTTCGTTGTATTGTACACTAAATTGCAATCATTTTGGTATATAACACATTGTAAAACGATTAAGGCAACACACAGAAAATCTTATCACAAAATGATGCATGAATTTGTAACGTGCGGACGTAAAAGAAAGCTGTTTTCAAAAATTCACCATAAATCTAAATATTATGCTAGAGACTTCCCGTTTGTTGCAAAATGAAGGTAATTGATTGAATATTACTAAACTGTAAGTGTTGTATCTTACAATTGCAGTTTTTGACCATTTCGGTTGAGTTAAAGTTGACCGAACCGAAGGACGAATTTTTTCTATTTATCGTTATTTATATGATAATATTTCAAAACTGATAAAAGCTACAACCATGGGTTGTTTTTTTTGTTGTATTCTACGTGAAATTGCGCATATTTTCATTTATAAAACTTTATGTAACGGCTAATTTAAAATGGTGCAAACATTACGACAAACGTACAAAAAAATTTATGATTTTTTCGGAAGAGTTACTGCGCGGACGTAAGGAAAAAGTTTATTTCATAAATTCACCATAAATTGAAATATTGTGTTAGAGACTTCCAATTTGTTGCAAAATACTAAAGGTAAATGATTGAATATTACTAGAATGTAATAGTTTTAGCTTACAATTGCGTTTTTTTACCATTTCCGTCGAGTCAAAGTTGACCAAAGGTTGAAATTTTGGCACTTATCGTTATTTATATGAAAATATTTCAAAACTGATAAAAGCTACAACCATGGGTTGTTTTTTGTTGTATTCTACATGAAATTGCGCACATTTTCATATAAAACTTTATGTAACGGCTAATTTAAAATGGTGCAAACATCACGACAATCGGATGAAAAAATTTCTGATATTTTTTTGGAAGAGTTACCGCGTGGACATAAGGAAATTTTTTTTTTTTTTCATAAATTCACCATAAATCGAAATATTGTGCTAGAGACTTCCAATTTGTTGCAAAATAAAGGTAAATGATTGAATATTACTTGAATGTAAGAGTTTTAGCTTACAATGGCTTTTTTTTACCATTTCGGTCGAGTCAAAGTTGACCGTAGGTTGATATTTTGGCATTTATCTTTATTTATATGAAAATATTTCAAAACCGATAAAAGCTACAACCATGTGTTGTTTTCTGTTGTATTCTACATGAAATTGCACACATTTCCATATATAAAACTTTATGTAACGGCTAATTTAAAATGGTGCAAACATTACGACAATCGGACGAAAAAACTTATGATTTTTTCGGAAGAGTTACCGCGCGAACGTAAGGAAAAAGTTTTTTCATAAATTCACCATAAATCAAAATATTTTGCTAGAGACTTCCAATTTGTTGCAAAATGAAGGTAAATATTTGATTGAATATTACTAGAATATAAGTTTTTTTTCTTACTATTGCGTTTTTTCAACCATTTCAGTAGTCAAAGTTGACCGAAGGTTGAAATTTTGGCACTTATTGTTATTTATATGAAAATATTTCAAAACTGATAAAAGCTACAACCATGAGTTATTTTTTGTTATATTCTACATGAAATTGTGCACTCCATGTAACGGCTAATATAAAATGGTGCAAAAATTATGTCAAAGTGACGAAATAATTTCTGAAATGTATCGCTGATGCTTTTTAGTGTGAGAAGAAAGAAATTCGCGCTTGCGCGCCTGCGTAACGATTGTAAACAAAACAACGCCTTGATCCGTGAGCTCCCAGCATCCCCCAAGGCGCGTGATTCAAAAGTTTTTGCCTAGTAGGCCTATAACTATTTTTCCGCAAATTTTTTTAAAAACTTTTTTAAATCGATGTACCATACATCCAATCGGCACCCAACAGACAATTTATATTGACGTTACTAATACGTCCAATCGGCGTTAAAGGGTTAATACCATACTAACAGCCTTTGGTGCCCAAACCTGTTGCTGCCAAAGATATTACTGTAAACAAAAAAAAGACCAGGGGTTTTATTGTTGGAAAATGCAGCTTATGTTTAAAAATTATGATTCTTGCAATTTAATGTAAATTTTGTGTGTGTCAGTTACTCGAAACAAGTTCCGTGTTAGGTGGTTAAGTTTGAAGCGTTTATTATTTTTCCTAGTTGCTCTTTTGCAAAACTTAAGTCAAAATTCATTGAGTGTAGGAGTTTCTTTGAATGATGTAGAAATCAGACATAGCCCATACGTAGTATGCAATATGTGATTTTTTGTCATGTTTTAGTATTTTAATACAATTGTGTTCTACAGGTAATTATTGGTGATGAAACAAATCGTAGTCATCACCACAGTCATCGCCATCACAGTCGACATCATCATCAAACTCATCATCGTTATCATCCACACCATCATAATAGGAAACTATCATTGGTGCAGCCAGGGGGAACAGAAGTAAGCAACATCTCTGTCATCGAAGAGCGCAGCAATAGTTGTGATACTAACAGTGAGGTAGCTGTTGTAAGTGCAAAACAAAAAAATAGGTTTAAGCATTACTAAACTCATTCCCTGTTTTAAATGAAAACATATTTCCCCAGCATCTGATTTGATCTTACACCTTTGCCATATAAATATTTTCAATCTGGTGTGTCATTTTGTTTTGTTCAGTGATATAACATAATCTAACTTCCTAGCTACAGTCAAGGAATGTGTTGTAATTACTGTCGTTATTTCATTTGACAGTGAGGGTGAAAACAGATGAAGAGGGCCCAAATAAAGGTTCACATTCCCCGCTTCTCACGTCACCAAAGCTTGGAAGGAAAAAATTCTGGGGGGGGTCGCAGAGCTCACTCCGGCAACGCTAGGCTGGCACCCACGCCTCGTAACTCGGGTCGTGCGTACCAGCCTCTTGTGTTTCGAAGCAGTTCTGCGATTTCTAAGTTTCGTGAAAAGACAAAAACTGATGGTGATAAAGTGTGCACACTTACATTTGAAAATATCTATGCTGATGATGATAGTTCAGATACGTTAAGTGTAGTGAAAATGTCAAGCAGTTCTGATGAGACGCTAAGCAGTATAGCAGATCAGCTAAGTCTTCATCGGCAATCCTTAAGTAATCTTGACTGTGATAATAACTCTAAGTGTACTGGTAAATGGGAAACTGTGATGCAAACGGGAGTCTGAAAATGGCAGACAGGATGGGGGTGCTGAGAGCTACCATGGCAGGAGCAGAGAGGATGAGGTTGCAGATTTTTCCACAAATCCCCAGGCCACTGAAACTGCATCCATTCCTCAACACACTGGAGATGAACCTTTAGTAGGTCAGTGAAGGAGTAGAACCCACAATAGTTTAAGAAATTCACATGAATTATTTAGTGAGTGACAATGTAGGGAGTAGATCATCTAGTCAGGTATAGATTGGCTCTTTTCTCATAGTGATTCAGACTCAGAATTTGCAGATGTTGCTCGTGGAGCCCAGTGAACAGAGGAGACATTCGTCACAAAGAAGTGAGGAAGATACTTGGAATATGATTCGTTCCTCACCTGAAAGCCCTGTTGAACTTTGTGCTTCTGCAACTCAGTCGGGATCAACCAACCATGGAGCTATCCCTAAGAAGCGTAGACAGGGTGTAGTCGTGGAAGATGTTGAAGAGTCCAGCAATGGAACTGGAAATGAAAGGCCAAATAATGAACCTTTGATCACTGTGGAGGATCTAGTGAGAAGAATATTAGAGTTACTAAACAGCTCTCTTCTTGATCCTCAGCCTTTCCAGCATGACATTCAGAAGTTAGTGGTACTTAAGGAGAGATTAGAACAAGAAGGTGCCATTGTTGATGGATTACAGAGCAACCAGTCCTCATTGCCTAGTACTTCATTATCAGATAACTTGATGCAAACAAATGAACCACCAAAGAAACCAGAGCCACAACTGTATCGCAAACCTGCAGTAAGGCGCCGGAGGCACAATGCTGGAACCACTGCTCTACCATCTAGTAAACCTAGTGACCCATCTGATTATCTTCCTTGCTGACTACCTCTTACTTCTCATTGGCTACTAACACCCATCTCCACCATTTCAGGAAGCTCACAGAAATCATAATTCTCAGGTATGTAAATGCAGTGTAAATAAATGTTTTTTATTTCAGGACTGATTTCAAGGTTATTTAAGAACAACAATTACAGCAAAAATTACAACCTAATAAAGTTATGTAATTGTTGAGTAGCTATTAAGTTTTATGAAAATAAGATGAAGAACCCAGGTGATGTTATTAGTACAGTTTATCTTTATAAATAAGAGTTCTTGGATATAGTTTTAGCACCAGTACAATATGGTTTTACTAGTTTAATTACAATTTTATTTGATCAGAGATAACTTTTTTTTTTTATTTATTTTATTAGTCTGCACAAGCAGACTTGAAATTAGTAATTGTTTAGTGCATTAATTGAGATAACTTAATATGTCTATTTATGAAAACTAAAAAAAAACTTTTCTGTATATAATTAGGACTTTTCACAGCAAACAGAAATTTTAATTATAGTTCTTTCAAGCTTGTTGTCTTTTTGTCTTCAGTATGCAGTTAGGAGAGGAAAATTCCAACCAATTAGAGTTTACAATTTTATTTCAGAGCAGTTTGTTAGACTTTGTTTCAAAACCAGCATGGTTATATTTTCAACTGAAAATTAATACAAAAAACAGAATGGGATATTTATACAAAGTCTATGAGAAGAAATTTTAGGCATTAGCTAATCAAAGTATGTACAGTAATATGGAATACTGTAGTGGGAATTACAAGCCAGGTAGCAGATTTTGATGGTTTGCCCTGTACAGAAACTCATTGTCTTTCTACTTCCTTCATCCAGTTAGCGTGTAGGTTGGTGATCCTTAGTGATTGTCCAAAGGTCTGAAAGAGTTAATATGTCTGCAATGCAAATATTCCTTCATATTGGAAATGAATCAGTGGTTAATTTCCTTTTGATGTATAAAGCCTGAGGAATGATGGAGTGCTTAGGTGTCCCTCTTAACCCTCTTAAGCGGAGCCCTAAAAATCAAAACGTCTCCCGTATGCCGGGCCTGGTTTGGAGTGAGCGCGGAAGTGGAAAAAAAAAAATAATTTTTTCAAAAAATTACAGCGCGCGTACTTTTGAAGATTAAGAGTCATTTTTTGGCTCCTTTTTTTTGTCATTTGCTTGAAGTTTAGAATGCAACCATCAGAATGAAAAATAATATCATTATCATATGTAAATAATGCGATATATGGTAGCGAAAAAAAAAAAAATTCATACATAATTGTATTCAATCACGCTGTGCAGAAAACGGTCAAAGCTAACCAGTTACTTTTTTTTGCGTTGTATTGCACACTAAATTGCAATCATTTTGATATATAATACATTGTAAAACAATAAAAGTAACACCGGAAAAATATTATCACAAAAATGATGTACGAATTCGTAACGCAGCGGACGCAAAAAAATATTTTTTTCAAAAATTCACCGTAATTCTAAATAATGTTCTAGAGACTTCCAATTTGTTTCAAAATTAAGACAAATGAGTGAATATTACGATACTGTAAGAGTTTTAGATTAGAATTGCAGATTTCGACCATTTCGGACGAGTTAAATTTGACCGAATGTCGAAATTTTAATATATATATTTTTTATATGCATATTTCGAAGATGGAAAAAGCTACAACCTCAATTATTTTTTATTGTATTTTTCATGAATTTGCGCACATTTTGATATATGAAACTCTATAAAAAGGCTAATATGAAAAGGAGCAAATATTAGGATAATGCCATGTACGTATTTCGGAGACTTGCGGCCGCGAATCGGCGCGCGGAGTGAAGGTAAAAATATATTTTTCAAAAATTCACCATAAATCACAATATTGTTTTAGAGGACTTCAAATTTGTTTCAAAATGAAGAAACATGACGGAATATTACTAGGCCGTAAGAGTTTTTAGCTTACAATTGCGTTTTTCAACTATTTCGGTAGAGTTCAAAATTTGACGAACGTGGTTTTTTTTCTATTTATCGTGATTTATATGCAAATATTTCGAAAAAAGAGAAAAGCTACAACCTTCAATCATTTTTAGTTGTATTATAGCATGAAATTGCGCAACATTTTCATATATAAAACTTTATGAAACAGCTAATTTTAAATGGTGCAAACATTTCGACAATCGCACAAAAAAAATTCTGATTTTTTATCGGAAGAGTTTACCGCGCGAACGTAATTTTTTTTTTTTCTCATAAATTCACCATAAATCAAAATATTGTGCTAGAGACTTCCAAGTCGTTGCAAAATAAAGGTTTAAATGATTGAATATTACTAGAATATAAGAGTTTTAGCTTCACAATTGCGTTTTTATTTTCGACCATTTCGGTAGAAAGTCCAAAGCTGACCGAAAGTTGAAATTTTTGCACTTAACGTTATTTATATGAAAATATTTCAAAACTGATAAAAGCTACAACCATGGGTTGTCTTTTGTTGTATTGTGCATGAAATTGCGCACATTTCCATATATAAAACTTTATGTAACGGCAAATTTAAAAGGGTGCAAAACATTAGGACAATCGCACGAAAAAATTTATCGGAAGAGTTATCGCACGAACGTAAGGAAAAAGTTTTTTCATAAATTCACCATTATAAATCGAAATATTGTGCTAGAGACGTCCAATTTGTTGCAAAATGAAGGCAAATGATTGAATATTACTATATATAAGAATTTTAGCTTACAATTGCGTTTCTCGGACCATTTCTGTAGAGTCAAAGTTGACCGAACCGGAAGGTTGAAATTTTTGCACTTATCGTTATTTATATGAAATATTTCAAAATTGATAAAAGCTACAATCATGAGTATTTTTTAGTTGTATTGTGCATGAAATTGCGCACATTTTCATATATAATCTTCATGTAAAGGATAATTTAAAATGGTGCAATAATTATGTCAAAGTGACGAAATAATTTCCGAGATGTGTCACTGATACTTTTTAGTGCGATAAGAAAGAAATTCGCGCTTGCGCGCGCCTGCGTAGCGATTGTAAACAAAACAACGCCTTGATCCGTGAACTCCCAGCATCCCCCAAGGCGTGTGATACAAAAGTTTCGGCTGGTAGGCCCTATAAGTATTTTTCCGCGAATTTTTAAAAAAACTTTTTTGAGCCGACGTATGATACGTCCAATCGGCATACGGGAGACATTTTGACTCGACGTTTAATACGTCCAATCGGCGTTAAAGGAGGGGTTAATCCAGTATTTCTACCCACACTGCTAATAGTT
>NC_061099.1:36931688-36947176 GCF_015104395.2 Macrobrachium nipponense | reverse complement strand
ATTTCCTGTGATAAATCCGCACACCACTTTTACCCACAGACGCTGGGGCACTTTCATCACAACAAGCAGAAAACTTTCCCTCACTGAGTAAACAACTGTTTTGGTAGAAGAAGACGACGAAGAGTGCACTCCGATAATTTTTTAAATAAATAGTAAAACATCAATATTTTACATATTTATGATGATTAATTTGAAAATATTCATTATTGAAAAAGTAACTCGATTCCTGACTCAAATTTAAGTAATTATTTTTTGGAATTAGAACGTTCTTTTAAGTCCTGTATTATGACGTCACGACATCTTGACTTTCGTACCTATTGTAAATAATTGCTTAACTCAACTTTCTTGCAGAACAGTTTACCAGTTATTCATGCAGATTATCAGCTCTTCATGTTATTGGTATAATTGTAATGCGCATATATATTTTTATTATTTAATTTTTGGATATATGATGTTTTACTACCGGATTATAGCCATAGTGTGACGCAATCGTTTTTGGTCCCTGAGCCTCTGTTTTGTCGCGCATCATTAAGAAAATTATGGGGCACCGAATTTATTGCAATGACCAGAAAGTCGTTAAAAGAGGAAAGTTAGCATTGAGGGGCATATGTTTTGATTGAAAAAAATACAAATTTATTCAATGGCTAGCTTGCAAAAACTACTTGATTACAAAAAACTTGATTGACAACTAAGCAGCATACCTACTATGGGTTTCAGCGACAGTGCAAGCACGTTTTTGGGGAATACCTATTTCTGTAACGAGCACTCGTATCAGAATGAGATTTTACTATATTGCATTACACATAGTGCCGTAATTTATAAGGGTATCATGAATCACTAATCGTAAAGAATAACGACACTTGTCCTTGTACCAAGAGACAAAAACTCCATTATGCAGAAATGGATACGAACACGCGTAAAAAGCTCCACCTACCCTCTCCCCCTTCCTGCACCATCACCCCTTTCCTTCTTCGTTCCCTCGCCTTCCTTTCTCTCTCTCTCTGTTGCCAATCGGTATGTGTTGACCCTCCAAACTGTGTATAAGACTACACACAAAACGTTGAAATTGGTGAAATAAGGCTATGTATTGGAAGTATATATACATAAATTTTGTTCATGACACTTACCTGCCAGATATATATATAGCTGTATTCTCTGACGTTCGACAGAATTTCAAAACTCCCGGCACACGCAGTGGTTGGCCAGGTGGTTAGTACCCATTCCCGCCGCTGGGAGGCGGGCTTCAGGAACCATTCCCATTTTCTATTCAGATTTTTCTCTGTCGCCGGTAGTGTAAACACGTTTCCATTACCTCTGCCCAGGATTTTGAAAACTTCTTTGGTCACTTAAGTATTCTGATTGTCTTTTGGTTGTTGAACTTTGCTTTGTGACTTGGCATACGCTATTGTGGTTTGGATTTGAATTTGGCTTGGATTGTTCTTGAATCGTGATGTCTGGATCTAGTTCTACTAGTTTCAGGGTGTGCGGTGTGAAAGAGTGTAAGGTTAGGCTACCGAAAGCCTCGGTAGACCCTCACACGGTATGCACGATTTGTAGAGGGCATGTTTGCTTATTGGATGATAGGTGTAAAGAATGTGAGGTTCTGACTAATATTGAATGGAAGGCGTTTGAATCTTATGTACGTAAGCTTGAACGTGACAGAATCAGGAGGTCTTCCTCCAGGAGTGCTTCTGTCAAGAGTTGCGGTGATAAAAACACGCAGTCAACATAAATGAGAGTCTGTACGCCTAATCCTGTTATTTTTATACATTCATTTCTCCCTGCCAGATATATAACTTAAGCTATAGACTCCGTCATCTCTGACAGAAATTCAAATTTCGCGGACACGTTACAGGCTAGGTCAGGTGATCTACCGCACTGCCCTGGGTGGGGTGGTAGGACTAGGAACCATTCCCGTTTTCTAATCAGATTTCCTCTGTCGCCCGCCCGGACCATCAACATTGTTGTTGGTTCCTCTTGACTGGATTTTCTTTTTTCATTGACAATTGATCTTCTTGACCAACTTTTGGTGACGTATCTGGATTGTTGGATTGGCATACGCTTTTGTGTGGACTGTTTTGTGGACTTGCTTTGGAATTTTCTTAGAATGTCTGACGCCGGAATGGTGATGAGATATTGTGTGAATGTAGGCTGTAAGGTGAGGTTGCCAAAAGCTCGGTTGATCCTCACACTGTATGTAAAGGTTGCAGAGTGTATGAATGTTCTTTTACTAACACTTGTAAGGAATGAGCGAGAATTGAGTGAGAAAGAGTGGGAAGAATCTAACTACTTATTTGAAGAAGTTAGAAAGAGAGAGATGTGAGGAAAGCTTCCTCTAGAAGTATGAGTGGTTCTAGATCTAATGAGCTAGTTCCTAGTTTGGGAACTTCTTCCCCTCTTGTAAGAATTGCCACTTCTTCCTTTTTCAGCCTCTTCACCTATTGCAGATCCTGCAGATTCGGCAAAGGAACTTGCGGATCTAAAAGCCGCTTTCAAAATCATGGAAAACAAAGTGGCTGCTTTGCAAGGTAAGGCTAGTGATTATACAGTGGACAGTGATATGAGTGTCCCCAGTGTAGTGGAGGTGGCGTCTGGTCGGCTCCACAACGCTCCCAGGTCTAGACCTCTTCCAAGCTCCCAAGCCCAGAGGAGAAGGAATGTCAAAAAACCAAAAACCGTAAGGAGGTTGTGGAGATTCCCCACCGATCAGGTGTCCCTTCGGCAGGTTCTGTGACACCCCAGGACTGCCAGGGATCGCTATTGTAAAGCATCCTGCGTGAGTGTTTCTCGTCGTCTGGATCTTCATCTCCTAGATGCGGTTGGAGGGATTCTGATTGCTCGCGACCATTGAAGAGGAGTTGGAAAGCACTGGCTCTTCGACTCGAGCCCGAATGCTTCCCCAGAGGAGTCTCCTTCGGATGTTAGGAGGGCAAAGAGAGCCCTATTGTCACCCGTAGTGGCGTGGAGCCCATAGACAACCTTCTACTCCTCCTTCGCCTCCTCCCGAAGAGGAGAAAGAGGAGGATACTAAGAGAATCCTTCCTCTCTATGCAAGAACAGATATCTTCGTTAGTGGGCAGTGTTGCTCTCAAAGGAACCTCCTCGAAGGAAAGATACTTCCTTCCCATCAAGAGGTCCTCTCGACTTATGGAGGTCCCTGCCGCCAGGAGCGAAGCTCCTACCAGGAGTGAGGCTCCTAACAAGAGCGAGGAGCCAACCAAATGCAAGGCTCCTGCTAGGAGTGAAGAGTCGTTCAGACGGGAGTCAATTAGACGCGTGACTCCTACCAGGAGTGAGGAATCAACCAGGCGCGCGACTCCAACCAGGTGTGAGGGGCCAAACAGGCGTGTGGCGCCAGCCAGGAGTGAGGAGTCACCCAGGAGGCAGGAGCCAGGAGCCAGAAGTGAGGAGTCACCCAGGAGGCAGGAGCCAGGAGTGAGGAGTCACCCAGGAGGCAGGAGTCAGGAGGCAGGAGTCAGGAGTCAGGAGGCAGGAGTCAGGAGTTAGGAGTCAGGAGTCGGAAGTCAAAACCAAGAGACAAGGTTCGACTAGACTCGTGTCCGAGATAGTTTTTGGTGGCTCTTCCCCAGACAGAAGCACCTCCCCTTCGGATCGAAGGAGGTCTTGGAAAGACTCATCCTCCAAACGGGAACGTTCTCCCTCTTCCGATCGTGTATTAGAAGAGGTGTCAGAAGACGAGTCCCCTACAAATGAGGGACTGTCTAACTACAAGACATTAGCCTCCTATTGCTTCAAGAGTATGGAGACTCTCTTAGCCCGGCCGCCTTCTCCTTCACCTCGTTCGCTCTTCTCGGAGTACTACGACCGTAAAGTCCTCTGCTTTCCTTAAAATAAAATGAAACCAGCGATTTCTATGAAAAAGTCCCTCCTCCAGTCTCTAGATTCATGGCATGGGCACGAAGAAAGAAAAGAAGTTTGGGCAAACAGTGTTCTGCATGCCTTCCTTCCAAAACTCCCTTGGAAGGAGAGGAGGCATTTGGTACAGGACAGGAGAAGCTATGGGTCTTTCTCTCCCTGCATCAGCAGACGTTAGACTTCTCAAATCTGGTTGATGCCTCCAGACGACACTCTTTAGGGTCGGCCAGATCGACATGGAGCATTTTCTGAGTTGAACCACCTTTTTAAAGGACTATTCATCGTCTTAGAGGTGTTCAATTTCCTAGACTGGTCTCTCGGAGTACTTGCTAAAGTCTCAGGACACGGAATTTCTCAACAACCCATAAGTTCTTCATAGCGTCCAAGGCAGTCCAAGACGGCTCGGGGGAGGTTTCTTTCCTATTTGGAGCAGGTTTGCTAAAGAAGAGAGTAGTGTTATGGACCTCTCTTGTCTAAGACTGTTTCTTCCGAGTCAGCCGAACCGCGTTATTGTTTTTCGCCCCCCCTTTGTCCGATCATCTGTTCCCTTCTCAGTTGGTGAAAGATTATATCACGCTCACTACTGAGAAGGCGACACAAGGACCTCCTTGTGCAGACAACGAAGAAGAATCGCCCTATAGTGTCAACTATTAAGAAGGACTCTCCTCCTCCTCAGCAGCCCTTTCGTGGAGGTGCAACGGCTCGTCCCCCCTCCAGAAAGAAGAGCTCAGATAAAAGAGGAAGGTCTTCCTTCAGGCCCTTCAAGAAAGGAAAATGACTCTCAGATCCTCCAAACACCAGTAGGTGCCAGACTTCTGAACTACGCAGGAGCCTGGGCGCTGAGAGGAGCCGACTCCTGGTCGGTGTCGGTTCTAAAGAAAGGGATAACCATCATCCTCTTCAAAGACAGGCCTCCCCTAACCTCTACTCCTCTGGGAACTGTCCGCAAGATACAGAGACCCTATAATGAAAGATACGCTCCTTCGAATGGTGGATCAAATGTGGGAAAAGGAGGCCATCGAACTGGTGCAGGATCCACTCTTCCCGGATTTTACAATCGCCTTTTTCCTAGTGCCAAAGGCTTTGGGGGGGTGGAGACCGGTACTGGACGTAAGCGCGTTGAACTGATTTTGTAGAAAAGAAGAAGGTTCCGAATGGAAACATCCTCCTCGGTGATGTCAGCCCTACGTCAGGAGATTGGATGGTCTCGCTGGATTACAAGAGGCGTATTTCCACGTCCCCATTCACCACTCGTTGAAGAAATATCTTCGGTTCATGATAGGGGGCAAGATTTTTCAATTCAGGGCTCTGTGTTTTGGCCTGTCTACAGCTCCTCAGGTCTTCACCAACTGATGGCGAAATGTAGCGAAATGGCTTCATCTAGAGGGAATCAACATCTCCCTCTACTTAGACGAATGGCTAATCAGGGCCAACAAGTCAGAGAGCCAGTGTTTGGAGGACCTTATGATAACTCAAATCTGATACAGTCTCTGGGATTACTCGTAAACCTTGAGAAGTCACAACTGATCCCCAGCCAGAACCTAGTTTATCTGGGGATTCAGATGGATTCTCGGGGTTTTCGGGTGTTTCCTTCGCAAGAGAGAGTCACTCGAGGCTTGTCAAAGATCTCGAACTTCTTAGAGAAAGAACACAGTTCGGCGAGGGAATGGTTGAGCCTGTTAGGGACTCTGTCCTCGCTGGAGAAGTTTTTTCTCTAGGGAGGCTTCACATTCGCCCTCTACAGTTCTTCCTGAAAAAGGTATGGAATTGGAAGACGGGGCAACTTTCAGACTCTTTTCCGATTCCCCGGGAGGTGAAGAATTACTTGAAGTGGTGGTTCATCCCTCTCAAAAAGAACGAAGGCTTGTCCCTTGCCCTGCGGAACCCCAACCAAGTGTTATTTTCCGATGCTTTGGAGTCGGGATGGGGAGCTACGCTAGGAGCAAGGGAGGTGTCGGGCACCTGGACAAAGGAACAGGTGTCTTGGCATATCAATTTCAAGGAACTAGTAGCCATACACCTGGCCTTAAAGTTCTTCGAGGCGGTAGTCAGAGGCGGGGTGGTTCAGATAAACTCGGACAACACCACGGCTCTGGCTTACATCCGCAAACAAGGAGGGACTCATTCGTTCTCCCTCTACCAGCTAACAAGAGATCTGTTAATCTGGACAGAGGAAAGGGGTATAACTCTCCTCACCAGATTTGTGCAAGGGGAGCGAAACGTGAGAGCAGACAGACTAAGCAGGAGAAATCAGGTCCTTCCCACAGAGTGGACTCTCCACGCAGAAGTGTGTCAAAGTCTGTGGTCCCTGTGGGGGAGACCTCACATAGACCTATTCGCTACGTTCCTCTCCAAGAGGATAGAGATATTTTGCTCGTTAGTAGAAGATCCAAGAGCCTTTGCAATCGACGCATTTCTCCTAGATTGGTCGAGTCTGGATGCCTACGCCTTTCCCCCATTCAAGATTCTGGGGGAAGTGCTCAGGAAGTTTGTGGCTTCAAAGGGGACGAGGTTGACCCTCATAGCCCCAATTTGGCCAGCCCAAGAATGGTTCACGGAGGTATTGGAGTGGATGGTGGACTTCCCCAGATCTCTGCCAAGCAGAATAGATTTACTCAGACAACCCCACTTCGAGAGGTTTCATCACAACCTCCCCGGTCTTGCTCTGACTGCCTTTCGACTATCGAAAGACTCCTCAGAGCGAAGGGCTTTTCTCGCAAGGCTATCAATCGAAGTGGGAAGTCTTTAGGAGATGGTGTAGGACGAAGAAGCTGTCCTCCTCCAATACCTCTGTAACCACCATTGTCGATTTCCTCCTTTTTCTTAGAGAGGAATCGCAACTTTCTGTGTCAACCATCAAGGGATACAAGAGTATGCTGTGAGCGGTATTCCGGAATCGAGGGCTGGAGATAGCAAATAATAAGGATCTCCACGATTTGATTCAGTCTTTCGAGACTTCGAAATCGAGAACTCCGAGAACACCTAGCTGGAATCTGGACGTGGTCCTGAAATTCCTCTCCTGGGACAAATTCGAACCTCCACATCTTGCCTCCTTTCGGGACATTACTAGGAAGTGTTTATTCCTATTGTCCCTCGCGACAGCCAAAAGGACGAGCGAATTGCATGTTCTGGACTCTAAAGTTGGCTTTAAAGGAGATGCGGCTATCTGTTCGTTCCAGACATTGTTTCTGGCGAAAAATGAGAACCCTTCAAAGCCTTGGCCCAGGAGCTTTGAAATAAAAGGCCTATCTAACCTGGTAGGTAGAGAGATAGAAAGGTCTCTTTGCCCGGTTAGGGCTCTTAAATTTTATCTCGATAGAAAGAAGCAGGTGGGAGGTTGTCAACAGGGTCTTTGGTGTACTGTGAAGAACCCCAAAAGACCCATGTCTAAAAACGCCTTAGCCTTCTTTGTGAGAAGTGTGATTATTGAGGCGCACAAGAATTACCCGGATGAATCCTTCAGACTTCTAAGAGTTAAAACTCATGAAGTAAGGGCAGTAGCCACGTCGCTAGCGTTTCAAGAGAATATGTCACTGAAGAATATCCTAGAAGCGACATATTGGAGATGTAATTCAGTTTTTGCATTGCATTACCTGAAGGATGTAAGGGTGACCTATGAGAAGTGCTTCTCTTTCGGTCCGTTTGTTTCAGCGGATACGGTACTGGGACTTGGAGCAAAGACTGATCCTTAAAAATTTTTAGATGTACATAAACCCTCTTGTCAGATATCTGCCTGGTTTCCTACTAGCAGGGGTGCTTGACGTCGCACAGGCGGCCGTTGCCTTTGTTAGTGGGGAACTAGGTGTGTATGTGGCTAGTAGGGGGGTACAAATTTTTTTTTTGTATTATAAAGTATGCATGTTTTTTGTTTTGAGTTATTGGTTGTTTGTAAGGAGTTTGGGGATAACTCCTTGCAATCTTTAGAACTAACATGAATGTTAGGATCAGGTGATCGGGATCGGTGTTGTGCTCCTTGAACAAGGTGTATTGTCATGTTAGTGGATTAGCACCCAATGACAAAGGCCTTTAGGCTCTGCCGAGTAAGTGGATAAGACCCCATTGGCAGACCCACAAGAACTCTTAGCCATAGATCAATATCTCGCTGAGGCTCTTGAGGCGAAGCAGACTCCTGGGCAGTAGCCACGAAGTCTTCCGCCTAATCAGGTAGGAACCAAGGTTTTATTAATACCTACAACATATATTGTTTACCTGTCTATTTCACTAGTTAGCTGTCTCTTACCCACCACCAATGGGTGCCAATCAGCTAAGTATATATCTGGCAGGGAAGTTGAATGTATAAAAATGACATTGTCATGATACAATAAAGTTTTATACATACTTACCTGACAGATATATACGATTAATGGCCCACCCAGCCTCCCCGCAGGAGACAGGTGGAATAGAGGAAATCTGATTAGAAAACGGGAATGGTTCCTAGTCCTGCCACCCAGGGCAGTGCGGTAGATCACCTGACCTACCTGTAGCGTGTGCCGCGAAATTTGAATTTCTGTCGGGGACGACGGAGTCTATAGCTAAGTATATATCTGTCAGGTAAGTATGTATAAAACTTTATTGTATCATGACAATATCATTTTTGCCTTCGGGCAATGAAGTGATTGCTGAAGGTAACGCCCTTACTACAATTATGGAGTCGATTCGGAACCTTGAATCAAAAGTGCTCGCGCTACAATCTAATGTGCAAAATTGCAGTGATAGTGATAGTGTTGTGGAGGGGGCGTCAAACCAGTCCTATAGCACCTCCAGGCTGAGACCTCTGTCGGACTCCCAGGACATAGGGAATGGACATGTCGTAAGCCGAAGGAGGGTTACGGGAACTAAACACCGGTCTGGCGTCCCTTCGGCAGAACCTGAAGACGATTCCCAGGCTGCCAAAGATCGTACGCGGGCTTGAATCTTGAAAGAGTGTTTCTCTTCCTCCGAGACGTCTTCTCCTCAACGAGGGTGGGTCTCTCGGAGGGCCTCTCAAGACGAGAGCGGTAAGGACGTAAGACGTTGCACAGGCGGCCATCGTCTTTCCCGCCCTCTTAAGAGAGGATTTAGAGAAGAGGACGCTTCATCAGAAGATCGGGAACGTCCTCCTACTCGACTTCCGCTTAGTTCTTCTCCGGAAGACTTTGAAGACAGTATCCCGCAGAAGAGGATTAGGGCTACTTGTGAAAAGGAGGTAGTTATATTCTCCAATCTACCTGATTTTAGTCCTGAGGGAAAGAAGAGGGCGTCCCCTTGCCCATCTTCTTCTCACTGGATAAGTCCTTCGCATGAATCTTCCCTGTCTAAAGAGACCCTACTAGCGATGCATCAACAATTGTCTGCATTTTTCGCTAAAAGGGAGTCAAGGTCACGTCATCGTAAGAAGGATCTATGATTGCCTGTCAAGAAATCCAGGCGTTCTCCTTCTTCCTCTCCTCGTTCTTCTCCCTCTCCTGTTTCGTCGCCTTCTAGACCTCGACGACTCATTCAGGAGCGCATAAGTGCTCCTTTTGAGAGAGTCTCTAGAAGTGTCGGCGAAAGCGACAAAGATAGTTGTCGCACAGGCGGCCGTCGTCTTTGTCAGGAGTTGGAGAACGCTCAGAGGACTCGCTTCGGCGGTGTTCGATCGGAGGAAGATATTGATAATCGAGAACGTAGGGAGAGTCTCCAGCGCCATAGAACCTTCAAAGAAACTTCTGTTAAGGTCTCTCCTCGGCGGGACACTCCTCCAAAAGGAATTAAGCGTCGAGACACTCGGCAAGAATCCCGTAAAGACGCCTCTCAGCACGCTCGTCCTGCGGTCTTTCAAAAAACCGCTCAGAACGTAAGATTTAGGTATCGAGAAGCGTCTAAGGACAACGTTGATGGTGCGCTTCAGTCTACGTATCATGACGCTCCTCAAGAAGTGCTCAAAGGTATAGTTAGAGAAACTCGACGTCCTACTCGTCGTGAAACTTTTCAGGACGCTCAAGAGGACGCTTCGCTGGATGCTTGATATCACAAGCATCGGGTTACTCAACAAGAAACTCACGATGCAGGTTCTGAAGACGCTAAACACCCTAGACGTCATGACGCTATACGGCATGATTTTAAGAAGACTTTACTAAGCGCTCGACGTCCTTTACGTCAGGACGCTCGCCAGGAGGCGGATGAGGACGCTCTTGAGTATGCGTTTGAGGACGCTCTCAGAAATACGAGGCAGGACGTTCTTCAGACGAGTGATCGATCTGTTCTTCAAGAACTTAGACAAAAGCCTCATTTGGACTCTCGTCAAGAGGGAGTTCTCCAGGACGCACCGCGTGACGTTCCTTTACAGGAACTTGATAGAAATTCGACGCTGATAGGAGAACATACACTAATCTCCTCTTCGAAGATTCCTCCGGGAAATAAGAGTTTAATCTCTTCTCGCACGACGCAGGGCACCTCTGCAGTTCCCTTGGAAGAAGAAGATTCAACTGACCCTGGTCCTGAGGATGAGGAAGAGCCTGCAGCTTCATCATCTTCAGACTATAAAACCCTAACTCGACTTTTGAAGGACTTTTTTCCTAATAAGTTTCAAGCTCCAGTTCCTCTCTCTCTGCCTCCTCAACTATCTTCATCGAAGGCAAGGAAGACGCCAGGATTTGTGAAGATGGCCACGTCGCTCTCCACAAAAAGGGCATTCAAAAGGATTCACGATTGGATGGAATCCAAGAAGGCGAAGGCAAGACTTCATTTGCTCTTCCCCCTGCAAAACTTAGTGGTAGAGCAGGAATCTGGTATGAAACAGAGGAGGAAACAGGTCTGAGAATCCCTGCCTCCGCTCAGGGTGATTTCTCCAATTTAGTTGATGCGCCTAGAAGATCTTACCTTCCGTCAGCGAAAGTATCTTGGACGATGTCGGAGATAGACCACCATCTTAAGGGTATTTATAGGACACTAGAAGTTTTTAACTTCCTTGGCTGGTGTCTGGGGGTCCTAGATATGCAGTCTAGAAGCCCAGATTCTATTTCTTTAGAGGAATTATCTAGTATTTTGTCATGTATGGACAAAGCAGTAAGGGATGGCTCCGACGAGTCGGCATCACATTTTGCGTTGGGAGTCCTGAAGAAACGTGCGCTTTACTGCAGCTTTACATCGAAATCAGTATCGCCCGCACAGAAAGCAGAACTGTTGTTCGCCCCCTTTTCGGCTCATCTTTTTCCTCAATCGATGATAAAAGATCTATCAGTGAATCTTCAAGAGAAAACGACGCAGGACCTATTATCTCAATCCTCAAAACGTCCTGCTGCTCAGCCCTCTTCCCGGACTACGCAAGTTTCCAGGGAGAATTTTAAGCCCTTTCGTGGCAGAGCTCCCTCGAGAGCCTCCACTCGGGGGAGGAGCTTTCCTAGAGGCAGAGCCCCATCAAAACCTAGGGGAAAGAAATGACTTATCTACCCTTCAGACACCGGTAGGAGCAAGACTCTCTCTCTTCGCAGAAGCATGGAGGATATGAGGGGCGAACAGTTGGTCACTCAAAGTTATCGAGAACGGTTACAAGATCCCGTTCCTCTCAAGACCTCCATTAAGCATGGAACCGATAGATCTGTCGCCCTCTTACCAGACTTCGAAACAACAGATCCTGCTAGATCTTCTGGATTAAATGTTAGAGAAGAGAGCGGTAGAGCGGGTTCTATCATTGAATTCCCCGGGCTTCTACAACAGGTTATTCCTGGTTCCGAAGCAGTCTGGGGGATGGAGACCTGTCCTGGACGTGAGCAGACTGAATCTTTTCGTAAGAAAAGAAAAATTCAAGATGGAAACTTCACAATCTGTTTTAGCAACTCTAAGACCAGGGGATTGGATGGTGTCCTTGGATCTCCAAGACGCATACTTCCATGTCCCAATCCATCCTCGGTCCAGGAAGTACCTCAGGTTCTTCTTGAAAGGACAGGTCTTCCAATTCAGAGCCCTCTGCTTCGGACTAAGTACAGCTCCGATGGTATTCACGTTTCTGGCAAAACGTAGCAAAATGGCTTCATCTTTCGAAGATAAGAGTCTCACTCTATCTAGACGATTGGCTTATCTGGTCATTGTGCAAGACAAAGTGTCTGGAGGACCTTCACACAACGTTACAGCTGACAAAAGCCCTAGGCCTTCTCATCAATTTCGAGAAATCCCATCTGATTCCAACACAGTCCATCGTGTATCTGGGGATTCAGATGGATTCAGTGGCTTTTCAAGCTTTCCATCCATGGAACGTCGGCTGAAATGCTTGAGGAAAAAAGTATCAGTCTTCTTAGAGAAGGAAAAATATGCTCGGCGAGGGGAATGGATTAGTCTGCTGGGGACCATTTCCTCGCTGGAAGAAATTTGTTTCTCTGGGAAGGCTACACCTCAGGCCACTTTCAGTTTTTCATAGCAGACAACTGAAGAACAAGAAAGACTTAAACGAAATTTTGAGAATCTCTCAGTCGGTCAAAGACCATTTGAAGTGGTGGTTCGATCCCGTCAAGCTATCGGAAGGACTGTCCCTCAAACTTCTGAGCCCAGGCCTAGTGTTGTTCTCAGACGCGTCCATGACAGGCTGGGGAGCAACACTGGTGGAGGAGGAAGTGTCAGGCCTCTGGAGAGGGGAACAGAGGTCCTGGCACATAAACCTCAAGGAATTAGAAGCAATTGGCTCTGCAATTCTTTGAGGGAAGAATTATGGGACGGATTGTCCAGATCAATTCGTACAACACCACGGCTCTCGCATATATCAAGAAACAGGGAGGGACTTCTCGATCCCTGTTCGAGATAGCGAGGGATATCTTGCTCTGGGCGAAGATGAGAGATGCAACGATACTAACGAGGTTCGTGTCAGGAGTACAGAATGTTCGGGCAGACCTTCTCAGCCGTCAACATCAGCTGCTTCCGACCGAGTGGACTCTCCATTCAGAAGTTTGTCGGGAGTTGTGGAGGCTTTGGGGGAGGCCATTAGTAGACCTCTTCACGACATCGAAGACAAAGAGGCTTCCAATTTACTGCTCCCCGGTTCTCGACCTAGGAGCGATAAGGATAGATGCCATGCTATGGAATTGGAAGGGAATGGATATCTACGCCTTCCCACCATTCAAACTCCTGGGAGAGGTGATAAGGAAGTTTGCGGCTTCAGAAGGAGCAAGAATGACCCTGATCGCCCCATTTTGGCCTGCAAGCGACTGGTTCGCAGAGGTCATGTCATTTCTGGTAGACTTTCCAAGGACTCTACCAGAAAGAATCGATCTACTCAAACAGCCCCACTTCGAGAGGTATCACAAAAACCTCTCCGCTCTGAGTCTGACTGCATTCAGACTATCGAAAAGTTGGCCAGAGCGAGAGGTTTTCATACATTCAACTTCCCTGTCAGATATATACTTAGCTATAGACTCCGTCGTCCCCGATAGAAATTCGAATTTCGCGGCACACGCTACAGGTAGGTAGGTCAGGTGATCTACCGGCCTGCCGCTGGGTGGCAGGAATAGGAACTATTACCTTCTAAGGACAGATTTTTCTCTATCGTTTGGACTGTAAACATACGTTTACGGTTCCTCCTGATTTGATTTTCGTGTTTCATCGCCATCGATCTTCTGGGCTGTCTTTTGCAGGGAAGTACTGGGTCTTTGGTTCGGCATACGCTTTTATTAACTTTTAATGAATTTCGCTTCGAAATTTCGAAGAAAATACTAATTGAAACTACCGAAATTATCGGTAGACACTCACATAGTTTGCAATAAAGGGAATTATTAATATTTATTCATTATTACATGTAATAAAGGTTACAACTTTATTGAGGAAAATATTAAACTTTAATTTCCTACTTTAGGAAGTCAGAAAAGCATATAACTAGATACGCTTACTTTATAAGCTTTAATAGCGTTTGTGCTAACGAGCAGTTAGAGTATTAGCAGTACTAGTAGTTGTTGCATCCTCATCACCTTCTTACTCCACAGAAACTACAAATTTATATATGCAAATTTGAAGATAATGGATGTAGTCTCAAAAGCGAGCTCTAAAAAGGTAAGAAGTGAATATAGTGTTCCCCATTGAAGTGGAGGGTGCGTCTGATCGGCTCTGTCTCGCTCCCAGACCTAGACCTCTTCCAAGCTCCCAGGCCCAGAGGAGAAGGAATGTCGACAGTCGTACGGAGGTTTACGGAGAATCCCCACCGATCAGGCGTCCCCTCGGCAGACTCTGTAGAACGTCCCAGACTGCCAAGTTCGCCATTGGAAAGGCGTCCTAAAATAGTGGAGGGTGCGTTCCGATCGGCTCTGTCTCGCTCCCAGACCTAGACCTCTTCCAAGCTCCCAGGCCCAGAGGAGAAGGAATGTCGACAGTCGTACGGAGGTTACGGAGAATCCCCACCGGTCAGGCGTCCCCTCGCAGAATCTGTAGCGTCCCAGACTGCCAAGGATCGCCATTGGAAAGGCATCCTAAAAGAGTGCTTTTCGTCTTCCGATTCGTCTCCTCGAAGAAGTGGATGGAATTCCGACGAACTGTCGTGTCCGATCAAGAGGAGTTGGAAGCTCCGACGTTGGACTCGAGCCCGGAACGTTTCCCGGACGATTCTCCTACGAGAGGAAAAGAGCCAAGAGGACAAATATCTCGATCTCCTACGCCTTCCAGAGCGCATTCTCCTATTCATGGCAAAGAAAAGAAGAAACTGCGACGGACTTCCTACTTAAAATGCAGGAACAAATTTCCTCTTTAGTAGGAGTATTGAGAAAAGACCTTCCGAGGAGAAAAGGACGATTTTCTTCCTGTTAAGAGATCTCGTCCTACGGGCGTTCTGGACTCCAGACTTATCTCCTCTACTCCTCGTACGAGTACAGAGACGAATAAAGAAAGAAGGACGAAAACTCATAGGATTGAGACGCAACAATACGGACAATGACGAAGAGTGTCGAGTCGGACAGAACCACCCAGGCGCTCGGCGCAGAATTGGACTACTTGGACAGGAAAAAAGTGTCTTACGCGGACGGCTCCAACCAGACACCATTCGCCAGACGCGGACAGCCCGGACAGGCCGGATATTTCCTATGCGGACAACTGTGTCCAAGCGACTCATGCCGATTGCAGACAACCTTGACAAGGCGGACAGCCTGGATTGGACAAAAACGTCGTGCGCAGGCAACTCCGTCCGGGCGACAGGCGCCAGAAGCGGACAAGACGGACAGGCAGAGGTGTCGTACTGGAATGACACCAGCCAAGCGCCAAGTTCCATAGGTGGACAGCTCGGACAGACGACACGGTCCGAGACGGACAGATAACGTCCAAGCGCATTGAACAAACCGGACTTTCGGCAACGGTTAAGCACCAAGCGCCAAGATTCTTCCTCAAAAGAATCATACGGAGAAATCAACCAGGAAGCGTCTCTTTATGATTTGGACCAGGAGCGGATTTCTCTGGACAGAGACGAAAGGTGCCGCACAGTGGCCGTCGTCCTGTTCACGAATATGTCCGTTCGGGTGGAAATCTGCCGCAAGCACAGCTGTCTCCTGAGAAGAATGCAATATGTTGCACAGGCGGCCGTCATTCTTGTCAGGAGGACTTAGATGATGATAGAGTTTTTTCTCAGGATCGTTTGCAAATTAAACAAGATTTGTACGAGCTCTCATTCATTGATTAGAGGCTCTTCC
>NC_061099.1:36864156-36931188 GCF_015104395.2 Macrobrachium nipponense | reverse complement strand
CTGCAACTCGGGGTTGCCTGCAACCTCCCAGGAGTTTTCAGTTTCAATTTTATATACTTATGGTTTTGTCACGACAACACCATTTCAACTTTTATATTTACCGAAATTCGTTTCGCCTAAATATAATTGCTCGAGCATATCTTTTATGCTCGGTAGTTCTAGCCAAACGGATTCCTTCGTGGAATAATGGATTACCTGGCAACTCAGGATGACGAGTCAGCGAGAGCTCAGGCTCAACTACTGCGTATAACTGCCTGATAGCAGCTCAGTATCAGCTGGGCCTCCGAGATGCAACGGTCAGTTATGTCTCTCTCTCCCCTGCTTTGATTGACTACCGAACTGTATCTCTGCCCAACAATCATGGACTTAGGTCTCTGATTAACGGGATTCTCGCAATAATGAAGGACCATCTCTGCTGTGACGCTAGATCCATCGCCTTCGACATTGCGAGAATTTTCAACAGAGATATCTCTTGGACTCTTTCATCTTTCTGTTTACGCACGGTAACAGAAGTCTGTACAAGTCTCCCGCTGCATCGCACTGCGATAATGCGAATGATTTTGCAGACATCTGAGTTTGTCTTCAAAATATCTCGTATTCGTAGGTGTACAATTGTTCATTGTTCCAACCCGATTACAAGATGTGTCAGAAGACATCGCCTACTCTCCGACCTGACAGCTCTACTTTCCAAATGTTCAGCCCTGAGAAGCAGTTCTTCAGGCGGCTTTCCCCTGTGTTTTCATTACTGAAGAACGCCCCGCTTTCATTGCAACTACGACTTCTCACCGGGACAGCAATGAAATAGCGGTTAGCGTTTTCAGTCATTTGTAAGCACAGGTTATGAACTCTTGAGAATCTTCTCTCGATTCGTCTGTGAAGACGTAGGTTGCATTCCAATATCTACCTTCGTCTTCAACGGTACATAGTGTTGTTTCTCCTTAGCTGAGATTCAACAACTATGAGATGTTTTTGCCTTCAGGGACCTCGGTCTCTAGAAGGCAATTGACTTTCGCCTGTTGGGCAACATGCCTTAAGAGAATCATCACCTCGCTGTCCGGCATTGGTGACAAACAAATACATTATTTGTTTGGTCTCTTGGCATAACCCTTTAAAGGCGAAGGTCACGTGACTTACTCTGGATGCTTATGCTTGGACAACTTGCCTCCTACCGAACGCAGTCAGTCGGCAGCTGTCATAGCGCCCGAGTCAGTTACGAACTACGCTGTTGACTTAGTTCGGTTGTTTACAGAGCAATCATTACTTCGTTTTAAAATAGCTTGTCACAGTACCCATACCATCGACACCCTCCACCATGGAGTGTCGGTGTCCTATTCCACTACCGAGAACTTCGCTGCATGGGGATAGGAGGATGCGAGAGACTTCGTGGCAAACGGACGCAGACCAGTATGGGTACTGGACATCACCGAAGTAGAGAAGAGGGCATAGTCATTGCGACTATTTCCTTCTTTTCCTCTGAGGAACTGCATGACTTCTCCTGCGAAGTCAAGCATCCAGGGGATGGGGATCCGTGATGCTCGATTTCGTACCGAACTTCGTAGCGAAGACTCAGAACCCTTCGGTCCCTGACGATTGGTTCGAGCGTTCACATCCCCTCCCTAATGGACTTCACCGCCTTCGATGCGAAGGAGTGCTGCTTGTCCGCAAGAACTTCTCCGTGGCGCAGGTACTGAAGGCAGGGGTCTGGTCCAACCAGACCACATGCCCTTCCTTCTACCTTCGGGATATTGCCACAGGTCCTTGGATCTTTTTCCTTGGGACCCGTGGTGGCTGCTCAACACGTATAGCGAACCCAGACCCTCGCAGGCTGAACAGCATCGAGTCCTGGTGTGACCGTAAGAATGGATGAGTGAATGAGAGTGTGACTGGCTCCTCTTCCCATCTTTTTCTTCCCCTCTACCTGTGGTTAGAGGGACAGGCGGTCGTCACCCTGCTGGATAAGGACAAGATGCAGGTGAGCTACTCAACAGAGCCCCATCCTATCCTTTTCACTAGGGATAGGAGCGTATATCCACCACTTCCTCCAACAAGGGGGAGGAAGTGGATGCCAGCTTGAGACACCCATAACTTAATGTTGCCTCTTGCAAACAGGAACAAGTTCTTGCTTGCTGGTACGAAGAGATATGCTTGCCTCTCTCTTAGTACTCGGCCCAGAGGTCTGACCATTGATCCTGCGGTGCACACCCCGATCAATCGGACAGAGGCTTGGATCCCTCCCTCGCTCTTATGACCAGGGAGGCATTCCAGGGATGGACGAACACAGTCTGTTCATCAAAGACTCAGATTCCTCCCACCAAGAAGTGAGTCTTCCTATTGTTAAAGGACGATGGTTTGTATTACGTATCGGAACAAATGACAATTTGTCGAAAATTGCATTTTTCCTAACTATACAAACCTGAGGTCCTTTACATATAGTCCCTCCTCATGCCACCCCTCACTCTGCGTATTTTGCATGGGCCAAAAGCACTGTCGGACAAGCAGTTAACTACCGTTCTCCCCTTGTTCGAAGCTTACGACCGTTCCAGCTGCCGCTAGCTACTTCCTATTGTTAAAGGACCTCAGGTTTGTGTAGTTAGGAAAAATGCAATTTTCGACAAATTGTCATTTTGCATTCTTAGCATGCAAACATTAAAGCATGCAAACATTAAAGGTTACATTTATTTCTGGCATACGATTATTAAAGAAATTCAAAATACTAATAAAGACTGAAATCAATGAAAAGTGCTAGCAAAAACAAAAAAGCAAAAAAAAAAACATGTATATAATTCACCTTCCCATAGTCGTTCCTCTAGCACTTTTCCGTATTCGTTCCTCTATGGTTTTCGGCAGCCAGATGTACGAAAACGTTAGAAACATTTTGATTTTATCTACTTTAGAAATATCTGTAATTTTTTCGGGGTAATTTGGTTGCAAAAAAAGGGATAATATACATGATTAAATCAAAATTTTTAAATAACAAAGTAAATTTAAACTAAATAACGAGTAAAGTAAACAGTTTAGGGAATAAAACTTTGCAGTTTCGTCGTCTTGTCGTCGTCTGCTGTTCATAACTGTGTTTATGGCGCGCGCGGCTTTAGAAACCAGAAACAGCAACGGGTTTAAAGTGCAATGTGGAGTGAACTGAGACCAAAATGTGTATAATAACAATCAAATAAGCACTGTGGAGTTTCAGTTGTGATGGCAGAAGGATAAAAAACCACCAGACAAGGTAAGAATGAATTCAGTCAAAAACCATAACCCCGGATAACAAGTTTCATACTTTCACTAATATAGGCAACAAAATGTTGTTTTATTGTGCTGATTACAACTGCAATCGTGAGTAAGATCAATAAACGTTACATATATACGCTAACATTGTTCAAATGAGTGCTGGGAAGGCTGGGGAAAGATGGTGGCCATCACTGATCAGAACCTTCCATGAAAAACATAGCCGCCATATTGGATTTCAAAACTGCCTTGAAAACATATTTTACGAAGAGCTCACATGCTTATTTTAGTTCGTGTGGGGCTTTCATATATCACATTATGTTGACGAAACTTCAGTCTTTTAAATGGTATGCTTAGAGTTGCAATTGTATTCTTGTTTCACCAATTAACTATCGAGTGAATAAGACCCGTCCACCGTGATGAGGGTTTGGCCTGTCGTGATATTCTACCCTAGTACCTACCTAGGTAGTACCTAGTAACTATAGGTCTAGACTCGTGGAAGACCGTTTGCATCGTTTTTCTACCCTTATGGCAGCTTCTCTCTTCATTTAGTCAATTTCCTAACACTTCAAACTACCTTCCAATAATACTTCCCAGCGCAATCGCCGGTTTTTTTTTTTATCTTGGTTTCAACTTTAGACGAGATCCTTGTAGGGTAAAAAAAACCCGCAGGGTACAGAGTGGACCATGTACGATCAGCGTGAACAATCCCAAAAAAAGTACATTATAACGCGTCCTGACATCGGAGATGGGCATCAGTCGCGACTTTTTGTTGGTGAGAAAAGGAGCTAAAGACCTCTACTCTCCTTTTGAAGTAAGTAGTATTTTCTCCAAAGTTAGAAATTAAGGCCAAATTTTAAGATTTAAACAGAGGGTAGTGAAAACGGTGTCAAACGTAGTGCAAATTTCACCAAAACGAGTTCAACATTTTTACTTACATCTCGAAATATTTAGAAGATTGACGCCATCTTGATGTTTACGGAGTCGCTTGTGTCAATAAACTAACCATTTCCCTGTGATAAATCCGCACACACTTGTGCCCACAAACGCTGGGCACTTTCATCACAAACAATCGGAAAACTTTCCCTGCCGAGTAAATCAACTGTTTTGGTAGAAGAGAAAGATGACGAAGAGTGAACACTCCGATAATTTTTTTAATAGAAATAGTAAAACATCAATATTTTACATATTTATGATGATTAATTTGAAGATATCGTTATGAAAAAGTAACTCGATTCTGACTCAAATTTAAGTAATTATTTTTTGGAATTAGAACGTTCTTTTAAGTCCTTTATTATGACGTCACGACATCTTGACTTTCGTACCTATTGTAAATAATTGCTTTACTCAACTTTCTTGCAGAACAGTTTACCAGTTATTCATGCAGATTATCAGCTCTTCATGTAATTGGTATAATTGTAATGCGCATATATATTTTTATTATTTACTTTTTGGATATATGAAGATGTTTTACTACCGGATTATAGCCATAGTGTGACGCAATCGTTTTCGGTCCCTGGGCCTCTGTTTTCGCACCATAAGAAATTATAGGGCCGAATTTGCAATGACCAGAAAGTCGTTAAAAGAGGAAAGTTAGCATTGAGGGGCATATGTTTTGATTGAGAAAAATACAAATTTATTCAATAGCTAGCTTGCAAAAAATACTTGATTACAAAAAACTTGATTGACAACTAAGCAGCATACCTACTATGGGTTTCAGCGACAGTGCAAGCATGTTTTTGGGCAATACCTATTTCTGTAACGAACACTCGTATCAGAATGAGATTTTACTATATTGCATTACACCTAGTGCCGTAATTTATAAGGGTATCGTGAATCACTAATCGTAAAGAATAACGACACTTGTCCTTGTACCAAGAGACAAAAACTCCATTATGCAGAAATGGATACGAACACGCGTAAAAAGCTCCACCTACCCTCTCCCCCTTCCTCCACCATCACCCCTTTCCTTCTTCGTTCCCTCGCCTTCCTTTCTCTCTCTCTGTTGCCAATTGGTATGTGTTGACCCTCCAAACTGGGTATAAGACTACACACAAAACGTTGAAATTGGTGAAATAAGGCTATGTATTGGAAGTATGTACGTATACATAAATTTTGTTCATGACACTTACCTGCCAGATATATATATAGCTGTATTCTCTGACGTTCGACAGAATTTCAAAACTCCCGGCACACGCAGTGGTCGGCCAGGTGGTTAGTACCCATTCCCGCCGCTGGGAGGCGGGCTTGAGGAACCATTCCCATTTTCTATTCAGATTTTTCTCTGTCGCCGGTGGTGTAAACACCTGTTTCCATTACCTCCGCTCAGGATTTTGAAAACTTCTTTGGTCACTTAAGTATTCTGATTGTCTTTTGGTTGTTGAACTTGGCTTTGTGACTTGGCATACGCTATTGTGGTTTGGATTTGAATTTGGCTTGGATTGTTCTTGAATCGTGATGTCTGGATCTAGTTCTACTAGTTTCAGGGTGTGCGGTGTGAAAAAGTGTAAGGTTAGGCTACCAAAAGCCTTGGTAGACCCTCACACTGTATGCACGAATTGTAGAGGGCATGTTTGCTTATTGGATGATAGGTGTAAAGAATGTGAGGTTCTGACTAATATTGAATGGAAGGCGTATGAATCTTATGTACGTAAGCTTGAACGTGACAGAATCAGGAGGTCTTCCTCCAGGAGTGCTTCTGTCAAGAGTCGCGGTGATAAAACACCGCAGTCTAACTAAAATGTAAGAGTTTTTGTTATTCCGTAATCCTTTGGTTATTTTATACATTCACTTCCTGCCAGATATATACTTAGCTATAGACTCCGTCGTCCCTGACAGAAATTCAAATTTCGCGGCACACGCTACAGTAGGTCAGGTGATCTACCGCACTGCCTGGGTGGCAGGACTAGGAACCATTCCCGTTTTCTAATCAGATTTCCTCTGTCGCCCGGACCGCCATCGACATTGTTGTTGGTTCCTCTTGACTGGATTTTCTTTTTTCATCGACAATTGATCTTCTTGACCAACTTTTGGTGACGTATCTGGATTGTTGGATTGGCATACGCTTTTGTGGACTGTTTTGTGGACTTGCTTTGGAATTTTCTTAGAATGTCTGACGCCGGAATGGTGATGAGATAGGTATTGTGTGAATGTAGGCTGTAAGGTGAGGTTGCCGAAAGCTTCGGTCGATCCTCACACTGTATGTAAAGGTGGCAGAGAGTATGAATGTTCTTTTACTAACACTTGTAAGGAATGCGAGAATTTGAGTGAGAAAGAGTGGAAGAATCTAACTACTTATTTGAAGAAGTTAGAAAGAGAGAGAGTGAGGAAAGCTTCCTCTAGAAGTATGAGTGGTTCTAGATCTAATGAGCTAGTTCCTCCGTTTGGGAACTTCTTCCCCTCTTGTAAGAATTGCCACTTCTCCTTCCTTTCAGCCTCTTCACCTATTGCAGATCCTGCAGATTCGGCAAAGGAACTTGCGGATCTAAAAGCCGCTTTCAAATCATGGAAAACAAAATGGCTGCTTTGCAAGATAAGGTTAGTGATTATACAGTGGACAGTGGTATGAGTGTCCCCAGTGTAGTGGAGGGGGCGTCTGGTCGGCTCCACAACGCTCCCAGGTCTAGACCTCTTCCAAGCTCCCAAGCCCAGAGGAGAAGGAATGTCAAAAACCGTAAGGAGGTTGTGGAGATTCCCCACCGATCAGGTGTCCCTTCGGCAGTTCTGTGACACCCCCAGACTGCCAGGGATCGCTATTGTAAAAGCATCCTGCGTGAGTGTTTCTCGTCGTCTGGATCTTCGTCTCCTAGATGCGGTTGGAGGGATTCTGATTGCTCGCGACCATTGAAGAGGAGTTGGAAAGCACCGGCTCTTGACTCGAGCCCGGAACGCTTCCCAGAGGAGTCTCCTTCGGATGTTAGGAGGGCAAAGAGAGCCCTATTGTCACCCATAGTTGGCGTGGAGCCCATAGACACCTCTACTCCTCCTTCGCCTCCTCCCGAAGAGGAGAAAGAGGAGGCTACTAAGAGAATCCTCCTCTATGCAAGAACAGATATCTTCGTTAGTGGGAGTGCTCTCAAAGGAACCTCCTCGAAGGAAAGATACTTCTCTTCCCATCAAGAGGTCCTCTCGACGTATGGAGGTCCCTGCCGCCAGGAGCGAAGTTCCTACCAGGAGTGAAGGCTCCTAACAAGAGCGAGGAGCCAACCAAATGCAAGGCTCCTGCTAGGAGTGAAGAGTCGTTCAGGCGCGTGGCGCCAGCCAGGAGTGAAGAGTCAATCAGACGGGAGTCAACTAGACGCGTGACTCCTACCAGGAGTGAGGAGTCAACCAGGCGCGCGACTCCAACCAGGTGTGAGGAGCCAAACAGGCGTGTGGCGCCAGCAGGAGTGAGGAGTCACCCATAGGCCAGGAGCCAGGAGTGCCCCAGGAGTCAGAGGAGTCAGGAGGCAGGAGTCAGGAGGCAGGAGTCAGGAGTCAGGAGTCAGGCGTCAGGAGTCAGGAGTCAGGAGTTAGGAGTCAGGAGTCGGAAGTCAACCAAGAGACAAGGTTCGACTAGACTCGTGTCCGAGATAGTTTTTGGTGGCTCTTCCCCAGACAGAAGCACCTCCCCTTTGGATCGAAGGAGGTCTTGGAAAGACTCATCCTCCAAACGGGAACGTTCTCCCTCTTCCGATGTATTAGAAGAGGTGTCAGAAGACGAGTCCCCTACAAATGAGGGACTGTCTAACTACAAGACGTTAGCCTCCTTATTGCTTCAAGAGTATGGAGACTCTCTTAGCCTGGCCGCTCCTCCTTCGCCTCGTTCGCTCTTCTCGAGTAACTACGACCGTAAAGTTCCTCTGCTTTCCTTAAAATGAAAACCAGTGATTTCCATGAAAAAGGCCCTCCAGTCTCTAGATCATGGATGGGCACGAAGAAAGAGTTGGGCAAAACAGTGTTCTGCATGCCTCCTTCCAAACTCCTTGGAAGGAGAGGCATTTGGTACGGGACAGAAGCTATGGGTCTTTCTCTCCTGCATCAGCAGACGCAGACTTCTCAAATCTGGTTGATGCCTCCAGACGCACTCTTTAGGGTCGGCCAGATCGACATGGAGCATTTCTGAGTTGAACCACCTTCTTAAAGGACTATTCATCGTCTTAGAGGTGTTTAATTTCCTAGACTGGTCTCTCGGGAGTACTTGCTAAAAAGTCTCAGGACACGGAATTTCTCAACAACCCAGAAGTTCTTCATAGAGTCCTGGCATGTATGGACAAGGCAGTCCAAGACGGCTCGGAGGAGGTTTCTTCCCTATTTGGAGCAGGTTTGCTAAAGAAGAGATCAGTATATGGATCCCTCTTGTCTAAGACTGTTTCTCCGAGTCAGAGAACCGCGTTATTGTTCGCCCCCTGTCCGATCACTGTTCCCTTCTCAGTTGGTGAAAGATATATCACGCTCACTAACTGAGAAGCGACACAAGACCTCCTTGTGCAGACAACGAAGAAATCGCCCTATAGTGTCAACTAGTATTAAGAAGGACTCTCGTCCTCCTCAGCAGACCCTTTCGTGGAGGTGCAACGGCTCGTCCCCCTTCCAGAAAGAAGAGCTCAGATAAAAGAGGTAAGGTCTTCCTTCAGGCCCTTCAAGAAGGGGAAAATGACTCTCAGATCCTCCGAACACCAGTAGGCGCCAGACTCCTGAACTACGCAGGACCTGGGCGCTGAGAGGAGCCGACTCCTGGTCGGTGTCGGTTCTAAAGAAGGGATACATCATCCCCTTCAAAGACAGGCCTCCCCTAACCTCTACTACCTCGGGAACTGTCCGCAAGATACAGAGACCCTATAATGAAAGATACGCTCCTTCGAATGGTGGATCAAATGTGGGAAAAGGAGGCCTCGAACTGGTGCAGGATCCACTCTCCCCGGGATTTTTAACAATCGCCTTTTCCTAGTGCCAAAGGCTTCGGGGGGGTGGAGACTGGTACTGGACGTAAGCGCGTTGAACCGATTTGTAGAAAAGAAGAAGTTCCGAATGGAAACGTCCTCCTCGGTGATGTCAGCCCTACGTCCAGGAGATTGGATGATCTCGCTGGAGTTACAAGACGCGTATTTCCACGTCCCATTCACCACTCGTCCGAAGAAATATCTTCGGTTCATGATAGGGGGCAAGATTTTTCAATTCAGGGCTCTGTGTTTCGGCCTGTCTACAGCTCTCAGGTCTTCATCAACCTGATGGCGATGTAGCGAAATGGCTTCATCTAGAGGGAATCAACATCTCCCTCTACTTAGACGACTGCTAATCAGGGCCAAATCAGAGAGCCAGTGTTTGGAGGACCTTATGATAACTCAAAATCTGATACAGTCTCTGGATTACTCTGTAAACTTCGAGAAGTCACAACTGATCCCCAGCCAGAACCTAGTTTATCTGGGGATTCAGATGGATTCTCGGGGTTTTCGGGTGTTTCCTTCGCAAGAGAGAGCACTCGAGCTTGTCAAAGATCTCGAACTTTCTTAGAGAAGAACACATTTCAGCGAGGGAATGGTTGAGCCTGTTAGGGACTCTGTCCTCGCTGGAGAAGTTCTTTTCTCTAGGGAGGCTTCACATTCGCCCTCTACAGTTCTTCCTGAAAAAGGTATGGAATTGGAAGACGGGGCAACTTTCAGACTCTTTTCCGATTCCCCAGGAGGTGAAGAATCACTTGAAGTGGTGGTTCATCCCTCTCAAAAAGAACGAAGGCTTGTCCCTTGCCCTGCGGAACCCCAACCAAGTGTTATTTTCCGACGCTTCGGAGTCGGAATGGGGAGCTACGCTAGGAGCAAGGGAGGTGTCAGGCACCTGGACAAAGGAACAGGTGTCCTTGGCTATCAATTTCAAGGAACTAGTAGCCATACACCTGGCCTTAAAGTTCTTCGAGCGGTAGTCAGAGGCGGGGTGGTTCAGATAAACTCGGACACACCACGGCTCTGGCTTACATCCGCAAACAAGGAGGGACTCATTCGTTCTCCCTCTACAGTTAACAAGAGATCTGTTAATCTGGACAGAGGAAAGGGGTATAAACTCTCCTCACCAGATTTGTGCAAGGGGAGCGAAACGTGAGAGCAGACAGACTAAGCAGAGAAATCAGGTCCTTCCCACAGAGTGGACTCTCCACGCAGAAGTGTGTCAAAGTCTGTGGTCCCTGTGGGGGAGACCTCACATAGACCTATTCGCTACTTTCCTCTCCAAGAGGATAGAGATATTTGCTTGTTAGTAGAAGATCCAAGAGCCTTTGCAATCAACGCATTTCTCTTAGATTGGTCGGGTCTGGATGCCTACGCCTTTCCCCCCATTCAAGATTCCTGGGGGAAGTACTAAGGAAGTTCGTGGCTTCAAAGGGGAGGCCGAGGTTGACCCTCATAGCCCCATTTTTGGTTTCCAGCCCAAGAATGGTTCACGGAGGGTATTGGGAGTGGGATGGTGGACTTCCCCAGATCTCTGCCAAGCAGAATAGATTTACTCAGCAGACAACCCCACTTCGAGAGGTTTCATCACAACCTCCCCCGGTCTCACTCTGACTGCCTTTCGACTATTGAAAGACTCGTCAGAGCGAAGGGCTTTTCTCGCAAGGCTGCAAGCGCTATCGCTAGAGCCCGCAGATCCTCAGCTAGGCGAGTATATCAATCGAAGTGGGAAGTCTTTAGGAGATGGTGTAGGACGAAGAAGCTGTCCTCCTCCAATACCTCTGTAACCACCATTGTCGATTTCCTCTTTTTTTCTTAGAGAGGAATCGCAACTTTCTGTGTCAACCATCAAGGGATACAAGAGTATGCTGTGAGTGGTATTCCGGAATTCGGAGGGCTGGAGATAGCAAAATAATAAGGGATCTCCCACGATTTGATTCGGTCTTTGCGAGAACTTCGAAATCGAGAACTCCGAGAACCAACCTGATCTGGAATCTGGACGTGGGGTTATCCATGAAATTCCTCTCCTCGGTCCAAATTCAGAAACCTCCACATCTTGGGCCTCCTTCGGGACATATACTAGGAAGTGTTTATTCCTATTGTCCCTCGCGACAGCCAAAAGGACGAGCGAATTGCATGCTCTGGACTCTAAAGTTGGCTTTAAAGGAGATGCGGCTATCTGTTCGTTCCAGACATTGTTTCTGGCGAAAAATGAGAACCCTTCAAAGCCGCCTTGGCCCAGGAGCTTTGAAATAAAAGGCCTATCTAACCTGGTAGGTAGAGAGATAGAAAGGTCTCTTTGCCCGGTTAGGGCTCTTAAATTTTATCTCGATAGAAAGAAGCAGGTGGGAGGTTGTCAACAGGGTCTTTGGTGTGCTGTGAAGAACCCCAAAAGACGCCATGTCTAGTCTTTGGTGTGCTGTGAAGAACCCCAAAAGACCCATGTCTAAAAACGTCTTAGCCTTCTTTTGTGAGAAGTGTGATTATTGAGGCGCACAAGAATTGCCCGGATGAATCCTTCAGACTTCTAAGAGCTAAAACATGAAGTAAGGGCAGTAGCCACGTCGCTAGCGTTTCAAGAGAATATGTCACTGAAGAATATCCTAGAAGCGACATATTGGAGATGTAATTCAGTTTTTGCATCGCATTACCTGAAGGATGTAAGGGTGACCTATGAGAAATGCTTCTCTCTCGGTCCGTTTGTTTCAGCGGATACGGTACTGGGACTTGGAGCAAAGACTGATCCTTAAAAATTTTTAGATGTACATAAACCCTCTTGTCAGATATCTGCCTGGTTTCCTACTAGCAGGGTTGCTTGACGTCGCACAGGCGGCCGTTGCCTTTGTTAGTGGGGAAATAGGTGTGTATGTGGCTAGATGGCTAGTAGGGGGGTACAAATTTTTTTTTTGTATTATAAAGTGTGCATGTTTTTTATGTTTCGAGTTATTGGTTGTTTGTAAGGAGTTTGGGGATAACTCCTTGCAATCTTTAGAACTAACATGAATGTTAGGATCAGGTGATCGGGATCGGTGTTGTGCTCCTTGAACAAGGTGTATTGTCATGTTAGTGGATTAGCACCCAATGACAAAGGCCTTTAGGCTCTGCCAAGTAAGTGGATAAGACCCCATTGGCAGACCCACAAGAACTCTTAGCCATAGATCAATATCTCGCTGAGGCTCTTGAGGCGAAGCAGACTCCTGGGCAGTAGCCACGAAGTCTTCCGCCTAATCAGGTAGGAACCAAGGTTTTATTAATACCTACAACATATGTTGTTTACCTGTCTATTTCAGTAGTTAGCTGTCTCTTACCCAGCACCAATGGGTGCCAATCAGCTAAGTATATATCTGGCAGGGAAGTTGAATGTATAAAAATGATATTGTCATGATACAATAAAGTTTTTGTACATGAACTTTCCTGTCAGATATATACTTAGCTATACGTCTCTGACGTCACGACAGAATTCAAAAACTCGCGGCACACGCGACAGGTAGGTCAGGTGATCTACCTTACCCGCCGCTGGGTGGTGGGGCGGCTGTAAGAACCAATCTCCCTTTCACCGCCAGAATTTTTCTGTCGCCTGTGACGACTACACCTGTGGTTGTTACCTCCTGATAGCTTTATTCATTTCTCGTTGCCGTGGATTTATTTGGACTGACTTTCGGTGAAGTACCTGATCTTGTTGGCTTGGCATACGCATTTGTGGATTGTTTTTTTGGATATTGATTTGGATTTTTCTTTGATTTCGAGATGTCGAGTTAGAGGTTAAGAAATCTTCTATGTTTAGGGTGTGCTCTATGGATGAATGCAAGGTGAGACTACCGAAAGCTACGGTAGATCCTCACACAGTTTGCTTTAAATGTAGAGGGAAATAATGTTCTTTTGTTAACCCGTGTAATGAGTGTGAGAAGTTGGATGAGGGTGAATGGAAGGCGCTTTCTTTCCTACTTGAGGAAGTTAGAGAAAGACAGGGTGAGAAAGGCTTCGTCTAGGAGTTCTAGTAAGTCTCGTATTAGCGAGGTAGAAGAAAATCCTGTTTGTAGCATTAGAACCTTCTCCAGTTTCAGCTCCTCCTGCGTCCCTGCATCGAACCTAAGGATACGACCTAACGGGAAGTGGCGACCATGATATCCACGATCCTTAGCATGGAAAAGAAGAGTTCGTTCGTTGCAAGGTGGAGAGTAGTGAAGGTGAATTGTGCAGTGACCCCACCGTGCAGTGGAGGGTGCGTCTGATCGGCTCCTTAATGCTTCCAGGCCTAGACCTCTTCCAGACTCCCAGTCCCAGTGGAGGAGGAAAGTCAACAGCCGCAGGAAAGGTTAGGGAGAACTCCCACCGATCAGGCGTCCCTCGGTAGATCCTGATGCTCGTACCCAGGCTGCCCTTGTTCGCTGCGAAGAAGGAGGTATTGCGCCAATGCTTCTCTTCTTCTTCCTCACCTTCGCCTAGAAGAGGATGGAGCGCCTCGGATTCTTCGCTGACCGCTGAAGAGAGCCTGGAAGGCGCCTGGCTCCTTTCCTTCCAGCCCGGAAGTTTTCCAGAAGAGCCGGAAGTAGAGATCAAGAAACCCAGGAGGGAGCAGGAGTTCTCGCCTCATAGTTAGGCTTCGAGCTCTTCTCCGGTGGAGGATTTTGCAAGCTCTCCAGCTCGAATTCTTGCTGGACTGCAAGCGCAGATTTCGGCGCTGGTGGGCGGGTCCTTGGCAGGAGGAACGCGTCGGAAAGACGTCTCTCTCCCTGTCAAGAAGTCTAGGATTCCTTCGCCTGTGGTTACCGTCTCAGTCAGAGTCGGTTCTCTCTCCTTTATCAGCGGATGAAGAAGGCGTCTTCCCTCGGCAGGCGCTTGTCGTCTTCCAGGCGTCAATCGCCCAAGAAGCTTTCTCCTGGTGACTACATCGCTCCAGTAGGAAGGGATCTAGCGCCTAGTAGGGCGTTCGTCTAAAGACAGGCGTACAGCCTCGTCTTCTCGCGCATTTCCGAAGATCCTTCATTCTCCGGATAAGAGAGCCTACTCTTTGATGGATTCGTCAAGAGACAGGATCTCGCCTTTTGTTAGGCGCCTTGAGCCTAGTAGGCGCTACTCCCCAAGTAGACGCTCTCCCGCTCCCAAGCGTGGTGCGGAGGATAGGCGCGCTTTTCTCCTGATAGGCGCGGCTCTCCTTTTAGCCGCTCGGTTCAGACAGGCGTGTAGAGCCTGAAAGATATGTCTCTTCTGGGAGACTACCTTTTGAAGAGACACACAAGTCGGCGAGCGAAGTTTGTGGAGCATGGTAGACGCCGGTCTCCTAGTAGGCTACCTTCTCCAGGGCTTCGCTCTCCTGTAAGTAGGCTCCAAGAGCCTAGTAGGCGTTCGCCTCATGGTAGGCGCAGCTCGCCTGGCAGCCGCTCTCCTTTGAACAGGCGCAATGGATCCTGAGAAGCGCCTTGAGCATAGTAGGCTCCCCTCTCCTAGCAGGCGCTCCCCTTTGGAAGCCCGGAATTCTAGGAGTAGGATTAAGGAGCAAAGAGCACGCACTCATCAGAGTAGGAAGGACTCTTTCGAGAGGAGCTCTCCAGAAACTTTGGCTTCCCCTGATAGGCGCCAGTCTGCTACTAGACACTCTCTGGACAGGCGCATTTCTTTGAGAGAATGCTAACTGCCCTCGTAAAGAAGCGGAGGGTTCTGCAGTGGATGAAGTTGAACCTTCAGAAGAGGATTTGGTGAAGGACTCGTCAGTTTCGTCCTATAAGATCCTTACAGATCTTCTTCAAGAGTTTGGAGACTCCCTTACTCCCGTCGCTCCTCCGTCTCCTCTCTCTTTATTCTCGACTTCGAAGAAAGACGAAAGTTTCCTCTTGTGTGAGGATGAAGCCAACCATCTCAATGAAGAAGGCTTTGAGAGGTTTTGGTGATTGGCTGCTTTCTAAGGAAGAGAAAGGGAAGACTGTGTTTTCTTTCCCTCCCTTCCTTCCAAGCTTACGGGCAGACTTGATTTTGGTACGAGTCTGGAGAACCCCTAGGTCTGGGTCTTCCTTCATCGGCGGATGCGGACTTCTCTTCTCTGGTAGATGCAGCACGACGCTCGGCTCTTTTGTCTGCTAAGACTACCTGGGCTATGAACGAGCTTGACCACCTGCTGAAGGGAATGTTTAGAGTCTTGGAAGTCTTCAACTTCCTTGACTGGTCTTTGGGGGTCTTGGCTAAGAAGACTCAGAACCCGGATGCTATTTCGCCAGAAGATCTCAACAGTGTTCTAACGTGCATTGACAAAGCAGTTAGAGATGGATCGAGCGAAATAGCCTCCCTATTTGGAGCAGGGATCCTTAAGAAGGAGATCAGTCTTCTGCTCTTTTCTGACTAAGTCTGTTCGCATGCCCAAAGAGCCTCTCTCCTGTATTCGCAGCTCTCGCCTCTGCTATTTCCGAAGAAGATAATCCAGGACATCTCAGGATCTATCTCTGCGAAGGCGACTCAGGACATGCTCGCGCAGTCAGCACGGAGCCTAGGACCTCCTTCCAGACGAAGACGAAGAAGGAGACTCCAGCTAGACAGGAGCCCTTTCGAGGGGGCCCCCCTTCTAGAGCCTCTACCTCGAGAGGTATAGACCTTCAAGAGAGGTAGATCCTTCTCACGCTCTGTCAGAGCTAAGAAGTAGGGAAGTAGTCCTCCAAACTCCAGTAGGTGCCAGACTTCTAAGATTCTCGGAAGCCTGGGCAAAGAGAGGAGCGGACAACTGGTCCCTCTCGATTATAAGGAAAGGATATCTGATTCCTTTTACGGAAAGACCACCGTTGACAACGACTCGAGGGAGTTGGTGGCCAGGTACAGGGATCCCATCATGAGCCTTGCTTTAACACAAGCAGTGGAACAAATGGTTCAAAAGAGAGAGGCTATAGAGCTAGTGAGCGACCCTTGCTCAGCGGGCTTTTACAACCGCCTTTTTCTAGTTCCAAAAGCCTCAGGAGGATGGAGACCGGTTCTGGATGTAAGCGCCCTGAATTCTTGTAGAAAAGAGGAAGTTCGCCATGGAGACGACATCCTCAGTGTTGGCGGCCCGTTCGGCCAGGGGACTGGATGGTGTCCCTAGATCTTCAGGACGCTTACTTCCATGTGCCTATCCATCCTTCTTCAAGGAAATACCTCAGGTTCATGATGGGAGGAAGGATATTCCAGTTCAGGGCTTTGTGCTTGCGGACTTTCAACAGCCCCTCAGGTCTTTACAGGCCTAATGAAAAATGTAGCAAGATGGCTACATTTGGAGGGAGTCAGAGTGTCCCTTTACGTGGACGACTGGCTGATCAGAGCCAAGTCGCAGAAAAGAGTTTGGATGACCTACAAAAGACCCTTTTCATGGCAAGTTCTCTGGGACTTTTGGTGAAACTTTCAAAAGTCTCAGTTGATCCCCAGTCAGATCGTATCTATCTGGGGGATTCGGATGGCTTCTCTGGATTTTCGGGCTTTTCGTCTCCAGAACGGATAGCCCGAGGGTCAGAGAAAGTCAAAGCCTTCCCTAGAGAAAGAGTATGCACAGCGAGGGAGTGGATGAGTTTGTTGGGGACACTCTCCTTGTTGGAGCAATTCCTTTCTCTAGGAAGTTGCACCTCAGACCTCTCCAGTTCTTTCTACATCGGAACTGGAGGTGTCGTTCGCAAAACCTAGAGTTCTCCTTCGAGATCTCAAGGGAAATCAAGAAGGACCTCTCTTGGTGGGCCAACCCTCTCCAGGTTTGCAGAAGGGATGTCCCTTCACATTCCGAACCCCAACCAAGTGTGTTGTATTCCGACGCCTCGGAAACAGGTTGGGGAGCGACGCTCGGCTCAAGAGAAGTGTCAGGCACCTGGAACAAGGAACAGGTGACCTGGCACATCAACAAGAAGGAGCTGATGGCGGTTTGGCTAGCTTTGAAAGCTTTCGAGCCCCACGTCCGAGCTTCAACAGTACAGATCAACTCGGACAACACCACGGCCCTGGCTTACATCAGGAAGCAGGGGGGGACTCACTCTTTCTCCCTGTACGAGACAGCAAAAGAACTTTCTGCTTTGGGCATAGCAAAGGAAGATTTGTCTCCTTACCAGGTTCGTACAGGGAGAAAAGAACGTCAGAGCAGACCTCCTAAGCAGGAAAGATCAAGTCCTGCCTGCCAGAGTGGACTCTTCACGAAGATGTTTGCCAGGACCTGTGGAAGCTTGGGGCAAGCCTCATATAGACCTCTTCGCCACAGCCAAGAATGCGAGGATAGCCAACTACTGCTCTCCGATATCGGACCCGAGGGCAGTGTCGATAGACGCGCTTTCTACTAGATTGGAAGGGTCTAGACATGTATGCTTTTCCTCCATTCAAGATACTGGGAGAGACTCTAAAGAAATTTGCAGAATCGGAGGCAGCAAGGATGACGCTGGTAGCCCCGTTCTGGCCCGCACAAGTATGGTTCACGAGGTACTGGAATGGTTAGTAGATCTTCCGAGAACATTACCACAGAGGATCGATCTGCTCAGACAACCCCACTTCGAGAGGTATCACAAAAACCTCCCCGCTCTAGATCTGACTGGCTTCAGACTGTCAAAAGTTGGTCAGAACGAGAGGCTTTTCTGCAAGAGTTGCAACGGCTATCGCGCAGCAAGAAGGCCTTCTACCCTTAGAGTCTACCAATCGAAGTGGGACGTCTTTCGGCGATGGTGTAGGAACCATCACTTTTCCTCTTCCAGTACCTCTGTGACCCAAATAGCAGACTTCTTACTTTTCCTTAGGGAAGAAAGTGGATTGGCGGTATCAACCATTAAAGGCTATCGTAGCATGCTATCTGCAGTGTTTAGGCATAGAAACTTAAACTTTCAGAAGATAAGGACCTTCATGATCTATTAAGATCGTTTGAAACATCCAAGAAGGTTTCTCCAGGGGTTCCGAGTTGGAATCTGGATGTAGTGCTACGTTACCTGAGGTCCAATAAGTTCGAACCGCCTCAGTCTGCATCGTTTTAGAGACCTCACGAAGAAGACAATTTTTCTCATGGCATTGGCTTCCGCAAAGAGGGTTAGTGAACTCCATGCACTAGAAGGAAATGTGGGATTCAGAGGAGATGCAGCTATCTGTTCGTTCCTTCCTTCGTTCTTAGCCAAGAACGAGAACCCCTCAAATCCTTGGCCTAGGAGCTTTGAAGTACAAGGATTGTCTGCATTAGTAGGCGAGGAAGCAGAGAGGTCTGCTTTGCCCAGTAAGAAGTTTGAAATTTCTATTTACAGAGAAAGAAAAAACTCAAGGGCAATGATGTCAACCTTTGGTGCTCTGTAAGAGATCCAAGGAGGACTCTTTCGAAGAATGCGCTTTTTCTTTCTTTATCAGAAGCCTGGTGAAAGAAGCGCATGCGATATGTGATGAAAGTCAATTCAAAGTCCTTAAGGTCAAAGCTCATGAGGTAAGAGCTATTGCCACGTCATTGACTTTTAACAAAAACATATCCCTGAGTTAATATTATGAAGGCAACATTCTGGCGTTGCAACTCAGTCTTTGCAAACCACTATCTGAGAGACGTCAAAGTTACGTATAAAAAGTGCTTCGGGTTAGGCCCGTACGTATCGGCGGATTCGGTGCTGGGGCAGGGAGCTGAGACATATCCTTATAGTATATATTTTTTCCCTTGTTAGGTTGTAAGTTTTTGGTTGTTTTGAAAGAAACATGCGGGTGGAGGCATGTTTTTTCATTTCGTAGTCTAACAATGATTAGATATGGTAGGTGATCGGTTTATGTTTGAGCTCCTTGCAATGATAGTGGTTAGGTTCTGTCATATAAGTGGGCGAATCCCCGTTGACAGATCCTACTCGGATTCTATCAAGTAAGCGGATAACCAAATCCCTTTGATAGACCCAAAGAGTCTGTCAGCTGTAGGTCACGCCCTCGCTGAAGCTCTTAAGGCAACGCAGACTCATAGACAGTAACTACGAAGTCTTCTGCCTAAACAGGTAAGAACCAAGGTTGTATTTACATCCTACAACTAGTGTTGTTTTCCCTTTTTTCCATATTTGTATTGCTGTCTCTTTCCCTCCACCAAGGGTGTCAATCAGCTAAGTATATCTGACAGGAAAGTTCATGTACAAAAATGTTATTGTTAGTATACAATAAGGTTTTGTACATACTTACCATGGCAGATATATACGATTGATGGCCCGCCCAGCCTCCCCTCAGGAGACCGGTGGAAGGAAAAATTCTGGCTGGAAAGGGAGATTGGTTTCTTACAGCCGCCACCCAGCGGCGGGTAAGGTAGATCACCTGACCTACCTGTCGCGTGTGCCGCGAGTTTTTGAATTCTGTCGTGACGTCAGAGACGTATAGCTAAGTATATATCTGCCAGGTAAGTATGTACAAAACCTTATTGTATACTAACAATAACATTTTATACATAATTACCTGACAGATATATACGATTAAATGGCCCACCCAGCCTCCCCCGCAGGAGACAGGTAGAATAGAGGAAATCTGATTAGAAAACGGGAATGGTTCCTAGTCCTGCCACCCAGGGCAGTGCGGTAGATCACCTGACCTACCTGTAGCGTGTGCCGCGAAATTTGAATTTCTGTCGGGGACGACGGAGTCTATAGCTAAGTATATATCTGTCAGGTAAGTATGTATAAACTTTATTGTATCATGACAATATCATTTTTGCCTTTGGCAATGAAGTGATTGCTGAAGGTAACGCCCTTAATCAATTATGGAGTCGATTCGGAATCTGAATCAAAAGTGCTCGCGCTACAATCTAATGTGCAAAATTGCAGTGATAGTGATAGTGTTGTGGAGGGGGCGTCAAACCAGTCCTATAGCGCCTCCAGGCTGAGACCTCTGTCGGACTCCCAGGACATAGGAATGGACATCGTAAGCGAAGGAGGGTTACGGGAACTAAACCCGTTCTGGGCGTCCCTTCGGCGAACCTGAAGACGATTCCCAGGCTGCCAAAGATCGTACGCGGGCTCGAATCTTGAAAGAGTGTTTCTCTTCCTCCGAGACGTCTTCTCCTCAACGAGGGTGGGTCTCTCGGAGGGCCTCTCAAGACGAGAGCGTAAGGACGTAGACGTTGCACAGCGGCCATCGTCTTTCTCCTGCCCTCTTAAGAGAGGATTTAGAGAAGAGGCCGCTTCATCAGAAGATCGGGAACGTCCTCCTACGCGACTTCCGCTTAGTTCTTCTCCGAAAGACTTTGAAGACAGTATCCCGCAGAAGAGGATTAGGACTACTTGTGAAAAGGAGGTAGTTATATTCTCCAATCTACCTGATTTTAGTCCTGAGGGAAAGAAGAGGCGTCCCCTTGCCCATCTTCTTCTCATTGGATAAGTCCTTCGCATGAATCTTCCCCGTCTAAAGAGACCCTACTAGCGATGCATCAACAATTGTCTGCATTTTTCGCTAAAAGGGAGTCAAGATCACGTCATCGTAAGAAGGATCTATGGTTGCCTGTCAAGAAATCCAGGCGTTCTCCTTCTTCCTCTCCTCGTTCTTCTCCCTCTCCTGTTTCGTCGCCTTCTAGACCTCGACGACTCATTCAGGAGCGCGTAAGTGCTCCTTTTGAGAGAGTCTCTAGAAGTGTCGGCGAAAGCGACAAAGACACTAGTTGTCGCACAGGCGGCTGTCGTCTTTGTCAGGAGTTGGAGAACGCTCAGAGGACTCGCTTCGGCGGTGTTCGATCGGAGGAAGATATTGATAATCGAGAATGTAGGGAGAGTCTCCAGCGCCATAGAACCTTCAAAGAAACTTCTGTTAAGGTCTCTCCTGGCGGGACACTGCCTCCAAAAGGAATTAAGCGTCGAAACACTCAGCAAGAATCCCGTAAAGACGCCTCTCAGCACGCTCGTCCTGCGGTCTTTCAAGAAACCGCTCAGAACGTAAGATTTTAGTATCGTAAGCGTCTAAGGACAACGTTGATGGCGCGCTTCAGTCTACGTATCATGACACTCCTCAAGAAGTGCTCAAAGGTATAGTTAGAGAAACTCGACGTCCTACTCATCGTGAAACTTTTCAGGACGCTCAAGAGGACGCTTCGCTGGATGCTCGATATCACAAGCATCGGGTTACTCGACAAGAAACTCATGATGCAGGTTCTGAAGACGCTAAACACCCTAGACGTCATGACGCTATACGGCATGATTTTAAGAAGACTTTACTAAGCGCTCGACGTCCTTTACGTCAGGACGCTCGCCAGGAGGCGGATGAGGACGCTCTTGAGTATGCGTTTGAGGACGCTCTCAGAAATACGAGGCAGGACGTTCTTCAGACGAGTGATCGATTTGTTCTTCAAGAACTTAGACAAAAGCCTCATTTGGACTCTCGTCAAGAGGGAGTTCTCCAGGACGCACCGCATGACGTTCCTTTACAGGAACTTGATAGAAATTCGACGCTGATAGGGAGACCTACACTAATCTCCTCTTCGAAGATTCCTCCGGGAAATAAGAGTTTAATCTCTTCTCGCACGAAGCAGGGGCACCTCTGCAGTTCCCTTGGAAGAAGATTCAACTGACCCTGGTCCTGAGATGAGGAAGAGCCTGCAGCTTCATCATCTTCAGACTATAAAATCCTAACTCGACTTTTGAAGGACTTTTTTCCTAATAAGTTTCAAGCTCCAGTTCCTCTCTCTCTGCCTTCTCAACTATCTTCATCGAAGGCAAGGAAGACTCCAGGATTTGTGAAGATGGCCACGTCGCTCTCCACAAAAAGGGCATTCAAAAGGATTCACGATTGGATGGAATCCAAGAAGGCGAAGGGCAAGACTTCATTTGGTCTTCCCCCCGCAAAACTTAGTGGTAGAGCAGGAATCTGGTATGAAACAGAGGAGGAAGCAGGTCTGAGAATCCCTGCTCCGCTCAGGGTGATTCTCCAATTTAGTTGATGCGCCTAGAAGATCTTACCTTCCGTCAGCGAAAGTATCTTGGACGATGTCGGAGATAGACCACCATCTTAAGGGTATTTATAGGACACTAGAAGTTTGTAACTTCCTTGGCTGGTGTCTGGGGGTCCTAGATATGCAGTCTAGAAGCCCAGACTCTATTTCTTTAGAGGAATTATCTAGTATTTTGTCATGTATGGACAAAGCAGTAAGGGATGGCTCCGACGAGTTGGCATCACATTTTGCGTCGGGAGTCCTGAAGAAACGTGCGCTTTACTGCAGCTTTACATCGAAATCAGTATCGCCCGCACAGAAAGCAGAACTGTTGTTCGCCCCCTTTTCGGCTCATCTTTTTCCTCAATCGATGATAAAAGATCTATCAGTGAATCTTCAAGAGAAAGCGACGCAGGACCTATTATCTCAATCCTCAAAACGTCCTGCTGCTCAGCCCTCTTCCCGGACTACGCAAGTTTCCAGGAAGAATTTTAAGCCCTTTCGTGGCAGAGCTCCCTCGAGAGCCTCCACTCGGGGGAGGAGCTTCCCTAGAGGCAGAGCCCCATCAAAACCTAGGGGAAAGAAATGACTAATCTACCCTTCAGACACCGGTAGGAGCGAGACTCTCTCTCTTCGCAGAAGCATGGAGGATAAGAGGGGCGAACAGTTGGTCACTCGAAGTTATCGAGAACGGTTACAAGATCCCGTTCCTCTCAAGACCTCCATTAAGCACGGAACCGATAGATCTGTCGCCCTCTTACCAGACTTCGAAACAACAGATCCTGCTAGATCTTCTGGATTAAATGTTAGAGCAAGAGAGCGGTAGAGCGGGTTTTCTATCATTGAATTCCCCCGGGCTTCTACAAACCGGTTATTCCTGTTCCGAAGCAGTCTGGGGGATGAGACCTGTCCTGAACGTGAGCCAGACTGAGTCTTTTGCGTAAGAAAAGAAAAATTCAAGATGGAAACTTCACAATCTGTTTTAGCAACTCTAAGACCAGGGGATTGGGCATGGGGGTGTCCTTGGATCTCCAAGACGCATACTTCCATGTCCCAATCCATCCTCGGTCCAGGAAGTACCTCAGGTTCTTCTTGAAAGGACAGGTCTTCCAATTCAGAGCCCTCTGCTTCGGACTAAGTACAGCTCCGATGGTATTCACGTTTCTGATGCAAAACGTAGCAAAATGGCTTCATCTTTCGAAGATAAGAGTCTCACTCTATCTAGACGATTGGCTTATCCAGTCATTGTGCAAGACAAAGTGTCTGGAGGACCTTCACACAACGTTACAGCTGACAAAAGCCCTAGGCCTTCTCGTCAATTTCGAGAAATCCCATCTGATTCCAACACAGTCCATCTGTATCTGGGGATTCAGATGGATTCAGTGGCTTTTTGTTTCAAGCTTTTCCATCCATGAACGTCGGCTGAAATGCTTAGAAAAGTATCAGTCTTTCTTAGAGAGAAATATCTCGGCGAGGAATGATGAGTCTGCTGGGGACCATTTCCTCGCTGGAGAAATTGTTTCTCTGGGAAGGCTACACCTCAGGCCACTTCAGTTTTTCATAGCAGACAACTGGAAGAACAAGAAAGACTTAAACGAAATTTTGAGAATCTCTCAGTCGGTCAAAGACCATTTGAAGTGGTGGTTCGATCCCGTCAAGCTATCGGAAGGACTGTCCCTCAAACTTCTGAGCCCAGGCCTAGTGTTGTTCTCAGACTCGTCCATGACAGGCTGGGAGCAACACTGGGGGAGGAGGAAGTGTCAGCCTCTGGAGAGGGGAACAGAGGTCCTGGCACATACTCAAGGAATTAGAAGCAATTCGATTTGGCTCTGTAATTCTTTGAGGGAAGAATTATGGGACGGATTGTCCAGATCAATTCGGACAACACCACGGCTCTCGCATATATCAAGAAAAACAGGGAGGACGCATTCTCGATCCCTGTTCGAGATAGTGAGGGATATCTTGCTCTGGGCAAAGATGAGAGATGTAACGATACTAACGAGGTTCGTGTCAGGAGTACAGAATGTTCGGGCAGACCTTCTCAGCCGTCAACATCAGCTGCTTCCGACCGAGTGGACTCTCCATTCAGAAGTTTGTCGGGAGTTGTGGAGGCTTTGGGGGAGGCCATTAGTAGACCTCTTCACGACATCGAAGACAAAGAGGCTTCCAATTTACTGCTCCCCGGTTCTCGACCCAGGAGCGATAGCGATAGATGCCATGCTATGGAATTGGAAGGGAATGGATATCTACGCCTTCCCACCATTCAAACTCCTGGGAGAGGTGATAAGGAAGTTTGCGGCTTCAGAAGGAGCAAGAATGACCCTGATCGCCCCCATTTTGGCCTGCAAGCGACTGGTTCGCAGAGGTCATGTCATTTCTGGTAGACTTTCAAGGACTCTACAGAAAGAATCGATCTACTCAAACAGCCCCACTTCGAGAGGTATCACAAAAACCTCTCCGCTCTGAGTCTGACTGCATTCAGACTATCGAAAAGTTGGCCAGAGCGAGGTTTTTCAAGAGCAGTGGCAAGAGCTATTGCCAACGCTAGAAGAACATCCTCTCAAGCTGTTTACCAATCGAAGTGGGCTGTTTTTAGGAGATGGTGTAGGAGGAGAGATATTTCCTCCTCCACGACCTCTGTGAGCCAGATTGCCGATCCTCCTTCTACATCTTAGAAATGTTGACAAGCTTTCAGTGCCCACGATCAAAGGCTACAAAAGCATGCTGTCGACGGTCTTCCGACACAGGGGCTTGGATTTGTCGAATAATAAGGATCTGCACGATCTTTTGAGGTCTTTCGAAACCTCAAAGATTCCACGACCTAGAATTCCGTCATGGAATCTAGATGTTGTCTTGAAACATCTTCTAATGTTCAAGCCCATTTATTTGAACCTTTGCATGCTGCCTTGATGAAGGATTTAACTAGAAAGGGCTGTTTTCCTAACCGCTTTGGCAACAGCGAAGAGGGTTAGCGAGATTTCAGGGACCATGAGTAAGCATGGTGGGCTTCAGAGAACACAATGCGGTGTGTTCGCTGAGTCCCTCGTTCTTAGCTAAGAACGAAAACCCGTCCAACCCCTGGCCCAGAGCTTGAAATAAATCAAGGGGTTATCAGAGATCACGGACCGAGAACAGAGAGAGTCCTGTGCCCTGTCAGGGCTCTCAAGTTTTATCTGGCAAAAACCAAACAATGTAGAGGTCCGTCGGACACCTGTGGTGTTCCGTCAGAAGACCAGAATTACCAATGTCGAAGAACGCCCTAGCGTTCTTCTTAAGAAGCACCATCAGGGAGGCTCATTTGTCCTGTCCAGATTGTGACCTTAGTCTTTTGAAGATTAAAGCTCACGAAGTCAGAGCTGTAGCGACTTCGATGGCTTTCCAGAAGAATATGGCACTCAGTGATATCTTGAGTGCCACATATTGGCGAAGCAAGTCTGTGTTCGCTTCACATTACCTCAGAGATGTGAAGACGACATATGAGAATTGCTACTCGCTGGGACCGTACATTTCCGCAGATACAGTAATGGGGACATGAAGCGGCAACGATTCCCATCCTTTGGAAAATGGATAGGTGTGCTTTTAATTTATGGTGTTGTTTTTTATGGTTGTAGGGTCGCCGCTTGAAGCGGAACTCCCTTCCATTTATTATTCTAAATCGTTATGGGACTAACTTAGTTGGGCTAGGTCAGGTGGTATTGTTTATGCTTCGTTGTCCTCAGCGTATGGTCAAAATGGTCTAGTCGCATTGTTGGTCACGCTCCCGTTGACAGATCATATCTAGAACCTCCTCCAGCTGATTACAGGTCACTACCTTGCTGGAAACTCTAGTAAAGTAGAAGCAGACTTGGTGACAGTAATCACAAAGTCAGCTATGCTAACAGGTAAGAACCAAGATGTCAATCATCTGCATGTAATTTGTTTCCAAAATCCTTCTATTCTGTCCCTTCCCACCTCCAAGGGTGGGATTCAGCTATATATATATCTGGCAGGTAAGTGTCATGAACAAAATGATATTGTCATGATACAATAAAGTTTGTTCATACTTACCTGGCAGATATATATAATCAAGTACCCACCCACCTCCTCTCAGGGGACAGTGGTCTAGAAAAATCTGAATAGAAAATGGGAATGGTTTCTGAAGCCCGCCTCCCAGCGGCGGGAATGGGTACTAACCACCTGGCCGATCACTGCGTGTGCCGGGAGTTTTGAAATTCTGTCGAACGTCAGAGAATACAGCTATAATATATATCTGCCATATAAGTATGAACAAACTTATTGTATCATGACAATATCATATTGCATTACTATGACACTAGAATTCCTGGAAACAGTTTATAATAATGAATTGGCGTATGTGTGAAGCCTCCACTAATGTGCAACGATGATTTTGCCATTCTTATCATGCAAACATTAAAGGTTACATTTATTTCTGGCATACAGTTATTAAAGAAATTCAAAATACTAATGAAAAGTGCTAAAAAAAAATAAAAAAATTTATATAATCCACTTATCCGTAGTCGTTCCTCTATGGTTTTCGGCAGCCAGATGTACGAAAACGTTAGAAACATTTAATTGTATCTACTTTAGAAATATCTGTAATTTTTCAGGGTAATTTGGTTGCAAAAAAGGAATAATATGCATGAATTAAATTAAAATTTTTAAATAACAAAGTAAATTTGAACTAAATAATGAGTAAAGTAAACAATTTAGGGAATAAAACTTTGCAGTTTCATACATTCAACTTACCTGTCAGATATATACATAGCTATCGACTCCGTCGTCCCCGACAGAAATTCAAATTTCGTGGCACTCGCTACAGGTAGGTCAGGTGATCTACCGCCCTGCTCTGGGTGGCAGGACTAGGAACCATTCCGTTTTCTAATCGATTCTCTCTGTGCCGGTAGTATCAACATTGTTGTTACTTCCTCCTGACTGGAGTTCTTTTTTCACACGCTTTTGATCATCTTTCGACTGATTTTTGGTGACGTACTTGGATCGTTGTTTGGCATTCGCTATCGTGGACTGTTTTTTGGACTTCGCTTTGGATTTTCGTGAATATGTCTGATTCTAGTGTTAGCTTCAGAGTGAGTGTGAATGAGGGCTGTAAGGTGAGGATTCCGAAAGCTTCGGTAGATCCTCACACTACATGCATTTCTAATTACTTGAAGTAATTAGAAAAAGATAGAGAGAGGAAGGCGGCTTACAAAAGCCGAAAAATGTCTAGTAGTTCTGTAGCTTCTTCTTCTTCTCATAATTATGCCCATTCTATTTCAGCCCGTTCACAAGTTAATCCCTCTGATTCTGCCTCAGAAATGGCGGAACTCAGAGCTTCCCTTAAAAAAATGCAAGAAAAAATGGAAGCATTGGAAGGTAAGAGAAGTGAATGTGGTTTCTCGAGTGATTTTAGTGTCCCCAGTGTAGTGGAGGGGCGTCTGTCGTCTCTGCGACGCTCCCAGGTCTAGACCTCTTCCAAGCTCCCTGCCTGCAGAGGAGAAGGAAAGTCGAAAGCCTTACGGGGGTCGTGGAGAATCCCCAAATGATCAGGCGTCCCTTCAGCAGAATCTTATACATCTCAGACTGCCAGGGACAGCTATAGGAAAAGCGTCCTTCGTGAGTGCTTTTCATCATCTAGTTCGCCTTCTCCGAGAAGAGGATGGAAGGAATCGAAGCTTTCACGTCCGCTGAAGAGGAATTGGAAAGAACCTGAGCTCAATTCTAGCCCCGAGCGCTTCTCTGAAGAGGATGCGCCTTCGGTAATCAAGAAGGCTAGAAAGGAGTTAGATCCTTGGAATGTAAAAGGCGCTCGTAAAGAGCCTACTCGTAAAAAGGAGGACAGGCTTCCAATTAAGAGATCCAAATACTGATCTCCTGTCGGGCGCAACGAACCCTCCAGGGGAGTTGTCGCACAGGCGGCCATCTCTGGGGGGAGCGGTGCGTTAGGCAGGCGAGACGTGGGAAAGGAAGTAACTCCTGCCAAGCGTCTGGCGCCAACTAGGAGCCAGGCGCCAAGTAGGCGCAAATAGCCTGACTTGGACTGTAGATCCCCCCCCCGTTCTAGGCCCAGATCTTCATCCAAGCAACAAGAGCCAACTGGAGAAGAGAGAACTCCTGATAGGAGTAAAGCGCCCGCTAAGTGCAATATACTTGCCATTCGAAAGGCGCATTCCATGAGCGATACTCCTACCAAACCACAGGAGTATTCGGAACTAGATGCGCCTTCCAAAGGTCAGGAGTATTCGGGAAGAGATACTCCTGCCAGGCGCCTGGAGTACTCTGACCTCGATACTCCTCCCAGGCGCCAGGAGTATTCTAGACTTTTTACTCCTACCAGGTGCCAGGAGTATTCGAAGCGCGATGTGCCTACCAAGCGCCGAGGAGTATTCTGAGCTTAATACTCCTAACAGGCGCCAGGAGTATTTGGACGAGATGCGCCTACCAGACGCCAGGAGTATTCGAAGAGTGTTACGACTGTAAGGCGCCAGGAGTATTCCAAACAGGATACTCCTACCAGGCTCCAGGAGTATTCTCAGCGAGATACTCCTGCTAAACGCCAGGCGCCATTCTCCTCATTGAGAGCTTGAATCATCCGACATGGAGGCTCCAAACATGCGTAAAACAGTTTATACATGACTCCCGCCTAATGATAAACGTAAAGAGAGAGTTACTCCTAGCCCCTCTCCTAATAGAAGTGCTTCTTCTTCGGAAAGGAAGAAATCAAGAGAGGAGACAGAGGAGGGAAGGGAGCTCTCCTCCGAGCCTATTAATTTAGATGACAGTCTCGAGGAACGAAGTTACTAACAGAGAAGGACTTTCGAATTACAAAGTTCTTCTTCTCTTCTTTTAGAGAATATGGAGATGCATTACTCCAGCCGCTCCTCCTTCTCCGCGCTCTCTATTTTCAAGTACGAAAGCGCACAAGTCTTCATCTTTCCTGAAAATGAAGCCGGCCATATCCATGAAAAGGGCCTTACAATCTCTTGACTCTGATCAGACAAAGAAGGAGTTAGGAAGGACAATCTTTTGCATGCCTCCGCTAAACTAAGGGTAGGAGAGGCATATGGGTACGAAACGGGAGAAAATATGGGATTGTCTCTGCCCGTTTCAGCTGAATCGGACTTCTCCAGTCTCGTAGAAACTCGTCGAGGAGACATGCCTTAAATTCAGCGAAAGCAACATGGGGTCTTTCGGAAATGGACCATCTCCTCAAGGGACTTTTTCATACCTTAGAAGTATTTAACTTCCTAGATTGGTCCCTTGGGGTTATTGCTAAGAATCCCGTCCCATGAAAAAGAACACTAAACCCTGAAACCTTACATAGCATCCTTACATGCATCGATAAGGCGGTTTCAAGATGGATCGCGGAAGTGTGCTCCCTCTTCGGTGCGGGAATACTAAATGAAGAGAGCGGTTCATAGTGCCTTTCTCACTAAGGCCGTCTCGCCTTCGCAGAGATCCGCTTTGCTGTATGCGCCTCTCTCTGAACAATTATTTCCTTCTCAGTTGGTGAGAGACATTGCCCATTCGCTAACTGAGAAAGACACTCAAGATCTTTTAAGGCAATCCTCAAGAAAATAGACCTTGTGGCCAGTGAGGAAAAGAACCACCTCTAGGCCAGCTCAACAACAGCAGCCCTTTCGAGGAGGCCCTCAGGCTAGATCCATCGCCAGAAGCAAGTCAACGGATAAAATAAAGGGGAAGATCTGCCTTCCGTCCCTTTAAGAAGGGAAAATGAGAAATCTTTCCTCCAGACACCTGTAGGAGCCAGGTTACAGTTCTTTGCGGGAGCATGGGAAGACATAGGATCCGATCCTGGTCAATGTCAATAATCAAGAAGGGTTATTATATCCCATTCAAGGACAGGCCCCCCTTGACAACATCACCGAGGGAACTGTCAGCCAGATACAGGGACCCTGTTCTGATGGATACTCTTCGTCAAATGGTGGAACAGATGTGGACAAAAGAGCAATAGAGCTGGTACTGGATCAAAGCTCCCCGGGGTTTTACAATCGCTTGTTTCTCGTAGCGAAAGCATCGGGGGATGGAGACCGGTACTGGATGTAAGTTCGCTGAACCAAATTTGGTACAACAACAGAGTCAGCATGGAAACGTCTGCCTCAGTACTAGCTTTTGCAGCTCTCCGTCAAGGAGATTGGATGTGCGTCCCTAGATCTTCAAGACGCATATTTCCACGTCCCGATTCACCATTCGTCGAGGAAGTACCTTCGTTTCATGTTCGAGGGAAGGATCTATCAGTTTCAGGGCCCTGTGTTTTCGGCCTTTCTACGGCTCCCCAAAGTCTTTACAGACTTGATGAAAAAATGTGTCAAAAACCACCTTCACATGAAAAAGGGATCAAACGTCTCCCTATACCTGGACGACTGGCTCATCAGGGACCAGGTCTCAAAAGCAGTGGTCTGGAGGACCTGTCTACAATCCTGGATTGACAAAGGCCATTAGGAATTAATCGTGAACCTCGAGAAATCTCAGATGGTCCCAGCCAGAAACGTAGTCTATCTGGGATTCAGATGGATTCTCGGGGTTTTCGAGTATTTCCTTCTCAAGAGAGAATAAGGAATGGCTGTGCCACAGTATTGAACTTCTTAGAGAAAGAGCGTACTTCAGCGAGGGAATGGTTGAGCCTTCTGGGGACCCTTTCCTCGCTCGAACAGTTCTTTCCTCTAGGAAGACTACATCTCCGTCCGCTTCAGTTCTTCCTGAGAAGCAGTTGGAGTTGGAAGACAGGACAGCTTTCGGACACGTTTCCAATCTCATTAGAAATAAAACAACAATTAAGGTGGTGGTTGACCCCCTTAGAAGAAAACAAAGGAGTATCCTTGGAAGTACGGAACCCAAACCTGACATTGTTCTCAGACGCGTCGGAGACAGGTTGGGGTGCGACTTTAGGGTCCAAAGAAGTGTCAGGCACCTGGTCGGAAGAGCAGGTGTCATGGCACATAAATTGCAAGGAGCTCTTTGCGATTCACCTCGCGCTAAGGAGCTTCGAGCAGATAGTCAGAGACAAAGTAATACAGATAAACTCCGACAATACGACCGCTCTGGCTTATGTCAAGAAACGGAGGAACTCACTCTCTCGCCCTATACGAACTAGCAAAGAGATCTGCTGATGCTCTGACTGCCTTTCGACTATCGAAAGACTTGTCAGAGCGAGAGGGTTTTCTCGCAAGGCGGCAAGCGCAATTGCTAGAGCCCGCAGATCATCTACTAGGCGAGTGTACCAATCGAAGTGGTAAGTTTTCAGAAACTGGTGCAGGTCGAAGAAGCTGTCCTCTTCCAATACCTCTGTAACCGAAATTGCGGATTTCCTTCTTTTCCTGAGGGAAAAGTCACATCTCTCTGTACCAACAATTAAAGGATACAGAAGTATGCTTTCGTCAGTCTTTAGAAACAGGGGTTTAGATTTGACGAATAATAAAGATTTGCACGATCTCATCCGCTCCTTTGAAACGTCTAAGTCAGTAGAACCTAGGGTTCCGAGCTGGAACTTTGATGTGGTTCTGAAATTTCTGTCCTCGGAAAAGTTCGAACCACCTCATACGGTTTCATTCCGGGGTATATCACTAGAAAGTGTATATTCCTGCTATCTCTGGCTACGGCTAAAGGTCAGTGCGTTGCACGCCCTTGAGTCACGAGTTGGCTTCAAAGAAGATTCTGCGATTTGTTCATTCCAGACTTTTTTCTTGCCAAAAATGAGAACCCTTCGATCCCTGGCCCAGGAGTTTCGAGGTAAAAACGGACTTACTAGCCTAGTAAAAGGCAGAGAAATAGAAAGATCACTTTGTCCAGTTAGGGCTGCTGAAATTCTATCTGGACAGAAAGAAGCGGTTGGGAGGCTCACAACATGGTCTATGGTGCTCGGTGAAAGACTCCAACAGACCTATGTCTAAAAATGCTTTGGCCTTCTTTGTTAGAAGTGTAATTACCGAGGCTCATAAGAACTGCCCAGATGACTCTTTTAATCTATTAAGAGTAAGAGCTCATGAGGTAAGGGCAATCGCGACATCTATTGCGTTCCAAAGAAATATGTCACTTAAAAATATTTTGGACGCAACCTATTGGAGATGCAACTCAGTATTTGCATCTCATTACTTAAAAGATGTGCGAGTGACGTATGAGAAATGTTTTTCTCTAGGTCCGTTTGTGTCAGCACAGACGGTTCTGGTAAAGGAGAGAGCACCGATCCTTAAATATGTGTACGTAACCCTCTTGTCGGATGTGTTCTTGTGTTTCCTGTGCATGGGAGTGTCAGATGTCGCACTGGCGGCCTTCACTTCTCTTCATTAGGAAATCGAGTGACAGCTGACTATTAGAGGGGTACAAATTTTTTTTTTTATTTTGTATGTATGATTATCGAGTTTGTGGTTGTTTGCTAAGAGTTTGGGGATGACTCTTAACAATCTTAGAACTAACACGGGTTAGGATCAGGTGATCGGGATCGGTTGTGTGCTCCTTAAAGAAGGCGTGTTGTCATATAAGCGGATTAGCACCCCTTGACAAATGCTAGTTAGGCTCTGTCGAGTAAGTGGATAAGACCCCATCGACAGACCAGCAGAACTCTTGGCCACAGATCACTATCTCGCTAGGCTCTTGAGGTGAGGCAGACTCCTGGGCAGTAGCCACGAAGTCTTCCATCTAATAAGGTAGGAACTAAGGTCTATTTATACCTACAACATATGTTGTTTACCTGTCAAGTCAGTAAGTTAGCTGCTCTTGCCCTCCACCAAAGGGTGTCAATCAGCTATGTATATATCTGACAGGTAAGTTGAATGTATGAAAATGATATTGTTATGATACAATAAAGTTTCATACATACTTACCTGGCAGATATATACGATTGAAGCCCACCCACCCGCCTCGCGCAGGAGACAGGTGGAAGAGAGAATCTGATTAGAAAACGGGAATGGTTCCTAGTCCTGCACCAGAGCAGGGCGGTAGATCACCTGACCTACTGTAGCGAGTGCCGCGAAATTTGAATTTCTGTCGGGGACGACGGAGTCGATAGCTATGTATATATCTGCCATGTAAGTATGTATGAAACTTTATTGTATCATAACAATATCATTCGTCGTCAGCTGTTCGTAACTGTGTTTGTGGCGTGCGCGCTTAGGAACCAGGAACAGCATCTTGTTTAAAGTGCAATGTGGAGTGAATTGAGACCAAAATGTGTATAATAACAATCAAATAAGCACTGTGGAGTTTCAGTTGTGATGGCAGTAAGGATAAAAACCACCAGATTACAAGGTAAGAATGAATTCAGTTCAAAACATGACCCCGGGAATAAAAAGTTTTAAAGCTGGTTTAGTTTGTCATTTTTTGCAAATATGTTGCATTAAGTAACTCTCCCAGCTTCTTTATAATTTGTGACAAACTTATTACTTTGGATGGACTTTGGATGGTGGTGTATGAAATGATTAGTGGCTTTTCATAAAATATTTTCTCAAATGTTTGTAGAATAATTCTGGTCAAGTTGTTGGGATATCTGTTTATCACCCTGTTTACCACCAGGTTGAACAAGCTTCCCATCTTCTGCTCGTGGGTCTTTGATGTGTGGGCTGCAATGCAGTTGCTTTTTAACACCTGTTGGACAACATGGACAATTGTGTTCTCACCCTTCAGTCTCCTTTGGAGAATTCTGAACAGGATGTTTGTCACTTTGAATCTACACATGATCCTGGTGGCCTCATGTTCAGTGGTACACCCATCTGTTGTCTCCTTGTAGACACTGAGATTGCTTCCCCCAAGGTACTGTACCATGAAGCAGTAGACTGGCTTCAGCATCAAGAAAGGCTTTTCTTGATGAACAGCAAAAGAAATGTTTGGCATCTTTGTGATTGATGTCATGATGAGGTCACTCTCAGGTCAGTACCCCTCTCCAGTGTGGAGGCAGACTTTCTTGTTTCCTTCATTGAAACAAGGGCTATCAGTGTCCTGGCAGTCAAAGGTTATTGGCCCGCCTTCTTCCAAGGTGTTCCAGTTAAAGGGCATAGACCTTGTCGTCATCTCAAAAATAGCTTAGCTGTTAAGGAGATTTGAGCAGTCTTGCCTGCTGAGGGAGACAAAATTACCTGAATGGGACCTAACCATACTCCTACAGAGCCTGAGGAATGCCCTTTAAAAGCCTCTGTCTTGGACAGCAGACAGGGATTTAACCTTGAATGTGGTTTTCCTTTTGGTTCTTGCATCGGTCAAGGGAGCTGGGGAGTATCATGACTTATCTTATCTTGTCCAACGTATCTAAGAGCAGAGGTCAGTGGCCTTCTCATTTGTATTATAGAGTTTTATTGTAGTGTCTTACCGAACAATTATAGAGCCGTGATTTCCACGAGCGGCAGGATACTAAATTCAAATTTAGCGCGTCGGCGTCGCCAACACTGGTGGTGATGACGTCATCTCCCTCCACTCGCGGAGAACCAGGTACAACTGCCCAGGTGAATCCAATTTCTTTCCTGCCGGCGTCCGGTGAACATCGGTGGTCGGTGCGGTTGGATGACTTTGCTTCGCTTTTTTTTCTGGTGGAATTGATCTTCGGAATTGGTGAAGTACTCTTTTTTGGCGTTGTTGTTATTTTGCTTTTATTTAGGCGTTGCCATGTCGGATTTCTAGTCCGTCGGGAGTTATTGGTTTTGCATCTCAGGATGTAAAACTAGATTATCCAAGTTAGAATATGATTCTCACACTAAATGTGTTAAGTGTAGGGGACAGGTTTGTTCAGCAGATCGAACATGTAACGAGTGTAGTGATTGGACTGATTCTCAATGGAAGTTTTTTAGTTCATACTCGGAGAAATTAGCTAAAGACAGAATTAGAAAAGCAGCGCTTAGGGAAAGTAGACTTAGCTCTGCTTCGTCTTGCGATGCTCTGTTTCCTTCTGTTTCTCCTCAAATTGTTATGTCTCCTTTAACTACACCTCCTATTCCTCCTACTAATCCCACTTCTCCGGCTTCCCGTGTAGTTTCTTGGCCAGACACCATTGCCAGTCTGGAATCGAGGTTAGATCAGAAATTTTTCGGTACTAGCGAATACGGTTTTGCAACTTGGTAATTCAGTTAAGACGTTTTTGGAGAAACGCGGCCTCAGGTAAGAGTGTAGTTGAGGGTGCGTCTGTCTGTCCTGACACGTCTCCTAGACAAAGGTCACTGTCCAGCTCCCCCGCACCGGGGAGAAGACTACATACCGGTGGAAGTCCAGGAGTCGATCGGGATTTGCCCACAGACAGGCGCCTCTCTTGTTGAGCCTGTTGCGCCTCAACAGGGCTCGGTTAAGCGTTGGAAAGGTGTTGCGGTCAGACGCCTTTCGAATGATTCAAGCGATTCGTCTCCGGTCGCGCGGCGCTCTTGGCGAGATTCGCCCCCGTTTCGCGTCCCTTAAAGAGGCGTTCAGGGCGCCGATTCTTCGCCTCCTCCAGTCAAGCGGTATAAGGAGCCTGAGAGTAGGGTTGCGCCGCGGCCGTTAGCGGCTCGTTCGTCGCCTCAATCTGTGCCTTTTTTCGGCTCCATCTACTAGTAGAGATTGTGGTTTTAGCGCTGTAGCTAGCAGTTCTAAGGGTGTTTCTTTAGGCGCTTTTTTCGTCTGTTACGCCTGATGCGCCTGTTTCGCCTCGAATTTCGGCGGCTCCGAGCGAGGCGCAAGTAGTTTTTTTTTTTCCGCCTCCTGCTGAACATTTAGGCTCTTCCAAGCCTTCGTTAACTGTTTTTGATTCGTCTCTGGCGCCTTTGCGCAAGCAGTTAGAGATGTTAACCAACTGGATGAATGAGTCCAAGGGTGGTTCGAAACCTTCAGATCCGGTTTGTAGTTCCGTCTACTTCTTCGGCGGTATCGGAGAATGAAGAAGAAGTAGAGGAGGAGGATTCACATCACCTCTCGTGTTATTCACGTCTCCTTAGATTTCTTCTGGTATCTTATCCAGATTATTTTGAGAAAGCGGCTCCGCGCTCCCCAACTTCGACTTTTTTGATGAGGAGGAAAACTTCAGACCCTCTCCTCCCAAAACTTTGTTCTATCTAAAGCGGTTAGACAGTCGTTGAAAGAGACTGGAGAAATGGATGTCTATGAAAAAGAGACTTAGGAAGGCTCTTTTGCTTACCCTCCTCTAAAGGTTTGCTTCGTAAGAGGTATAGGTTTTATGTAACTGGGGAAGCTCCTTCTCTGGGAGTTTCTGCCTCCTCCCAGGGAGACTTCTCCAGTTTAATCGACTCCTCTAGAAGATCTGCTTTCGCCGCAGCGAAAAAGTTTTCTTTACAGCGCCTGAGTTGGACCACGTTGTAAAGAATCAATTTAAACTTTTGGAAGTCTTTAGCTTCCTTGATTGGACTATTGGCGCTTTAGCGGGCCAAGATCGAAGACTGTCCTTCTCTTTCCCAGGAGTTAGCGGAGGATTGGATTGGTGTTCTGTCCTGTGCGGACAAATCCATTAGGGATGGATGTGATGAGTTAGCTTCGCTCATCGCCTTTGGTACCCTTAAGAAAAGGCAACTTTGGTGCTCCTTTGCTTCTAAAAGGGTTACGTCCAACAGAAGTCTGCTCTCTTGTTTGCTCTTTTGTGAAAGATAACCTCTTTCCAGACGATGTAGTGTTGTCAATTTCGTCTGCGCTAGATAAGAAATCTACTTCGGATTTACTGGCACAGTCTTCTAAGAGACCTAAAGCTCCTGTGGAGACTGTTCCTTCGGTTTCTCCTCTGGCCCAAGCGCCTTTTCGAGGGAGAAAACCCAAGCGCTTCTTTCGGCCGAAACGAATCAATTTGCGACCTCAGTCTAAGGCCTCGGCCAAGGTTAACAAACCTTCCAAATGAAAGCTCGGTTCTTCATGCACCAGTGGGAGCCAGGCTGGCTCTGTTTTGGGGAGGAATGGGAAAAACAGAGAGCAGAAGCCTGGGTAGTGCAAGTACTCAAGTTCGGCTATCGTATTCCTCTCGTTTCACCTCCCTCGCTCTCACCTGTGGCCAATTCCATTCCAGGCATACTCTCCGGGCTCAGACAAATTTCTGGCGCTAGCCGCAGAAGTGGAAGCGCTTGTTCAAAGAAGCGATAGAACAGATAGAAGGGGATTTTCCTCCAGGCTTTTACAATCGCCTTTTTGTAGTTCCCAAGTCATCAGGGGGCTGGAGGCCGGTTTTGGATGTGAGCGCCCTGAACTTGCATGTCCAGAAAACAAAATTTCATCCGGAGACCACTCGGTCGGGGGTTCTGGAGTCCATCAGACAGGGGTGGGATTGGATGGTCCTCTCTGGACATGCAAGACGCTTATTTTCACATTCCGATACATCGCGAATCTCGGAAGTACCTGAGGTTCATGTTCGAAGGCAAGGTGTTTCAATTTCGGGCGCTTTGCTTCGGACTAGCGACCGCTCCTCAAGTTTTCACCAGGGTTCTATCCCCGATAGGAAGCTGGCTACACTATTAGGAGTAAGAATCTCCCTCTATCTGGACGATTGGCTTCTCCGGTCGGAATCAGAGGTCGGTGCATGAAGGACCTTGGAAACAACTCTGGATCTTGCCAGAAAGTTAGGAATTCTGGTCAACAAACAGAAGTCCCAGTGGTTCCATCTCAGAGCATCCTTTATTTGGGGATGATTCTGAATGCTCAGTTTTTCGGGCTTTTCTGTCCCTAAGAGGCGTTCAAGGCTGTCTGGAGACAGTTCAGGAGTTCTTGGACAAAAAGGTAAGTTCTGCCAATCAGTGATGAGGCTCCTGGGCAAATTGACGTCAGTGGAGAAATTTGTGACGTTGGGAAGACTGCACATGAGACCTCTGCAGTTTTTCCTGAGAGCCTCTTGGTGCAGGAAGACACAACCAGACTCGATTACCTTTCTGTCACAGATCAAATAAAAGAGGACCTAAGGTGGTGGCTCTCTCGAGCAAGGTTGGAAGAACGGGTTAGATTTACGACCCCATCCTCCCGAACCTACAGTTCTTTTCCGACGCATCGGACACAAGGTTTGGGGAGCCCTACTGGGAAATCAACGGACTTCAGGAGCTTGGTCGAGAAGAGAAGAAGAAGTTCCACATAAATGTAAAGGAACTGTTAGCAATTTTCTTAGGGCCTCAGACAGTTTCGGAGCTTAGTAGAAGGCCGAGTAGTGGCAGTGCATTCCGACAACTCCACGGCTCTCTCGTACGTGCGGAAACAGGGGGGGACTCAGTCTTTCTCTCTGTACGAAGTAGCCAAGGATCTCCTCCTGTGGTCAAACGAAGCGAAGGTTCAGCTAGTCCCGAGATTTGTTCCGTGAAAGATGAACGTCCTGGCGGACGAGTTCAAGTCGGTCAACAGCAAGTGTTTACCTCTGTGGACTTTGGACAACAAGATTTGTCGAAAAACTTTGGCGCCTTTGGGGACCGACCGTCAATAAGACCTGTTCGCGACATCGAGGAAACAACCGTCTTCCTCTCTTTTGTTCTCCAGTCCCAGATCCTCTAGCTTGGTCGGTGGACGCAATGCTGTTGGATTGGTCGGGTCTGGAAGCTTATGCATTCCCTCCGTTCGTCTAATAAGAGAGGTGCTGAACAAGTTCATGTCGCACAGCAATGTAACGCTAACGTTAATCGCTCCATTTTTTGGCCCAGGAAAGAGTGGTTCCCGGACCTTCTCCAGTTGTTAGTAGACTTCCCAGACTTCTTCCTCCAGAGAAGTGGCTTCTCAAACAACCTCACTTCAAGAGGTTCCAACCCCAAAACTTGTCGCTCTAGCTCTGACAGGGTTCAGACTGTCCGGAATCTTGTCAGAGCGAAAGGATTTTTCAAGAAGACTGCGAAGCTATCGTCGTTGTAGGAGAGAGTCTTCTAACAAACTCTATCAAGGGAAGTGGAGAATCTTCAGAGAGTGGTGTAGAAGTGCTAAAGTCTCTACTTCTGCGACCTCTTTAACAGAAATAGCAGATTTTCTTCTATTTCTTAGGAACTCTAGAAATGGCTGGCTCCTTCGACGATCAGAGTATATGAGCCATGCTCTCTTCGGTTTTTCGACATCGAGGTTTGGATATTTCCTCCAATTCAGATCTGTCGGACCTCATTAGGTCTTTCGAAACCACTAAGCTCCCGCAAGATACAGTGGCTTTGGAACTTAGATGTGGTGGCTTAAGTTCCTCATGGGCCACCGTTTGAGCCTTTGAAGTCGGCTTCACTCAGGAACTTGACTAAGAAGGCACTCTTTCTTATTGCACTAGCTTCTGCTAAGCGTGTCAGCGAATTGCACGCTATAGACAAAAGAGTCGGTTTCTCTCAAGGCAATGCTGTATTTTCGGTATCTTTGACCTTTCTAGCCAAATGAGAATCCTTCTAATCCTTGGCCGAGGAGTTTTGTGGTAAGGAACTTATCTGATTTGGTTGGACATGAGGAGGAAGAAAGGCTCTTATGTCCAGTCAGGGCTATTAAGCAGTATCTGTTTGCCACTAAGGGTATCAGAGGACAATCTTCTAAGCTCTGGACCTCGGTTCAAAATCCCTCTCGTCCTCTTTCTAAGAATGCTATATCGTTCTTTATTAGAGAGGCTTATCAGGGAAGCTCACTCGCAGTCCGAGAACGACAATCTTTCCGTTCTGAAGAGTTAAGCTCACGAGGTTAGAGCAGTGGCAACTTCTTTAGCATTCAGAAAGAATTTATCTTTAGCTTCGATTCTTCAGAGCACTTCTGGTTTGATCGAATTTCGGTTTTTGGCGAGTCATTATCTCAAAGAGATAGAAACGGTTTTCGAGAATTGTAAAAACGTTAGGTCCGGTTGGCGGTTTCTGGCATGGTGTTGGGAGAAACGGCACAGGGGTCGTCACCTCTATGCTAACTTTTCACCTTGAATAGGTTGTCGAGTTCAAGGGAAGCTGGGGGTACTGAGTACCTGGGATACTCACCAGTCTGTTAGGTCAGATTTTACAATGGTTGGGTATATATGTTTTTAAATCTGGTGTTTGGTGACAAATGTTTTGTATGATTGAATTTCTGGTCTTAGCCCAGGGCAAGGGCAATCTTTGTTGTTACTATCCTCCGTCAGTCAGCCTTGACTCGCTTGAACTACGGAAGGATTCCACTCCTGTAGAGGCTAACTTTGGGCAAATTCCAATTCCACTACAATAGTAAGAAGAGCACCGACCAGAGGCAGTAACAGTCTGCTGTAGCTCTTTCTTTACAAGGTAAGGTACAACAGAACACCTTGAGTTTGTTTACTGGTATTGCAAAATAAATGTAACCATTTAAAAATACTAGTGGTCCACTGAATCCACCCCCCCCCCCCCACCTTACCCCCCCATAATGTGAATAATCAGCTCTATAATTGTTCGGTAAGACACTACAATAAAAATGAAATTTTCATTATTAAAATGAAGTTTTATTGTATACTTACCGAACAATTATGATTATACCCACCCTCCTCCCCTTAGGTGGACGGACGGGCAGAAAGAATTGGATTCACCTGGGCAGTTGTACCTGTTCTCCCGCGAGTGGAGGGAGATGACGTCATCACCACCAGTGTTGGCGACGCCGACGCGCTAAATTTGAATTTAGTATCCTGCCGCTCGTGGAAATACACGGCTCTATAATTGTTCGGTAAGTATACAATAAAACTTCATTTTAATAATGAAAATTTCATTTTGTGGCTAAGACGTAAAACCTTTCAATCCTGGATCCGAGATTTGGTTCTTTCACAGTCCCCCCTTTAGGATTTTGTTTGTTGTGGAGGAAGATGAAGAATTGTTAATGTGCTGAGTTTGCGCCCTGAAATACTATCTAAAAAGGATGGAAAGTCTCCTTCTGGAGTGCAGACATTTTTTTCTGGGCATGTGAAAGAATAAATAGGAGGTATGTGTTGAAGCAGCACCATCTCTTCAATAAAGAAGCTATATTACCAGAGCATATGGGTTATCAGATGCCAAAGATGGACTCCTTACTTTACTAGCATCAAGGCTTCTCAGTCCAACAGGTAGTGAAGGCTGTGGTCTGACATCATTAGACCACTTTCTCCTCATTCCACCCAATGGATATCACCCTTAAGTTCTTAAGTCCTTAGATGCATTCTCAATAGGGCTGGTGATGGCAGCCAAACAAATATTGAAATCCACCTTAGCCAAAGGGCCTTAGAAGAAATTACAAGTTGTCCCCCCAAGTTCTTTAGCAGGCTGGTTGTAGTCTCAGAGGCTTCCTACATTGGAACTTAGTGTCAACCTCAGTAGACATCAAGAACCTATTTTAGGTCTGTCATCTGCTCCAAAGATAACAACTGTCTCCAGTTATGGTCTGAGCTTGTAGGAAGGATCATGGGGTCGATGACTGGCAGATATTCATCCCAGGAGCTTCTGGTATAACTCATCTATTTTATCAACCTTTGCCAACACCTGAATCCAAGTATTAGTTGGGAGAAGTGGAGTTGACCTCAGAAAAACATACGACTTATCTGTATCTGTTTCTGATCATAGACACTGCAGCCTTTACAGTTAACCCAAAAAGCGATAGAGTACAGATTCCACTCTTTTACAGAAGATTCTGCAGTCCGAGGCCCCTCCCATAAAGTTGAGGCAAAAACTTTATCAGAATTTTCTGGAGAATTTAGTGCCACTCATTCCTATCAGGTTGAGGTTTCTTCAGATGGAGTTAAATTGGCAGTGACCATGATACTGTTATTTACCCACACTTCCAAAGATGGTTGAGAAGCCCATATGCCAGACATATTAGCGTCAGGTCAATAGTTCTTAGAAGAATTATGATAGTATCTAAATTACTTGGAACTAAGGGCAGTTTTCTTAGTTATGCAATCCTTCCAATCCCATGTTGCTGGCAAAATCATGTGGGTTTGTGTTGGACAATTCCTCCATAGTGGCTAAGCTGACAAATGAAGGTGGCACAAAATCTCCAACAATGTACCTCTCTATGCAGATTTGTGCAGTGCTGTGGTGGAGCTTTTGTTGTACCTTTTGTATTATGGTTGTTTGTTGCTTGTTAGTTGTCCTCTGCTAGAGCAGGCAGCTTGATAATGTGATATGCTCATAATCCCAAGAGCTGTAAAAATTTTCCTCCTCTTCTGATCAGACAGCTGTAGAGAAGCACTTTGCTGCGTAGTCAATATGCGCATGGTCTTGAATTGCCCCATCCTTGTGCCCCCAGCATGCATGATTCCTATATGTAGTATATGCTAAGATCTTTTTCCAAACTGAAAGAGCCTGTTACTCGAGCCCCGCTACCAGGAATTTCGTTTCTAGAACTTGGTATGTACTCCACTAAATGCCTGGTTTTTTAAGACAACTTTCCAAACAGTCAACAGCCTGACTTGACCAGTCCAGAATGACCTGCCTTTTATAATTGGTGTTTAGAAGAGGCAATATCCACTTTGTGCTATAATGCCATAAATAGACTTCTTGCTGTTCAAGAGGTCTTTTTTATTTTTGGTTGTCGAAACTAAGCTGTAACATGAGTTTTTGAAATGTGGGCTTTGACCACAAGTTTTAGAAAAATGGTCTTTGATAAGCCTTTAGGGTCCAAAAATATCAGTCCATATAAGAAGCTTCTTTATAGGCCTATCTATTGAGGCAAATTTTTTTGCATGCCCTTTCCAGCCGAGTTACTCTCACTAAAAATTGCACAGTACAGATTGGACTTTTACACTTAGCCAGTTTTGTTGCCAACACTCAGTCTGCACCTTCATGCCATCACATGCTCCCACTAGTGTTTATCCATCATTGCTCGCGCAGCTATAATGAATAGGAAGACCTGTTCATGTCTATATAAAGCTTTACAAGTGCAGTTTTGAGGAGAGTTTTGACCAGTACAAATCATTGTCAGACTCTTAGGGAACCAGCCAGTTTCCTGTCTAAAAACTTGTGGATGACTAATCTCATTCCAAAATCCCAAACCTTGCTTGTAGCATGGACAAGATCCTCCCAGTTGAATAGTATAAAGAGAGGCAAATGTTTGCCTTTTCTATGGAACAAATAGCACTTTTAAAGTAATTTGCATTTTGCTGAGGAGTACAGACCTTGGGTCTTTATTATAATCCTGCCTCAGACAACCTTGCATAATCCCTGGTGCTGAAGGACACGAGAGGTACCATTAATAGGCCCTCCAGCTCTCATTTACCTACCTTCAGTTAACTACCTTGTTAGTAAGTTTCAACATCTGGTTCCAGATAGCACCAGGAATATTCCTAAATGAAGTAATTCAGGTGTGCAGTTATTATAAAGTTCAAATTAATGTGAAAACTTTTTTATGTTTATCTAGAATTACTTTGTAGTTTTTAACTTTCTGAGAATTCTTTGTTCTAATATTGAATGTTTAACCTTTTTCAGTCTTCAATATGTGGGATCCACACATCCAGTGCTCTGGATAAATATGCCAACTGGAAGATGGTGAAAGAAGTTAGAAATCGTAAAATAGTAAAAGAATTTGCTTTTGAAAGACTGAACATCAATGCCATAAGAAAAGCTAATAAGATTATGCCTCCAGAGATTGTTGTAAGTAAAATTCAATTTTTTTTTATTCTATACTATTTAATAATTTCCCAGTATTGCTCACAGTATGTTGGTCAGCAATAGAAATAGATTTATTTTTCTTTTGCAAAAGATATGTTATTTTTTCCCAGTTAATCACTGCAGTTGGTGGACTGAATGTCTTTGCTTAGGTGGGCTAACCGCACATGCCTGACATGATTGGTGCTGTGATTTATTCTAACTTGTTGTGATTTTTTGTCTTTTCATGACTTGCCATAATGCTAACCTCTTGATTATTTGCACCCATAGATCTACTATAGGGATGACAAAAAGAATTGAAAAGCAGATTTGATTGTAGCCTGTAATAGGCTAACCAAAAATTTATCCTAAATGAACATGCAATTTTAGTTTCCTACCCTATACAAACACATAAAAGATCAATAAAAAACTACAGAAACAAGAACAAGAACAATGCTGTATTGCCATTTGTTTAAAATTAAAATACACTCATGGGTAATGTGCTATAGTAAGTCAATTGTCTCATCGACGGTTGCTGTGTTATTTCAGACACTCAGAATACAGTAGCTCGCCAAGATAATGGATTAAAGCGTCCGAGCCAACCCTGAACCCCGCTGTAAAGGAAACTGATTAAACTACTGTAAAATGCTTGTAACTGCTTATTTTAACAGTTCACTGCCTAATTTGACAGTTTTAACAAAAATATATCTTAAATTATCATCCTAAAAACAATTAAAAATTGTTCCGATACGTAATACAAACCCTCGGTCCTTTAACAATAGGAAGGTAACTAGCGGCAGCTGGGACGGTCGTAAGCTTCGAACAAGGGAGAACGTAGTTAACTGCTTGTCCGATCGTGCGGCGCCAACCGCGCGCTCGAGAGGTGAAGAATCACTTTTGCTTTCGGCCGCGGGTGTGAAGGACGGTGTTCGTCATCGCTCTCTGCCCGCTTCATCGTCGTATGCTTTGTTTATATTGTGTTTTCTACTAATGGTTTGGTTTGAATCCTTGAAAATGAAAATAAACTGTAAGTACACTGTTTTTCATTTTCATTACTTAATTATGAATCAACATGGAGCTATCGCCGTAGAGACGGCGATTTCCGCTCTTTCATGAATTGAACCCTTGAATTATGTCTCGGTGCCGAGGGCGGGCGCACTCGCGCCGAGTCATGTATTTTGGGCGAAAGTGTGTAATTGAAAGATGTAAGTACTCTTTTTCATTATATTTTTGCCCTGTGCGTTCGTTGCCGAGAGCTTGATTGCGCTCGGCAAGAGCCTCTTATTTTGTATGAATAGAATGCAATGAAAGTGGATTCGCAATGCAGTTTTCTTTTTCATTTTCATTTATTAATTGCATCAAATTTAATTTTGGATCAATTTCCGCTCTTACCCGGTCCAATTAATCTTTACGATTTATTGCTGTGAAAGTGAAAATAGCAAGTGCAGTATTGTTCATTTTCATAATATATTTATGATAGCATCAATATTTTATGGATCAAGTTTCCGCTCTTACCGGGAATTGAAATTTTTTTTCCCTCTTTAAGTTCTATGAAGTGAATCGCAAGTGCAGTATTCTGTTTCATTTTCATATTACTTTTCACTGCTGTGCGGGGGTAGGGGAAGCGAAGGTCTGCCAGGAAGTCGTCGGAAAGCTCTCCCGCGACTCCCTTGGTATCCGATTCTTCGTCTTCTTTCCTGCCCCCCCGCTCAGCTTCCTCGTATTTTGTTTTTGGGGGTCTTCTTCCGTTCGTTGGGGTGGGGGCATGTCTCCCCCCCCCCCGTGCGTGAGGGAACCCCTCTTACTAATCTGTCTATGCTACCGCAGGTGCTACAGCCGTGGGAGACGACCTTGGACAGGTATGGACCACTGCGGCTGCAGGGCGTGCCTAGCATCCACGATCTGCTGCAGAGTCTAGCGAGGTCTGGGGCGGTGACCTTGGAGTGGTCTCCACTACAACCTTCACGGCCGCTTATGCTGCTTCCCCCCGCTGGTCTACACTCCCCATGCTGTGTCGGTGACGCCGTCTGCCCGCTTCTAGGGCCGGTCGCCGCCGTACCGAGGAGGGTATGCCGCCGCCGCCTGTGTTTTCCTCGTGTTGCCTGCCCCAGACTTCCGCTGTTCCAGCAGCTCGCCCCTGGACCGGCCGCCAGTACCACGCTGGCTGCCGATGATTCTACGAGGCGATGGCTGGGCCTGCCGTACCTGTCGCTGATGTGGTTCCCGCTACTGGCTTGGCTGCCCTCCCTTCTGTGTTTACCGCTGCCGCTGTTCCTGCCGCTCCTGAGCTGGTTGCTGTTCCTGTCGCTCCTGGTTCCTGCGTCTGTCCATGCTGGTCCTGCCCATGGTGTGTCTTCCCCCCCAGTCCCAGGTCCTTCCGGACAGGTGCAGTCGGGCCGTGTTGCTTCGGCAATAGGCCCGACTCCGGCCTGGATGGAGGACCTGACGACTGTCCCTGGCGTGAGCTGACGAAGAAGAGGAAGGTGTCATCTTGTCTGTTTGGCTGCCTCGCTGTCTCTTCCGCTGTTCCCCCCCCTGTCTTCCCCTTCGACTTCTAAGGCCCATAAGCCGAAGAAGAAGAAGGCTGCCTCCCCCCCCTAAGAAGTCTCCTTCGGGAACTTCTAAGGGCCCGCCCACTCGGTCAGTGGGACGGTGGTCCTCCTGCTGGTCCTTCCTGGGTTTCGGAGCGGGGCCCACCCGTCTCCCCTTCCCGTAAGGAAGAAGAGATAGACGGGGTACCAGAGGAGTATCGGTTAGCTCTGGTACTTCCTCGCCTGGTGCTAGCGGGCGATGCCGCTACGCCAGGTTCCAGGCTCGGTCCTCTCGTTCGCGGGAGATCCCGAGTGTACGCTCTCCCTCGGGAGACCGTGCAGCCAAAGTTTCGGCGCCAGAGTTCGCTCGGCGCCAAGACCACGGCACGGAGCAGAAGGCTGGCGAGAAACCGCTCAGGTGACTCTCGCCAGGCCAGCGGCCGCTCTCGCAGCGACCAGCTGGTAACCGGGTTTTGTTATTCCCCCTAAGAAGACTCCTTCGGGGAACTTCGAAGGGCTCGTCACATTCCGGTGTGACGGGGGGGTTTTCTTCTGCTGGTCCTCCTGTTCCCTTCGGGAACGGGGGCCCGTCTCCCCTTCTGAGAAGAAGAAGACGGGGACCAAGGGTGTGCTGGCTACCGCTGGTACACCCTCTGCCATGGTCTTGGCAGCTCTGCATGCTAAGCCTGGTACCGGCTCGGTTTCTCGTCCGCGAGAAGTTCCGAGTGTACGATCTCCTTCGGGTGACCGTGCAGCCAAAGTTAAGAACGCCTGAGTTTCGCTCAGCGTCATGACCGGGAGGCACGGAGCAGAAGACTGTCGAGAGCCGCTCAGGTGACTCTCGCCAGGCCAGCGGCCGCTCTCGCAGCGACCAGCCAGGTACCTCGGTGGACGTGACGGTCTCTGACCGGCCACGGGTTGAGGCTGGGAAGAGGTCCCCAGGTCCCCTCGACCGACTGGGTACCAGCCTCGGCTGGTACCAGCGGGTTTGACGTGCCGCGAGGACGCTCACCGGTCTCACGGCGAAAGCGAGCTCTGCAGGTCACCTGACCGCCGCTCCCACACCGGGGACCGGGCGGATACGGTGACCCAGCAGCAGCTCGTCTGACGCACGGGACCGGGGTCGACGTGCTCAGTCGAGCCGCTCGCCACAGGTGAGCGGCACGGCCAGGCCTGCAGATCGATCCCCACGCGGGTTGGTGTGATCGGTGCTGCAAGCCCCCCACGTACGCTGGTCCTGCCAGCGAGCGGGGGGGGAGCGTCAGGTCTGTCTCTCCACTACCTTCAACTTCCTCGGGCTACACCGGGAAGAGGCGAGGTAGCTATAGTGGATCGTGAGAGGTGCGCCGCTCACGATCCCGTCACGACGCCGCACGTGCCACGTATGGTCTTAGGACCAAACCAGGACGTACGCGCAAGTGATTGGAGGCGACCGTCAGGGGGTAGAGGGGGGGTAGCGTCAGTTCTGTCTCTCCGATACCTTCAACTTCCTCGGCATACGCCAGGAAGAGCTAGGTATATAGGAGTGATCGTGAGAGATGCGCCGCTCACGATCCCGTCACGACGCCGCACGTGCCAGTTGGTCTTAGGACCAACCAGGACGTACGCGCAAGTGATTGGAGGCAACCGTCAGGGATCTGTTGCTGGTCCTTCTTCTGAAGGAGGAGGGTCCTGGGAGCTGCTCTTGTTGGAGGGACTGGACGGTCCTACTCCTCAAGACGCTGTAACTTCCGAGATTCAGAGTAACTTTACCCAGGTTATTGCACTGATTCGTCAGCACAACGACCGGGGGGAAGGATCGCCGCTCCCACCAGCAGAGCCCATGTCTCTGCTCGAGTCGTTTTGGGGCCGAGAGGGAACCCAAACCGACGGTGGTATGCCGCGATCAGAGCTTACCGATTCTGTCTTGAACCAGAGTCTCTCGTCTCCGGACAAGAAGGCTCTCTCAGTTCTGGCCGTCGATCAAGCTACTTCCACCTCCTCTACTGCGACAGCGGCGTTCTACGTGTCTTCGGACACCGTATTTAAATACTCCTTCGGTCCTCCTGAGAGGTTTCGACCTCGACGAGGACTGGAATGAGTCGGAGGACGGTATCGGCTCTCTCCTGTCAGGTGTCGATCAGCCCCACCCAGACGACGTTCACAGTGTCGGGGCCAGACCCCTTACCTTACAGTGAGAGTTCGTAACCCTCCTCGGGGGAAAAAACGTTTTCTCCTTCCTGAACGATACGTTTTCCCAGACTCTGAAGGCCGGCCATCGCCGCAAGGCGATGGCTGCTCCTACTCTTCTCCAACTGCTAGTTCCACTGGGAAGGCGAGCGAGTATCCAATTCCTCCCCCATTCCCTCTCTCCTTACGGCTACGAGGGAAAGGGGAAGGATCCTACAGAGATTTCTCTGTAGGATCCCACGTTGGGGACTGCGCTACCAGGGGGGACCTTCGGTCCTACCTGACGTAAGCCCCGGTCGTTGAGGAGGGATCCTTGGCCCCATTCTCGATTTCTACGGGAATCGAGAGGACCACCAGCCGATATCGTTTGACGAATTCGGTGGGGGTTTCGCAGACTGCTTAGAATTCTACGGAATTTCTAGCGCATTCAGAGTGTTTAGAGTTTCTTACGATCTCCAAACACTTAGGCGAGACCACGGTCCAAAGTGAGCGAGACGAGAATCCCCGATATGTTACACGACAATCGGGAACCTCGCCTATGCTCGAATTCCTGGAATTTCTAGCATTAGGAAGAAGACTGCTGCTGAAAGAAGACTATCTCACAGTAGGCGACCAACCTGGAATAGAGAAGAACGGACGGGAATATCCAGTTTGGCTGGAACTATCGTCTTAGTATTCTGTTCACCATTGAAGCTTTCCTTCGAGGAAGACTTCTCCTTCACTCTCGTTGAATAGAGAACGAAGGTGGTCGATCTCCATCCTTATTTTGTTTTCTTGAAGGAAAGAATTTAGGATGGAGATCGTTGTTCAGAATCCTACAAATATACTACGTATATTAACCTCGCGACATGATTCTGCTAAGCAGTTGAATGGTCCGAGGGGTAGGCGCATATCCTGGTTATTCTACGGATTGCGACTTAGACGAAAAGTATTCTAATTGAACTGCAACCACGGGTTGCCTGCAACCTCCCAGGAGTTTCCAGTTTCAATTTTATATACTTATGGTGTTGTCACAACAACACCATTTTAGCTTTTATATTTACCGAAATTCGTTTCGCTTAAATATAATTGCTCGAGCATATCTTTTATGCTCGGGGTTGGTTCTAGCCGAACGCATTCCTTCGTGGAAAGGATTACTTGGCAACTCAGGATGACGAGTCAGCGACAGCTACTGCGTATTGAATTGCCCGAGGCATTTCATTTCAGTATCAGCTGCCGCTTTGAGATAGACGGTTGTTTATGTCTTTCTCACCTGCTTTGATTGAATAACAACCGTATCTCTGCCCAACAATCACGGACTTAAGTCTCTGATTAACGGGGATTCTCGCATACATGAATGACCATCTACTGCTGAGAAACGCTAGTATTCATCGTCTTCGGTATTGCGAGAATTTTAAACAGAGATATCTATTCGACTCTCATCTTTCTGTTTACCGCACGGTAACAGAAATTCCTGTAAAGTATCTCTTGCTGCATCGTATCCCGATAATGCGAATGATTTTTGCGGGAATCTCGAGTTTGTCCTCAAAATATCTTGTATTTCGGAGGTGTACAATTGTTCATTGTTCACCCCGGATTAGCAGATGTATTGAAAGACATCGCCTACTCCCACACCTGCCAGCTCTACTTCCAAACGTTCAGCCCATGAGAAGCAGTTCTTCAAGCGGCTCTCCCCTGTTTGTTTCATTTTACTGAAGAACGCCCGCTTTCATTGCACAACGGACAGCAATGAAATGGCGGTTAGCGTTTTCAGTCATGTGTAAGCACAGGTTTAGAATCTTGAGATTCCTTCTCTCGATTCAGCTGGAAGACGTAGGTTGCATTCATTGCCTACCTTCGTCTTCAACGTCACATAGTGTTGTTTCTCCTTAAGCTGAGATTCAACATCTATGAGATTTTTCTTGCCATCAGGACCTCGGTCTTTTGAAGGCAATTGACTTTCGCCTTTTGAGCTTATGCATTAAGAGAATCATCGCCGCGCCGTCCGGCATCGGTGACTAACAAATATTTTATTTGTTTGGTCTCTCAGCATAACTCTTTAAGGGCGAAGGTCACGTGACTTACCCGGATGCTTGGACAACTTGCCTCTACTGATTCCGAACCAGTCAGTCGGCACTCGGCAGCTGTCAGAGCATCCGAGTCAGTTACGAACTATGCTGCGGACTTAGTTCGGTTGTTCCAGAGCAATCATTACTTCGTCTTAATAGCTTGTCAGTATGAGTACGTACATAACCAAAGTCGAGAAGAGGGATAGGTCATACGACTATTCCCTTCTTTTCTCTTAGGTAACTGCATGACTTCTCTTGAGAAGTCAAGCACAAAGGGATGGGGATTTGTGACGCTCGATTTCGTACCGATCTTCGTAGCGAAGACTCAGAACCCTTCGGTAACTGACGATTGGTTCGAGTCCTTCACAATACCCTCCCTAATGGACGTCACCGCCTCCGATACGAAGGCTATGCTGCTTTGTCCTGTGAAGGTGCGACGGAGCTGTCTGAAGAAACTCGACACCCAGGATGAGTGTGGACGCCTCTTCATCATTCTCTCGCGTTCCGCAAGAACTTCTCCGTGGCGCAGGTAATGAAGGCAGGCGCCTGGTCCAACCGGACCGCATGCACCTCCTTCTACCTTCAGGATATTGCCCACAGTTCCTTGGATCTTTTTCCTTGGGAACCGTGGTGGTTGCTCAACACGTTGTGTAGTTAACCCAGACCCTCGCAGGCTGAACAGCATCGAGTCCTGGTGTGACCGTAAGAATGGATGAGGAATGAGAGTGTGACTGGCTCCTCTTCCCATCTTTTTCTTCCCTCTACCTTTGGGTAGAGGGACACGGTCGTCACCCTGCTGGGTAAGGACGATGATGCAGTGAGCTACTCAATAGAGCACCATCCTATCCCTTTCAGTAGGGATAGGAGTAAATATCCACCACTTCCTCCAACAAGGGGGAGGAAGTGGATGCCAAATTGAGACAAACCCATCATTTTATGATTGTCTCTTGCAAACAGGAACAAGTTCTTGCTTGCTGGTACGAAGAGATACGCTTGCCTCTCTCTTAGTACTTGGCCCAGAGGTCTGACCATTGATCCTGCGGTGCACACCCCAGATCAATCGGACAGAGGTTTGGATCCCTCCCTTGCTCTTACGACCAGGGAGGCACTCCAGGGTTGGACGAACACCAGTCTGTTCACCAAAAAGACTCAGATTCCTCCCACCAAGAAGTGAGTCTTCTATTGTTAAAGGACCGAGGGTTTGTATTACGTATCGGAACAAATGACAATTTGTCGAAAATTGCATTTTTCCTAACTATACAAACCTGAGGTCCTTTACATATAGTCCCACCTCATGCCACCCCTCACTCTGCAACTTTTTGCATGGGCCTAAACAAAGCAAAAGTGATTCTTCACCCTCGTGCGGGTCGCGCGCCCCTCCCGCGCACAGATCGGACAAGCAGTTAACTACCGTTCTCCCATGTTCGAAGCTTACGACCGTCCCAGCTGCCGCTAGTTACCTTCCTATTGTTAAAGGACCTCAGGTTTGTATAGTTTAGGAAAAATGCAATTTTCGACAAATTGTCATTTTTAAACAGGAGTACACCCCAAACCATCCCAAAACCCCAAGAGCCATCTTTTAGCAACTAATTGTTACCCCACCCCTTTTTTATAGTATAGGCATAGTCTTTTTCATAGCACTGTTTCATTTTCTTTTTGTGATGTATGTACTACATATTAATACGTATGAGCAAACAGTTACCCATAACTAAGAAACGTATAGCTTTATTGTTAATATAAATAATAAAGTGCAAGACGTTAAAAGCTTTAGCATAATTTTTAGAGTTGAAAGCAATGTAAATCAATAAAGAAACAGTAACAATAAAATTTACCTATCTGATTTGCTAAGAACAACCAAATCGCATTTCAACCATCGTAGGATAGTAACAATTACCGTAGTCATGTTACAAATGACTTGTTTTGTTTTTTGTACATGAAAACTTACCCAGCAGATATATACTTAGCTATAGACTCGGTCGTCCCCGGACAGAATTTCAAAACTCGCGGCACACGCGACAGGTAGGTCAGGTGATCCACCATTCCCATCCCGCCGCTGGGTGGCGGGGTCTGGAACCATTCCCGTTTTCTAAGCCATAATTTCTCTGTCGGTTGAACGGACAACACCTATTGTTCGTTCCTCCATCTTGGATTTCTACTCGTTTGCCGAGAATTTGGATTGGTTTTTTGGTGACGTATTCTGTTTTTTCTCTGGCTTGGCATACGCTTATTGTAGACTGTTTTTCGACTTTGGTTTTGACTACTCTTTCACGATGTCTGACGCTAAGGCTTCACCTATGTTTAGAGTTTGTAGTAGGGAAGGTTGCAAGGTTAGGCTGCCAAAATCGGCAGTAGATCCTCATAGTATTTGCGCTAAATGCAGAGAGAATAAATGTTCTTTTAATAATACCTGTGTTGAGTGCGAGAACCTTACAGAGCTTGAATGGAAGGAGTTATCTTCATATTTTAGGAAGCTTGAGAGAGATAGAGTAAGAAAGGCTTCAGCTAGGTCATCTAGTAGATCTTGTTCTATAGAACAAGAAGTTAACTCTCCTACTAATGATTTTCCCTTAGCCTCAGCTGCTTCTCCCTGTTCTGAATCCAAAGATTCTTCTTCAGAGAGGGAAAATGTAAAAGCTTCGAATCAAGAAACTTCAAGCTCAGTACGAGCTCTAAATGAAGGTAAGAGTGGTGATAGTGACTTGTGCAGTGTCAGTGCAGTGGAGGGGGCGTCTGACCGGTTCCTCATTGCTCCTAGGCCTAGACCGCTTCCAAAACTCCCAGGACCAGGGGAGGAGGAATGTCGAAAGCCGCAGGGAGGATGCAGAACATCCCCAACGCGGTCAGGCGTCCCTTCGGCAGATTCCTGTTGTAAAGTCCCAGCTTGCCTCGGATTGGCCCGCAGAAAAGGCGTCCTACGGAGTGTTTTGGCCTCAGACTCTTCCTCTCCTAAACGAGGATGGAGTTCGGCCTCTCTTTTCGCGCCCTTTGAAGAGAACCTGGAAGGCGCCTAAAGGAGACTCGGCTGATTCCAGCCCTGAGCGTTTTCCCGAGGATTGGCCTTCGGTACCTAAGAAGACGAAACAAGAGGAGTCTTCTCTTCAGGATCCTACGAAGAAGTTTTTGATTAACCTGCAAGAGCAGTTAGCTTCTTTAGTAGGCTCCTTTGCTAAGGACTCGACAAGGAGGAAAGATTTTTTGATTTCGCGCCTCCCTGTTAAGAGTTCCGCTAAGTGCCCCCTCTTCGTATAGGAGAGAACCCTCACAATCTCCAGGGCGTTTATCGCCTTCGTCGAGAGACTCGTCCGATAGGAGTTGTTCTCCTGAGAGGAGAGTTCTTTCGCCCTATAGGCTTTCTTCTCCAAAGCGCCCTATGACGGGTAAAGCTTTGTATCCTGGTAGACAGGAAGAATCGTAGCCTCTCTCCTATGAGAACGCCGCGAATCGAGCAGAAGTCTCGATCGGTTTAGGTTCAAGGAACCGGAGGATAGACAAAACCGATTTAAGTATCAGGATCCTTTGGGTCTGCAGGACCAGGAGCCAGGCAGGCGCAAAGAGGCAACAAGACGCAAGAAAGGGCGTCAAGAGCCCCCCCCCCCCCCCATCTCAGACCACAGGATTCAGGACGTCAGGAGTCTGCTAGAAGGCAGGAATCAGGACGCCATGAGTCAGGACGCCAGCAGTCAGGGCGCCAGGAGTCAGGACGCCATGAGTCAGGGCGCCAGGAGTTAGGACGCCAGGAGGCAGGACGCCAGGAGTACGTTAGGCGTCAAGAGTTAGGGCGCCAAGAGCCTGTTAAGCGTCAGGAATCAGGACGCGGGGATCTTTTCAAGCGCCCTGAATCAGGGCGCCAGGAGCCTAGCAAGCGCCGACGAACCTGGCGAACCGCAAGATCCTAGACAACAAGAGTCTAGTAGGCGCAAGAGTGTTTCGGACAGGCAGGAGCCTCACTCTTCGTATAGAAGCTCGAACGTTCAGCGCTCCCCTTCTCGGGGAAGGAGTTCTTCTCCCGGGAAGAGCCAGATCACTCCAAAACGGTCTCCTTCGGTGGATCCGTTGGAACAGGTATCGGAAGAGGAGGAGCCCGTAGATGTAGCAGTTTCTGACTACAAGAGACTTTCACTTTTGCTGCTAAAGGAGTTCGGAGACTCCCTTCATCCTGCTGACCCTCCTTCACCAGGATCTTTGATGTCAAGCACAAAAGCTCTCAAGTCGTCTTCCTTCGTCAAGATGCGCCCTGCTCTTTGTATGAAAAACAAAGTCCTTAAAGACCTTTTCAGAGTGGGTTGACTTCCAGAAGGGAAGCGGGCAAAACAGTTTTTTCCTGCCCTCCTCAATTCCAAGTTAACAGGTAAACCAGGAAGGTGGTGGTACGAGACCAAGGAACCTATGGGGTTAGGCCTCCCTTCATCCGCAGATGCGGATTTTGCTTCCTTAGTGGACTCTTCCAGGAGGAAATCTTTGCTTTCTGCTAAGGCAACATGGGGCATGTGTGAGCTAGACCACCTTCTAAAGGCCTCTTTAAGACCCTGGAAGTCTTCAACTTATGGACTGGGCTCTGGGAGCGTTAGCTAAGAGAGCTCAGGACACTGACTTTGTCTCCCATGGAGGAACTTTCAAGCGTCCTTGGCTTGCTTGGACAGAGCGGTTATGGACGGTTTTCCGTAGAAGGTTGCCTCGCTTTTTTTCGGAACGGGGAGTCATTAAAGAAGAGATCGGTCTTTAGCTCTTTTCTAGCAAGAGCCGTATCACCTTTACAAAGAACATCTCTTCTTTTTGCACCGTGTTTATCACCGCATCTGTTTCCACAGGAGACTGTTAAAGAGGTTTCTAAATCTCTTACGGAGAAGGCAACTCAGGATCTCCTCACTCACTCAGCCAAGAAGTTTAGGCCAGCCGTGCCTATAGAGAAAAAAGAGAGACCCTCTTTTGTACAGCCCTTTCGAGGTGCCTCCTCTTCTAGGGACCCCTCTTAGAGGTCGCAGACCAGATAGAAGGAGTAGACCATCTAGAAGGTCCTCGGGAAGTCTAGATGAGCAGGGAGTCCTCCAGACGAAAGTAGGCGCCGAGACGACTCCACTTTGCAAAAGTCTGGGCGCAGTAGGGAGCGGACTCTTGGTCCCTCTCGATCCTGAAAAAAGGATACTTGATCCCCTTCAGGGAAAATCCTCCTTTGACGACAACTCCAAGGGAGTTGACTGCAAGATACTCGGATCCGGTCCGAAAGCTTGCTATTTTGCAAGCAGTGGAACAGATGATTTCCAAGGAAGCGGTAGAACTGGTTCAAGATCTCCAGTCTCCAGGATTTTATAATCGGCTATCCTGGTACCGAAAGCAATCGGGGGGGCATGGAGACGGGTTTCTAGGACGTCAGTGCCCTGAATTTCTTTGTCTTGAAGAAGAAATTTCGATGGAGGGAGACGTCTTCCTCTGTTTCTGTCTGCTCTTCGTCCAGGGGACTGGATGGTGTCCCTGGACCTTCAGGATGCGTATTTCCATGTGCCAATTCATCCGGCAGCAAGGAAATATCTGAGATTCATGTTCCAAGGGAAAGTATTCCAGTTCCAAGAGCGATGTGTTTCGGACTTTCGGACTGCCCCTCAAGTCTTCACGGACATCATGAAGAATGTAGCTTATTGGCTACATCTGGAAGGGATCAGGATCTCGTTATATCTGGACGATTGGCTAATAAGAGCCCAATTGGAGAAAAAATGTCTGGAGGATCTTTAGTTACTCTAAATTTGACAAAGTCCCTAGGACTTTTAGTCAATCGCGAGAAATCCATGCTGACTCCCCAGCAGAGTATTGTCTATCTGGGGATTCAGATGGATTCTCGGGATTTTCTAGCGTATCCTTCGCAGGAAAGGAGAGAACGCTGCTTAGAAAAGGTGGCAGTCTTCTTAATGGAAAGAACATTGTTCCGCGAGGGAATGGATGAGCTTACTGGGGTACCCTCTCCTCGATGGAACATTTCGTTTCCTTAGGAAGACTACACCTACGACCCCTTCAATTTTATCTGAAGGAGAAATGGGATTGGAAGTCCAACAATCTGGGAGAAACATTTCCAATCTCGAAAGGGATCAAGGAGAATATCCGCTGGTGGTTAGATCCACAGAACTAAGCAAGGGAATCTCCCTTCGCTTACAGAAACCACCCTCGCCTAGCGTTATTTGCAGACGCCTCAGATTCAGGATGGGGAGCGACCCTAGGTTCGGAAGAAGTGTCAGGCACTTGGGAAGGAGAACAAGTGTCCTGGCACATAAACAAGAAAGAACTAACAGCCATTCATCTAGCTTTAGTTCATTTTGAGGAACAGGTCTCAGGTCTGGGATTCAGATTCACTCGGACAACACAACAGCCCTCGCTTATATAAAGAAACAAGGGGGGACGCATTCCTTTTCCCTGTACGAATCAGCAAAGGATCTGCCTGATTTGGGCTCAGGAAAGGCAGATCTCTCTCTCAAAAGGTTTTGTGCAGGTGGACGAGAAAAATGTCCGGGCAGATCTGTTGAGCAGAAAAAGAACAAGTCCTACCCACGGAATGGACTCTTCAATCCTCAGATTTGCCAGCAACTATGGCATCTGTGGGGAAGGCCCAATATAGACCTGTTCGCGACCAACAAGAATCACAGATTAGAGAACTATTGCTCCCCGATCTCGGATCCACAAGCAGTAGCAGTAGACAGCTTTCTGCTAGATTGGACGGGCTTGGACGCATACGCCTTCCCTCCTTTCAAGATAGTAGGGGAAGTATTGAGGAAGTTCGCTTGCTCGGAAGGAACAAGAATGACCCTCATCGCTCCCTTCTGGCCAGCTCTCGATTGGTTCACAGAGGTGCTGGAGTGGTTTAGTAGATTTTCCAAGATTGCTTCCACTAAGGAACGATCTTCTCAAACAACCCCACTTCGACAGGTTTCACAAAAACCTCCCCGCTCTAAGTCTGACCGCCTTCAGACTGTCGAAGGACTTGTCAGAGCAAGGGGCTTTTCACGAGAAGTGGCGAAGGCTATTGCAAGAGCCAGAAGAGTCTCCACCTCTAAAGTATATCAGTCGAAGTGGGAGTTGTTTAGAAGATGGTGTAAGGGAAAGAAAATATCCTCTTCCAGTACCTCTGTAACTGAAATCGCAGATTTTCTCCTATATTTGAGAAAAGACTGTAACTGGCAGTATCAACAGTGAAGGGTTACAGAAGTATGCTGGCCTCAGTCTTTCGACATAGAGGAATAGATCTGACCAATAATAAAGATCTACATGACCTTATAAGGTCTTTCGAAACCACGAAAGACCATGTAATAAAGAAACCTAGCTGGAACTTGGATGTGGTCCTCAAGTTCCTAATGTCGGAAAAATTTGTACCGTCTCACGCAGCTTCGTTTAGAGACTTAACGAGAAAGTCATTATTCCTCTTTGCGTTAGCAACAGCTAAGAGAATTAGCGAGTTGCAAGCTTTGGAAGGTAAAGTGGGTTTTAAGAAGGATTCAGCGATTTGCTCCTTTAAACATTTTTTTTCTAGCAAAAAAATGAAAATCCCTCAAACCGCCTTGGCCAAGAAGCTTTGAGATAAGAGGACTATCTTCATTAACAGGAAGAGAACTAGAAAGGACTTTGTGTCCAGTCAGGGCACTCAAGTTCTACCTGGAGAAGAAAAAGTTGCTGGGAGGTACAGAAGAAAGTCTTTGGTGCTCTGTAAGAGATCCGAAAAGATCGATTTCCAAGAACGCCCTTACATTCTTCATAAAGGATGTAATAATAAGGGAAGCTCACCTTAAGTGCGATGAAGAGCACCTCAAGTTCTCAGAGTAAGAGCTCATGAAGTGAGAGCCATAGCTACGTCAATGGCATTTCACAAAACATGGTCTCTTCAGGCTCTTATAGAGTCTACGTTTTGGAGATGTAATTCTTTGTTTGCTTCGAATTACCTAAGAGACGTTAAAATTTCGTACGAAAAGAGCTTTGCTCTGGGAGCTTATGTTTCGGCGAATTCAGTGCTGGGAGAAGGGGCTGAGGCTAATCCTTCCTAATTTAGTTTAGTGTTTAAATTATCTTTTATTGGTGGTTGTTTTTATTGGTTAATTGTCAGAGGGAATAGGGAACCCTCTTGCAATTCATAGATTATAACAGTACTAACATGGTCAGGTGATTGGGATTGGCTTCAGTGCTCCTTGTGATGATTTTTTAGTAACCTTAACTCTGTCATGTAAGAGGGCGAGTCTCCATTGATATGACAAAAGGTCAAGGCTCTACCATGTAAGTGGGTCAGCCCCCATTGGTACGATCCAGAATAAGGCTCTGTCGCGTAAGCGGGCTAGCCCCCATTGACACGATCCAAAGAGTTATTCAACCATAGGTTCATTTCCTCGTTGAAACTCTTGAGGCAGGCAGACTCATCGACAGTAGTCATGAAGTCTTCAGCCCAATCAGGTAGGAACCATGGATTATTTTATCCAAGAACATAGGTTGTTTTTTTCCCTGTTTTTTAATGTATTTAGTTTAAGTATTATTTTGTTTTTAGCTGTCTCTTGCCCGCCACCAAGGGTGCCAATCAGCTAAGTATATATCTGCTGGGTAAGTTTTCATGTACAAAAATGATATTGTTAAGATACAATAAAGTTTTGTACATACTTACCTGGCAGATATATACGATTAATGGCCCACCCATCCTCCCCTCAGGAGACAGGTGGAAGATTAAAATTATGGCTTAGAAAACGGGATGGGTTCCCAGACCCCGCCACCCCAGCGGCGGGAATGGTGGTAATCACCTGACCTACCTGTCGCGTGCCGCGAGTTTTTGAAATTCTGTCGGGACGACCGAGTCTATAGCTAAAAAGTTATAGTATATCTCTGCAGGTAAGTATGTACAAAACTTTATTGTATCTTAACAATATCATTTTGTTTTGGTGTTATATAACAATATTTTGTTTTGGTGTTATATAACAATATCATAAAAGATAAGAAATAAAACCGGGAACCAATTCTTAGCATATTTATTGTAAAATATTTATGACGCATCCTTGGATGGTAATTTGTGACCACATTCCCCATACTACTTCGAGCAAAGACTGAGGGCTTCTCAGCTCACTCACATCTTATAGGGTGAACTGAAGAGTTGCCAATAATGATATATGGAACTAGGAACATTTTTCTCCCGAAATTCGTTTAAACTGCCCCAAAGCTATTTGTGATTGTATATATATGATCCCCAGGCTGTGGGGGTTAAAATGGAGAAAGATTGAAATGCATAACCTTCCAGATTGTCCTCAGGGAACATAGAGAGATGCTGGGTCTAGGGGGACTGAGCAGTAATTTGGAAGCTAACATTCATGTGTATGTGAGGAAGTGATTAGAGGAGCTCTAAGGCCTTTATAATTTTGTTAATACTCACTGGAGATAAGACTTAACCTGGGACAAACTTTGGAATTAGTGTTACATTTAGACTCCTCTGCACCAGAGAGAAAGAATTTAATTGTCATTAGGCCACTGTAGCAGAAATGTGGGACTTAATGTGGCTCTTTGTTTTTGTATGTTGCCCAAAAATCTGATGTACTCCTTTGAGGCATCAGAGAAAAGTAACAGCTTCAGAGCAGGTGATACTTGAGGAACTGTTATTTATAGGTTAGTTGCATTATTGCATCTTGTCACCAGTTAGTTCTAGCAGGACTTCCTGAATGTCTTTTGAATATTATATTAGGACCCCAGCTGATAGCGACCGTGGGACCTAATTTTTTATTTCTTTACCATAAACTTAAGAGCAGTCCAGGATTAAGCAAACTAGGTAAGGTATCCACCTCTATTCTCAAGAAACAGGTATCTTTGGAGTAAATCTCATTTTGCCATTTTGGTAAAGAAGGCAGTTGTAGATATAGGATGGAGTTCCATCGCTGGAGAGGACTTTACCATCCTTGTACCTCACCAACCTGATACATTGTCTGTGGAGTCAGACAGCAAATGGAGTTTATACCACCATGGAAATGTTAGGGGCTACTGCTCTGCTCAGGCAAGGAGCACCAGATTTGCCTTGCTATGAGAACTGAGGGTTTTTAATGAAGGAATGATGAATTGTCTCCTGAAATTACATATCCCTCATGTTGGTTGTTGCTGAATGATATCTGAAAGGAGTGATGAATTGAGCCTTAAGTGTCCATCCAGTAAGAAATTATAGTAAAGATTGGTTTATTGGTTGAGGGGTGTGAGGTACTTTTTTAATAACTTTGCATAAAATGGAAAATTAACTTTATTCCAGACATAAAAGGTAGTAACTCCATTTTGGGTCCATACTGTCTAAAGATCTGATTTATGCTCTCCCATTAAGCCAGTGTTTGTGAAGACAAAGGCCTCTTATAGGAGAGCCTAGAGTGGTGTGACATACTGGTATGGAACAAGAAGACAACTTTTTTACCAGTTGAAAAAGAAATAGGGTGTGTCAAGAAAAGTACATCTTGCCCTGGTATCATGTATGGTGATTCCAAATGTCTCAGGGTTTCCTTCGTGATATCTGTGGGGAAGGGTTGGTGTTATAATTTCAGCCTTAGCGAGGAAATCAGAGTTGGAGGAGTTCAACATATTAGGTGTCCTGGTTAAGAGTGCTCAGGGCTCAGTCTTGCCAGATCAAAGGGAAATAGTTAGTATGACTGGTGATCTAGGGTAGAAAAGGAAGAGTGGTGGACAAATCTTTTACTAAAACCTTTGGCTGTGGAGGAGCACCTCTGCCATGTTCAGACTGACTGATTTGTTTATAGAAACACCCTGAATGAGCATGGAGTACTGATTTGGCAAAACCCGGTGAGAATGAGAGTGAACTTTTAGATGTGGTTCAGTAAAGTACTGTGGGCAGTGGCATACTATAGCTGGATAGTGGCATTATGTCACCTTGTTGCACACTTGGAAAGGTGGAAAAAGAGATGCTTTTTGGGGTAATGTCTGGGGACGACTACTACTGCAGATAAGTCTAAATGTTAAGCAGTGGCGTAGCATCAACAGAATTTTTTTTTGTTTTAAAAGAAAAATATCACATTTCTCACCCATTATTGATCAAGAGTATCATGTTTATAGATTCCTAGCTCATCCTTTTGCACCCAGAGTAATAAGTTTCAGTAAAGCAGTAGTGTCACAAACAGCAAACAGGTTGATTTTAAAGTAATTTTTTCTCCAGGAAATGGCAGATGGGGAAATTGATGCTCTTCCACGAGACTCAAGCATTTCTAGGTTGCATAAAAGATGTGCTATTACATCTAGACCAAGAGGACTTGTAACAAGGTAATGTATATTTTTACCAAGTGAACTAATCCTGTATGCTTAGATATAAAGTGGGTGATTATATGAACTTTTATCTAAAAGGTCCTCTTCCTTTTAGAAATAAGAGAGTCTTTAGTTCTTTTTTATTTTTCTGGATATGTTTTTGCGGCCACTAAGGCATTGGCTGCACAGTTGCCACAGTTCTCCAAGTACGTCACGACAGTGATGAAGAAATGTCGGATATATTTTATACTAACTAAATATATGGTAATTACTCTGTTGTACAATAAAACTTTATATGTTTAAGAATGACCAACTTTTTGATGGGAAAATGAATCTTTCTAAAAATGCTTTCCTGAGATTTGACATCACCTCAGTGCTGGGTTAGTGCTCTGTTGCCACCTCAGCCCGACAAGGTCATTCCATGTCACTGACCACCATGGAAACATCTCCCGCTTCTCGCTGCCCCTGCCTGCCCACTCAGGCTAAGGAATCAATTTATAATGTCAATTGGTACTTTTTAGATGAAAAAGCCAACAGCGGACAGCCAAAGCCACAGAGGTAAGCAAAAGGACAGTTAGAAGGATTTGCTCCAAAGCAAATCAAGAATGGTGATCAGAGGCTGAACACAAGAGAGAGAGAGAGAGAGAGAGAGAGAGAGAGAGAGAGAGAGAGAGAGAGAGAGGTGGGGTGAAAGTACCTACCTTGGGAGAAGTGGCAATGGTGTGGAAAATCCAGGGTAAACAAGGGCAATGCCTTAGTGGCCAAAAAGGCTGAGTTTGACTATAGTAAGTCTCTTGTGCCTGTATTTCCTTTCATAATTGTTGTGTGCCGTTAATTTAATCATTTAGTTCACTTTCCAGTAGCTTGGTATCCTGACCTACATTTTGTTGAGTTGTAGTTAGCAATTAAGACCAGTCCTGTGTTTTCTCAAGTAACACCTTTTTCCTGAGTTTCTTTACCTATGCATAGTCCATGAAAAAATATGATTTAGTGGTGTGTTTTATTGCTTTAAAATAACATATTTTATGAATGCAACTTACCAAGTAGTTACATAGCTATAGTTTCTAAAGCTATTTAACTACTTGGTAATTATATACATAAAATCTTATTATAAAAAAAGACATATTTTATAGTTTTTGAGTTGTGTGTTTTATTGCCTTAAAATATAATTTTATAGTTTTATTTTTCTACATGTTACACAGCTAAGCTTTTATGTAACTTCATTACTGCTTAGTAGATTCCCAGGCCTTATTGGCCAGTGAAGTTCCCAATGAAACAGTTACATGTACTTCCATGTTTTTACACCTAAAGATTATTGTAATGTATGCCATTGGTCCTGTGGTAGTTATGCAAATAGTTTTTAAGAGTAGTGTCTTATATTGCATCAAAAGATCAGGAACACTTTTCTAGGCATTCTTCTCAACATTCTGCCCCTTCAGTTGGGATTTCAATCGTCAGATAAAGGTGGTAGGGCACTGAGCACCTCACCAGTGTAGCTTGGTCACAGGGCCACCTGACACACATGATTTGGGAAGACTAGTTTCTCATGCAGATCACTTGGTTCAGGCTAGGCCTGACACTTCTCACTTAGCTCACTGGACTATCACCACAACCTGCTACCCCTCTTCCCATTTCTTGCCCAGTATGTTCTTTTAGTACCAGTGTGTGCTTGCAGTGGTCTCTCACATTTGTTACCAGGTACATGACATGACTGAGCACTTGAATGCTGACTTAGTTGAGGTCATACATATGACTTTGTCCATGTCACCTGTCTTGTCAGACACAGTTCTTTGTGACCTATCAGTGGAGATTGGTTCATCCTCTCTAGTGAACTTTAGTGTGCCTACTCTTCCTGTGACTCAATTTTTTTATTTTTTTAAGGAGAATGTATGGCTCTTTAAAATAATGATACCCTTGTCAACTCTATTGATTGGGACTTGAAGTGGAGTGGCAATGAGAAGTTAATGAAACTTTCCTCCTTTAATCAGTCCTTATACAACAGTTTGCATTTGATATGGAATATGTATATGCCATGACAGATGAGAAGGAAGTGGTTCTCCCTCATCATAATTGGCAGTTTCTGCCTCCTAATTTTGCAGAACTTACTTTTGATTTCCATCCAGGCAAGCTACTCTTAAGTCATGAAGTCACCTTTCCAACCAAGGAATGGTAGGAAAGGTACCTAAACCTTGTACTATTTGGAGACAGTAGGCAAAAATGAGAGGTTCTTACCTGTGATTGCATCCATATCCTGTGTAAGCTTGTCATCAGTGAAGTTGTTCACAGTTCAGCAGGTAGAATTGGATCTGGGTATAAAGTATCTAAAAGAAAAATCCCTCACTAACACTAGAACCAGTGTATTTTCTCTCATATGATATGCAAAGGTGACCAAGAAGTCCTTCACACTAGGTTCAGAGATGTTGATGATGAAGGAGGCTGTAGAGGAGAAAATGTCAGATTTTATCAAAGTAACCCACCAAGTAATTACGTAGGTATCAGTTGCATTTATTCGGAGCAGGTTAGATTCAAATTTCGCGGTAGCGACACTGATAGTCTGTGCTCTCTGTAGATGACATTATCCTCGCCACTTAACGAGAGGGTTAGGTACGACTCAGCAGGCAATACTCATTCTGTTTCTGTGGTTCCTGGAGTTAACCTCAGACGTTGGCTGCAGTTGTTCCTTTTTTGCTGGTTATTTACCAGACTTCAGTATCCAAGCCAAAAGTTGAGTAGCTTCAGCCAAAAGCTTCAGGATGAGTTTTTCCTTGTTTTGTTGTTTCTTAACCCTCTTACGCCGATTGGACGTATTAAACGTCGATCAAAATGTCTCCCGTATGCCGATTGGACGTATCATACGTCGGCTCAAAAAAGAAAAGTTTTTTAAAATTCGCGGAAAAATACTTACAGGCCTACCAGCCGAAAACTTTTGTATCACGCGCCTTGGGGATGCTGGGAGTTCACGGATCAAGGTGTTGTTTTGTTTACAATTGCTACGCAGGCGTGCAAGCGCGAATTTCTTTCTTATCGCACTAAAAAGTATCAGTGACACATCTCGGAAATTATTTCGTCACTTTGACATAATTTTTGCACCATTTTAAATTATCCTTTACATGAAGTATTATATATGAAAATATGCGCAATTTCATGTAAAATACAACCAAAAAATACTCATGATTGTAGCTTTTATCAGTTTTGAAATATTTTCATATAAATAACGATAAGTGCAAATATTTCAACCTTCGGTCAAACTTTGACTCTACAGAAATGGTCGAGAAACGCAATTGTAAGCTAAAAATTCTTATATTATAGTAATATTCAATCATTTGCCTTCATTTTGCAACAAATTGGACGTCTCTAGCACAATATTTCGATTTATGGTGAATTTATGAAAAAACTTTTTCCTCACGTTCGTGCGATAACTCTTCCGATAAATTTTTTCGTGCGATTGTCCTAATGTTTGCAACCCTTTAAATTTGCCGTTACATAAAGTTTTATATATGGAAATGTGCGCAATTTCATGCACAATACAACAAAAACAACCATGGTTGTAGCTTTTATCAGTTTCGAAATATTTTCATATAAATAAATAACGTTAGGTGCAAAAATTTCAACTTTCGGTCACTTTGACTCTACCGAAATGGTCACCCCCCCCCCAAAAAAAAAAAACCCCCGAAAAACGCCAATTGTAAGCTAAACTCTTATATTCTAGTAATATTCTATCATTTACCTTCATTTTGCAACGACTTGGAAGTCTCTAGCACAATATTTCGATTTATGGTGAAAAAAAAAAAAAATTTCCTTACGTTCACGCGGTAAACTCTTCCGAAAAAAATCAGAATTTTTTGTGCGATTGTCGAAATGTTTGCACCATTTAAAATTAGCTGTTAAATAAAGTTTTTATATATGAAAATGTGCGCAATTTCATGTAGAATACAACTAAAAAATGATTGAAGGTTGTAGCTTTCTCTTTTTTCGAAATATTTGCATATAAATCACGATAAATAGAAAAAAAACCACGTTCGGTCAAATTTGACTACCGAAATAGTTGAAAAAAACGCAATTGTAAGCTAAAAAATCTTACGGCCTAGTAATATTCCGTCATTTTTCTTCATTTTGAAACAAATTTGAAGTCTCTAAAACAATATTGTGATTTATGGTGAATTTTTGAAAAATATATTTACCTTCACTCCGCGCGCGATTCGCAGCCGCAAGTCTCCGAAATACGTACATCGCATTATCCTAATATTTGCTCCATTTCATATTAGCCTTTTTATAGAGTTTTATATATCAAAATGTGTGTAAATTCATGAAGAATACAATAAAAAATAATTGAAGGTTGTAGCTTTTTCCATCTCCGAAATATGTGCATATAAAGAAATACGTATATATATAAAAATTTCGACATTCGGTCAAATTTAACTCGTCCGAAATGGTCGAAATCTGCAATTCTAATCTAAAACTCTTACAGTATCGTAATACTCAATCATTTGTCTTAATTTTGAAACAAATTGGAAGTCTCTAGAACAATATTTAGAATTACGGTGAATTATTGAAAATAACATTTTTTTACGTCCGCGCGTTACGAATTCGTACATCATATTGTGATAATATTTTTCCGGTGTTGCTTTATTGTTTTACTATGTATTATATATCAAAAGGATTGCAATTTTAGTGTACAATACAACGAAAAAAAAATTAACTCGTTAGCTTTGACCGTTTTTTTTGCACAGCGTGATTTGAATACAATTATCTATGAATTTTTTTTTTGTTTTTTTCGCTACCATATATCGCATTATTTACATATGATAATGATATTATTTTTCATTTCTGATGATTGCATACTAAACTTCAGGCAATGAAAAAAAATGAGCCAAAAATGAACTCTTAATCTTCAAAACTAAGCGCGCTGTGATTTTTTGAAAAAATTATTTTTTCCGCTTCCGCGCTCACTCCAAACCGGCGCCGGCATACAGGAGAGGTTTTGATTTTTAGGGCTTCGGCGTAAGAGGGTTAATGGAGTACTAATACTTCACTTTTACAGCAAAATTGTAGTTAATTGATTAACTACCTTTGCTTAGTGGCAGGTGTAAACATTGGTGTGTCGAACCGATTTTTACGTTTGCTACAGACCTGATAGTGTTCGATAATACCGTTTTGGTAGTGAACTTAATATCTTTTATTTAATTGATCTTTATGATGAGTAATGTAACATCATTAGGTGTATCTGAGTTGATAGACAAGTAGTGTAATAATGTAAACATTGCATTCGCTATCATCTTTATTTTGTAGCGTAATAATGTAAACATACATTATATATCAGTTTAGTCAGTGTTATTTTGTTTTTATTGCAGTGTCTTACCGAACAAATATACAGCTGTAGGTTCCCTACAATTGTATAATTGTTCAGTAAGTATGCAATAAAATTTCATTTTATTATAAAAATGACATTTTTATTTTCTATATTAGTGAAAGGTGGGTGTTGTTCAGTGTGTGTGAAACATGTGTTTGATTTTAGAAAATGTATTAATTTATTTAAAATGCGTTGTGATGTCATAGATGACAAGATGGCAGCAGCATGGGGAGAAAATCATAAACAAAACAGAGGTAGAGAGGCGTCAGGGATCTGGTGTGTTGGTA
>NC_061099.1:36841988-36863656 GCF_015104395.2 Macrobrachium nipponense | reverse complement strand
TACCAACACACCAGATCCCTGACACCTCTCTACCTCTCTGTTTTGTTTATGATTTTTTCCCCATGCTGCTGCCATCTTGTCATCTATGACATCACAACACATTTTAAATAAATTAATACATTTTCTAAAATCAAACACATGTTTCCCATACACTGAACAACACCCACCTTTCACCAATATAGAAAATAAAAATGTAATTTTTATAATAAAATGAAATTTTATTGCATACTTACTGAACAATTATACAATTGTAGGGAACCTACAGCTGTATATTTGTTCGGTAAGACACTGCAATAAAAACAAAATAAAACTGACTAAACTGATATATAATGTATGTTTACATTATTACGCTACTAAATATAGATGATAGCGAATGCAATGTTTACATTATTACACTACTTGTCTATCAACTCAGATACACCTAATGATGTTACATTACTCATCATAAAGAACAACTAAATAAAAGATTGTAAGTTCACTACTGAAACGGTATTATCGAACACTATCAGGTCCGTAGCAAACGTAAAAATCGGTTTGACAAACCAATGTTTACATTGTAGCCTGCTACTAAGCAAAGGTAGTTAATTAATTAACTACAATTTTGCTGTAAAAGTGAACTATTGAAGTACTAGTACTCCATTAAGAAACAACAAAACAAGGAAAAACTCATCCTGAAGCTTTTGGCTGAAGCTACTCAACTTTTGGCTTGGATACTGAAGTCTGGTAAATAACCAGCAAAAAAGGAATGACTGCAGCCAACGTCCGAGGTTAACTCCAGGAACCACAGAAACAGAATGAGTATTGCCTGCTGAGTCGTTCCTAACCCTCTCGTTAAGGGGCGAGAATGATGTCATCTACAGAGAGCACAGACTATCAGTGTCGCTACCGCGAAATTTGAATCTAACCTGCTGCGAATAAATGCAACTGATACCTATGTAATTACTTGCTGGGTTACTTTGATAAAATCTGACATTTTCTCCTCTACAGCCTCCTTCATCATCAACATCTCAAAACCTAGTGTGAAGGACTTCTTGGTCACCTTTGCATATGAGAGAAAATACACTGGTTCTAGTGTTAGTGAGGGATTTTTCTTTTAGATATTTTATACCCAGATCCAATTCTACCTGCTGAACTGTGAACAACTTCACTGATGACAAGCTAACACAGGATATGGATGCAATCACAGGTAAGAACCTCTCATTTTTGCCTACTGTCTCCAAATAGTACAAGGTTTAGGTACCTTTCCTACTATTCCTTGGTTGGAAAGGTGACTTCATGACTTAAGAGTAGCTTGCCTGGATGGAAATTAAAAGTAAGTTCTGCAAAATTAGGAGGCAGAAACTGCAAATTATGATGAGGGAGAACCACTTCCTTCTCATCTGTCATGGCATATACATATTCCATATCAAATGCAAACTCTGTTGTGTAAGGACTGATTAAAGGAGGAAAGTTTCATTAACTTCTCATTGCCACTCCATTTCAAGTCCAACTCAATAGAGTTGACAAGGGTATCATTATTTTAAAGAGCCATACATTCTCCTTAAAAAAAAAAAAAAATTGAGTCACAGGAAGAGTAGGCACAAGTTCACTAGAGAGGATGAACCAATCTCCACTGATAGGTCATAAAGAACTGTGTCTGACAAGAGAGGTGACATGGACAAAGTCATATGTATGACCTCAACTAAGTCAGCATTCAAGTGCTCAGTCATGTCATGTACCTGGTAACAAATGTGAGAGACCCCTGCAAGCACACACTGGTACTAAAAGAACATACTGGGCAAGAAATAGGAAGAGGGGTAGCAGGTTGTGGTGATAGTCCAGTGAACTAAGTGAGAAGTGTCAGGCCTAGCCTGAACCAAGTGATCTGCATGCAAAACTAGTGTTCCCAAATCATGTGTGCCAGGTGGCCCTGTGACCAGGAGACTTATACTCTGACACCCCTCTAACTATGTCATGTAAGTCTTCACATCTTTACATTAAAAGTTAAGGTTAATTAACCTGAGACTTTTTCTATAGCTACACAGGTGAGGTGCTCAGTGCCCTACCACCTTTATCTGATGATTGAAATCCCAATTGAAGGGGCAGAGTGTTGAGAAGAATGCCTAGAAAAGTGTTCCTGATCTTTTGACGCAACATAAGACACTACTCTTAAATACTATTTGCATAACTACCACAGGACCAACGCCATACATTACAATTATCTTTAGGTGTAAAAACATGGAAGTACATGTAGCTTTTTGGTTGGGAACTTCATTGGCAAATAAGGCCTGAGAATCTACTAAGCAGTCATGAAGTTACATAAAAGCTTAGCTGTGTCACCACTCAAAAACTATAAAATATGTAATTTTTATAATAAGATTTTATGTATAATTAACAAGTACTAGTTAAATAGCTTTAGAAACTATAGCTATGTAACTACTTGGTAAGTTGCAAACATAAAATATGTTATTTGAAGGCAATAAAACACACCACTACTATGAGATTCAGGGCCTCTGTAACACAGTTTTTTGGACTTTGCTCCTTGACAAAGCATCGGTAGTAGCTGAAAGTTGACATATGTATATTTTACAACCACACACAAATTTTGTCAGCATTATCAATAACCTAAACCCGATAGTTTCAATTTTTATAGAGTAAAAATGATCTAGCTGACGCCTGGCCAATGATTACGAGCCAAGAGTCGAAAAACATTCATTACGTAAGCAAAGTAAACACCTTTTGACGAAATGTTGCACCGCCCATCCACTAGACAGAAACCTTGTTCCATCACCTCTGAAACCCAAAGACTTTATGAATGGCGGAACGATACATAGATGTGGTTGGGGTATCTGTGCTAACGTAGTAATACTACTGTAGCAGTAGTGCCGCAACAGTATAGCAGTAATATACATGAATTAAACGTTTAGGCCAACTGCTGGGATCCTTGAGGATCATTTAGCACTTCTTACAACTAGTACTCGAGAAATTAGTTTTTATAGCCAGGAGTTAAATTTTCTAATCCAACAATGCCCATGATAGCCTTCAGTGTTATCCTGAATTATAACGAGGCCAAAGTGGGTGGAGCCTCATGAAGTTATCATTTCTGATGATAATTATTGGTGAAGGTTTAAGCCAAAATACGGTACCGGCTTTTTTTTTTCAGTAAATAGGTAGATAGCCAATAAATAAAAATTGCATGACATTGGATATAGCAGTTATCAAATCAAGCTTGTCTACTATGTTTTTGAAAATTACCATCTATTCCCTACATCTTGTCAATCTGATTGTGACCTATAAAGCAGACTGTAATTTCTTAGGAAACGTATTTTAGGCGTTAGACTAATAATCGAAGTGTTTTTGTATTTATTAACATATTTTGTTGGTTTGTTCATTATGAAAATTATCAGTGGAGAGGTTCAGAGTTCATAAAGGTGTGCTGCTTTGCTTGTATTTAAATTTGTTTGTCATTGTTGCCAGAGGTATAGCCTTTGTTACGTATAGCCAATCATCCATCGAGAAAGAGGGAAGAAATGCTGTTATAAGTTACGTAACGAGTGCGTTCGAAACCATTTCTCTGAGTAAATTGGCCAGTCTTAAAAAAAAAGTCACTTTTACATTGTAAGTATGTACCGAATTTATTCAACCTACATAATGCAGAATACAGTCAAAATTTATGTGTAGATATAATGTGTATTCTGAATAAGCGTTATATTTATGAAATGCATAGATAGAAAGTTATTGCGAAAAAACCGTGTTTCAGAGGCCCTGAATTTCATAGTAAATCATATTTTTTCGTGGACTATGCATAGGTAAAGAAACTCAGGAAAAAGGTGTTACTTGAGAAAACACAGGACTGGTCTTAATTGCTAACTACAACTCAACAAAATGTAGGTCAGGATACAAAGCTACTGGAAAGTGAACTAAATTATTAAATTAACAGCACACAACAATTATGAAAGGAAATACAGGCACAAGAGAGTTACTATAGTAAAACTCAGCCTTTTTGGCCACTAAGGCGTTGCCCTTGTTTATCCTGGATTTTCCACACCATTGCCACTTCTCCCAAGGTAGGTACTTCCGCCCTCTCTCTCTCTCTCTCTCTCTCTCTCTCTCTTTCTTGTGTTTTCAGCCTCTGATCACCATTCTTGATTTGCTTTGGAGCAAATCCTTCTAACTGTCCTTTTGCTTACCTCTGCAGCTTTGGCTGTGTCCGCCGTTGGCGTTTTCATCTAAAAAGTACCAATTGACATTATAAATTAATTCCTTAGCCTGAGTGGGCAGGCAGGGGCAGCGAGAAGCGGGAGATGTTTCCATGGTGGTCAGTGACACGGAATGACCTTGTTGGGCTGAGGTGGCAACGGAGCACTAACCCAGCACTGAGGTGATGTCAAATCTCAGGAAAGCATTTTTAGAAGCATTCATTTTCCCATAAAAAAGTTGGTCATTCTTAAACATATGAAGTTTTATTATACAACAGAGTAATTACCATATATTTAGTTAGTATAAAAAATATCCGACATTTCTTCATCACTATCGTGACGTACTTAGAGAACTGTGGCAACTGTGTGGCCAATGCCTTAGTGGGCAAAAAGGCTGAGTTTGACTATAAAGAACACAAAATGAGCAGGCAAAAGGAAGAGCACAAACATATCCAGAAAAATAAAAAAAAAAGAAATAAAGTAAAAATGTAGAGAGAAAAAAAAAAAAAAAAAAAAAAAAAAAAAAAAGGAATGGAGTGAACAAAGCTTTATTAAATGGATGTGGTGGTACAAGGTTTTTACTTCTAAAGAATCTCTTATTTCTTAAAGGAAGAGGACCTTTTTGATAAAAGTTCATATAATCACCCACTTTGTATCTAAGCATACAGGATTAGTTTACTTGGTACAAATATACATTACCTTGTTACAAGTCCTCTTGGTCTGGATGTAATAGCACATCTTTTATGCAACCTAGAAATGCTTGAGTCTCGTGGAAGAGCATCAATTTCCCCATCTGCCATTTCCTGAAGAAAAAAAATTAATTTAAAATCAACCTGTTTGTGACACTACTGCTTTACTAAAACCTATTACAGTACTCTGGGTGCAAAAGGATGAGCTAGGAATCTATAAACATGATGCTCTTGATCAATAATGGGTTAGAAATGTGATATTTTTCTTTTTAAACAAAATAAATTCTGTTGATGCAACGCTACTGCTTAACATTTAGACTTATCTGCAGTAGTAGTCGTCCCCAGACATTACCCCAAAAAGCATCTCTTTTTCCACCTTTCCAACTGTGCAACAAGGTGACATAATGCCACTAACCAGCTATAGTATGCCACTGCCCACCTTACTTTACTGAACCACATCTCTAAGCTCACTCTCATTCTTCCTGGGCTTCGCCAAATCTGTACTGCATACCAATAGTATTCACAAAAATCTACTGGCACACTATGTATGGTTTGTTCCCATCTTCCCTTTGCCTTACCCAACCCATGCTTATTCAGGGTGTTTCTATAAATAAATCAGTCAGTCTGAACATGGCAGAGGTGCTCCTCCACAGCCAAAGGTTTTAGTAAAAGATTTGTCCACCACTCTTCCTCTTCCACCCTAGGTCACCAGTCATACTAACTATTCCCCTTTGATCTGGCAAGACTGAGCCCTGAGCACTCTTAACCAGGACACCTAATATATTGAACTCCTCCAACTCTGATTTCCTCGCTAAGGCTGAAATTATAACACCAACCATTCCCCACAGATATCATGAAGGAAACCGAGACATTTGGAATCACTATACATGATACCAGGGCAAGATGTACTTTTCTTGACACACCCTATTTCTTTTTCAACTGGTAAAAAAGTTGTCTTCTTGTTCCATACCAGTATGTCACACCACTCTAGGCTCTCCTATAAGAGGCCTTCGTCTTCACAAACACTGGCTTAATGGGAGAGCATAAATCAGATCTTTAGACAGTATGGACCCAAAATGGAGTTACTACCTTTTATGTCTGGAATAAAGTTAATTTTCCATTTTATGCAAAGTTATTAGAAAAGTATCTCACACCCCTCAACCAATAAACCAATCTTTACTATAATTTCTTACTGGATGGACACTTGAGGCTCAATTCATCACTCCTTTCAGATATCATCCAGCAACAACCAACATGAAGGATATGTAATTTCAGGAGACAATTCATCATTCCTTCATTAAACACCCTCAGTTCTCATAGCAAGGCAAATCTGGTGCTCCTTGCCTGAGCACAGCAGTAGCCCCTCACATTTCCATGGTGGTATAAACTCCATTTGCTGTCTGACTCCACAGACAATGTATCAGGTTGGTGAGGTACAAGGATGGTAAAGTCCTCTCCAGCGATGGAACTCCATCCTATATCTACAACTGCCTTCTTTACCAAAATGGCAAAATGAGATTTACTCCAAAGATACCTGTTTCTTGAGAATAGAGGTGGATACCTTACCTAGTTTGCTTAATCCTGGACTGCTCTTAAGTTATGGTAAAGAAAAAAAAAATTAGTGTCCACGGTCGCTATCAGCTGGGGTCCTAATATAATATTCAAAAGACATTCAGGAAGTCCTGCTAGAACTAACTGGTGACAAGATGCAATAATGCAGCTAACCTATAAATAACAGTTCCTCAAGTATCACCTGCTCTGAAGCTGTTACTTTTCTCTGATGCCTCAAAGGAGTACATCAGATTTTTGGGCAACATACAAAAACAAAGAGCCACATTAAGTCCCACATTTCTGCTACAGTGGCCTAATGACAATTAAATTCTTTCTCTGTGCAGAGGAGCTAAATGTAACACTAATTCCAAAGTTTGTCCCAGGTTAAGTCTTATCTCCAGTGAGGTATTAACAAAATTATAAAGGCCTTAGAGCTCCTCTAATCAACTTCCTCACATACAACATGAATGTTAACTTCCAAATTACTGCTCAGTCCCCTAGACCCAGCATCTCTCTATGTTCCCTGAGGACAATCTGGAAGGTTATGCCTTTCAATCTTTCTCCATTTTAACCCCCACAGCCTGGGGATCATATATATACAATCACAAATAGCTTTGGGGCAGTTTAAACGAATTTTGGGAGAAAAATGTTCCTAGTTCCATATATCATTATTGGCAACTCTTCAGTTCACCCTATAAGAGTGTGAGTGAGCTGAGAAGCCCTCAGTCTTGCTCGAGGTAGTATGGGGGAATGTGGTCACAAATTACCATCCAAGGATGCGTCATAAATATTTTACAATAAATATGCTAAGAATTGGTTCCCGAGTTTTATTTCTTATCTTTTATGATATTGTTATATAACACCAAAACAAAATATTGTTATATAACACCAAAACAAAAACAAAACAAGTCATTTGTAACATGACTACGGTAATTGTTACTATCCTACGATGGTTGAAATGCGATTTGGTTGTTCTTAGCAAATCAGATAGGTAAATTTTATTGTTACTGTTTCTTTATTGATTTACATTGCTTTCAACTCTAAAAATTATGCTAAAGCTTTTAACGTCCTGCACTTTATTATTTATATTAACAATAAAGCTATATCTTAGTTTATGGGTAACTGTTTGCTCATACGTATAAATATGTAGTACATACATCACAAAAAAGAAAACGAAACAGTGCTATGAAAAAGACTATGCCTATACTATAAAAAGGGGTAACAATTAGTTGCTAAAAGATGGCTCTTGGGGTTTTGGGATGGTTTGGGGTGTACTCCAGTTTAAAATTTTTAATTGTTTTAGGATGATAATTTAAGATATATTTTTGTTAGAACTGTCAAATTAGGCAGTGAACTGTTAAAATAAGCAGTTATAAGCATTTTACAGTAGTTTAATCAGTTTCCTTTACAGCGGGGTTCAGGGTTGGCTCGGACGCTTTAATCCATTATCTTGGCGAGCTACTGTATTCTGAGTGTCTGAAATAACACAGCAACCGTCGATGAGACAATTGACTTACTATAGCACATTACCCATGAGTGTATTTTAAACAAATGGCAATACAGCATTGTTCTTGTTTCTGTAGTTTTTATTGATCTTTTATGTGTTTGTATAGGGTAGCAAACTAAATTGCAGTGTTAGGATAAATTTTTGGTTAGCCTATTACAGGCTACCAATATCTGCTTTTCAATTCTTTTTGTCATCCCTATAGTAGATCTATGGGTGCAAATAATCAAGAGGTTAGCATTATGGCAAATCATGAAAACAAAAAATCACAACAAGTTAGAATAAATCACAGCACCAATCATGTCAGGCATGTGCGGTTAGCCCACCTAAGCAAAGACATTCAGTCCACCAACTGCAGTGATTAACTGGGAAGAAATAACATATCTTTTGCAAAAGAAAAATAAATCTATTTCTATTGCTGACCAACATACTGTGAGCAATACTGGGAAATTATTAAATAGTATAGAATAAAAAAAAATTGAATTTTACTTACAACAATCTCTGGAGGCATAATCTTATTAGCTTTTCTTATGGCATTGATGTTCAGTCTTTCAAAAGCAAATTCTTTTACTATTTTACGATTTCTAACTTCTTTCACCATCTTCCAGTTGGCATATTTATCCAGAGCACTGGATGTGTGGATCCCACATATTGAAGACTGAAAAAACCCCGGTAAAAATACATTTCAATATTAGAACAAAGAATTCTCAGAAAGTTAAAAACTACAAAGTAATTCTAGATAAACATAAAAAAGTTTTCACATTAATTTGAACTTTATAATAACTGCACACCTGAATTACTTCATTTAGGAATATTCCTGGTGCTATCTGGAACCAGATGTTGAAACTTACTAACAAGGTAGTTAACTGGAGGTAGGTAAATGAGAGCTGGAGGGCCTATTAATGGTACCTCTCGTGTCCTTCAGCACCAGGGATTATGCAAGGTTGTCTGAGGCATGATTATAATAAAGACCCAAGGTCTGTACTCCTCAGCAAAATGCAAATTACTTTAAAAGTGCTATTTGTTCCATAGAAAAGGCAAACATTTGCCTCTCTTTATACTATTCAACTGGGAGGATCTTGTCCATGCTACAAGCAAGGTTTGGGATTTTGGAATGAGATTAGTCATCCGCAAGTTTTTAGACAGGAAACTGGCTGGTTCCTTAAGAGTCTGACAATGATTTGTACTGGTCAAAACTCCTCAAAACTGCACTTGTAAAGCTTTATATAGACATGAACAGGTCTTCCTTATTCATTAGCTGCGCGAGCAATGATGGATAAACACTAGTGGGAGCATGTGATAGGCATGAAGGTGCAGACTGAGTGTTGGCAACAAAACTGGCTAAGCGTAAAAGTCCAATCTGTACTGTGCAATTTTTAGTGAGAGTAACTCGGCTGGAAAGGGCATGCAAAAAAATTTGCCTCAATAGATAGGCCCTATAAAGAAGCTTCTTCTATGGACTGATATTTTGGACCCTAAAGGCTTATCAAAGACCATTTTTCTAAAACTTGTGGTCAAAGCCCACATTTCAAAAACTCATGTTACAGCTAAGTTTCGACAACCAAAAATAAAAAAGACCTCTTGAACAGCAAGAAGTCTATTTATGGCATTATAGCACAAAGTGGATATTGCCTCTTCTAAACACCAATTATAAAAGGCAGGTTATTCTGGACTGGTCAAGTCAGGCTGTTGACTGTTTGGAAAGTTGTCTTAAAAAACCAGGCATGTAGTGGAGTACATACAAGTTCTAACGAAATTCCTGGTAGTGGGGCTCGAGTAACAGGCTCTTTCAGTTTGGAAAAAGATCTTAGCATATACTACATATAGGAATCATGCATGCTGAGGGCACAATGGGGCAATCAAGACCATGTGCATGTTGACTACTCAGCAAAGTGCTTCTCTACAGCTGTCTGATCAAAGAGGAGGAAAATGTTTACAGCTCTTGGGATTATGAGCATATCACATTATCAAGCTGCCTGCTCTAGCAGAGGACAACTAACAAGCAACAAACAACCATAATACAAAAGGTACAACAAAAGCTCCACCACAGCACTGCACAAATCTGCATAGAGAGGTACATTGTTGGAGATTTTGTGCCACCTTCATTTGTCAGCTTAGCCACTATGGAGGGATTGTCCAACACAAACCCACATGATTTTGCCAGCAACATGGGATTGGAAGGATTGCATAACTAAGAAAACTGCCCTTAGTTCCAAGTAATTTAGATACTATCATAATTCTTCTAAGAACTATTGACCTGACGCTAATATGTCTGGCATATGGGCTTCTCAACCATCTTTGGAAGTGTGGGTAAATAACAGTATCATGGTCACTGCCAATTTAACTCCATCTGAAGAAACCTCAACCTGATAGGAATGAGTGGCACTAAATTCTCCAGAAAATTCTGATAAAGTTTTTGCCTCAACTTTATGGGAGGGGCCTCGGACTGCAGAATCTTCTGTAAAAGAGTGGAATCTGTACTCTATCGCTTTTTGGGTTAACTGTAAAGGCTGCAGTGTCTATGATCAGAAACAGATACAGATAAGTCGTATGTTTTTCTGAGGTCAACTCCACTTCTCCCAACTAATACTTGGATTCAGGTGTTGGCAAAGGTTGATAAAATAGATGAGTTATACCAGAAGCTCCTGGGATGAATATCTGCCAGTCATCGACCCCATGATCCTTCCTACAAGCTCAGACCATAACTGGAGACAGTTGTTATCTTTGGAGCAGATGACAGACCTAAAATAGGTTCTTGATGTCTACTGAGGTTGACACTAAGTTCCACTGTAGGAAGCCTCTGAGACTACAACCAGCCTGCTAAAGAACTTGGGGGGACCACTTGTAATTTCTTCTAAGGCCCTTTGGCTAAGGTGGATTTCAATATTTGTTTGGCTGCCATCACCAGCCCTATTGAGAATGCATCTAAGGACTTAAGAACTTAAGGGTGATATCCATTGGGTGGAATGAGGAGAAAGTGGTCTAATGATGCCAGACCACAGCCTTAACTACCTGTTGGACTGAGAAGCCTTGATGCTAGTAAAGTAAGGAGTCCATATTTGGCATCTGATAACCCATATGCTCTGGTAATATAGCTTCTTTAGAAGAGATGGTGCTCTTCAACACATACCTCCTATTTATTCTTTCACATGCCAAGAAAAAAATGTCTGCACTGCAGAAGGAGACTTTCCATCCTTTTTAGATAGTATTTCAGGGCGCACACTCAGCACAGTAACAATTCTTCATCTTCCTCCACAACAAACAAAATCCTAAAGGGGGGACTGTGAAAGAACCAAATCTCGGATCCAGGATTGAAAGTTTTTACGTCTTAGCCACAAACTCTATAATACAAATGAGAAGGCCACTGACCTCTGCTCTTAGATACGTTGGACAAGATAAGATAAGTCATGATACTCCCCAGCTCCCTTGACCGATGCAAGAGCCAAAAGGAAAACCACATTCAAGGTTAAATCCCTGTCTGCTGTCCAAGACAGAGGCTTTTAAAGGGCATTCCTCAGGCTCTGTAGGAGTATGGTTAGGTCCCATTCAGGTAATTTTGTCTCCCTCAGCAGGCAAGACTGCTCAAATCTCCTTATCAGCTAAGCTATTTTTGAGATGACGACAAGGTCTATGCCCTTTAACTGGAACACCTTGGAAGAAGGCTGGCCAATAACCTTTGACTGCAGACACTGATAGCCCTTGTTTCAATGAAGGAAAACAAGAAAGTCTGCTCCACACTGGAGAGGGGTACTGACCTGAGAGTGACCTCATCAATGACATCAATCACAAAAGATGCTCCACTTTCCTTGGTTAACATTCACGATGAGGGACAGACAAAGCCAAACATTTCTTTTGCTGTTCATCAAGAAAAGCCTTTCTTGATGCTGAAGCACGTCTACTGCTTCATGGTACAGTACCTTGGGGGAAGCAATCTCAGTGTCTACAAGGAGACAACAGATGGGTGTACCACTGAACATGAGGCCACCAGGATCATGTGTAGATTCAAAGTGACAAACATCCTGTTCAGAATTCTCCAAAGGAGACTGAAGGGTGAGAACACAATTGTCCATGTTGTCCAACAGGTGTTAAAAAGCAACTGCATTGCAGCCCACACATCAAAGACCCCCGAGCAGAAGATGGGAAGCTTGTTCAACCTGGTGGTAAACAGGGTGATAAACAGATATCCCAACAACTTGACCAGAAATTATTCTACAAACATTTAAGAAAATATTTTATGAAAAGCCACTAATCATTTCATACACCACCATCCAAAGTCCATCCAAAGTAATAAGTTTGTCACAAATTATAAAGAAGCTGGGAGGAGTTACTTAATGCAACATATTTGCAAAAAATGACAAACTAAACCAGCTTTAAAACTTTTTATTCCCGGGGTCATGTTTTGAACTGAATTCATTCTTACCTTGTAATTGGTGGTTTTTATCCTTACTGCCATCACAACTGAAACTCCACAGTGCTTATTTGATTGTTATTATACACATTTGGCCACAAACACAGTTACGAACAGCAGACGACGAAACTGCAAAGTTTTATTCCCTAAATTGTTTACTTTACTCATTATTTAGTTCAAATTTACTTTGTTATTTAAACATTTTAATTTAATTCATGCGTATTATTCATTTTTTGCAACCAAATTACCCTGAAAAATTACAGATATTTCTAAAGTAGATACAATCAAATGTTTCTAACGTTTTCGTACATCTGGCTGCCGAAAACCATAGAGGAACGACTACGGATAAGTGGATATATAAATTTTTTTGTTTTTTTTGTTTTTTTTGTTTTTGTTAGCACTTTTCATTGATTTCAGTCTATATTAGTATTTTGAATTTCTTTAATAACTGTATGCCAGAAATAAATGTAACCTTTAATGTTTGCATGATAAGAATGGCAAAATCATTGTTGCCACATTAGAGGAGGCTTCACACATACGCCGATTCATTATTATAAACTGTTTCCATGAATTCTAGTTGTCATAGTAATGCAATAATGATAAAATTGCTTTAATATGATATTGTCATGATACAATAAAGTTTGTTCATACTTACCTGGCAGATATATATATAGCTGTATTCTCTGACGTTCGACAGAATTTCAAAACTCCCGGCACACGCAGTGATCGGCCAGGTGGTTAGTACCCATTCCCGCCGCTGGGAGGCGGGCTTCAGGAACCATTCCCATTTTCTATTCAGATTTTTCTAGACCACTGTCCCCTGAGGGGAGGTGGGTGGGTACTTGATTATATATATCTGCCAGGTAAGTATGAACAAACTTTATTGTATCATGACAATATCATTTTGTTCATGACACTTACCTGCCAGATATATATATAGCTGAATCCCACCCTTGGAGGTGGGAAGGGACAGAATAGAAGGATTTTGGAAACAAATTACATGCAGATGATTGACATCTTGGTTCCTTACCTGTTAGCATAGCTGACTTTGTGATTACTGTCACCCAAGTCTGCTTCTACTTTACTAGAGTTTCCATTTTGACCATACTCTGAGGACAACGAAGCATAAACAATACCACCTGACCTAGCCCAACCAAGTTAGTCCCATAACTTTTAGGCCTTAAAATAAAAAAAGGGAAGTCCGCTTCAAAGCCGGCGACCCTACAACCATAAAAAACAACACCATAAATTAAAAGCACACCTATCCATTTTCCAAAGGATGGGAATCGTGCCGCTTCATGTCCCCATTACTGTATCTGCGGAAATGTACGGTCCCAGCGAGTAGCAATTTCTCATATTGTCGTCTTCACATCTCTGAGGTAATGTGAAGCGAACACAGAGTTGCTTCGCCAATATGTGGCACTCAAGATATCACTGAGTACCATATTCTTCTGGAAAGCCATCGAAGTCGCTACAGCTCTGACTTCGTGAGCTTTAATCTTCAAAAGACTAAGGTCACTATCTGGACAGGACAAATGAGCCTCCCTGATGGTGCTTCTTAAGAAGAACGCTAGGGCGTTCTTCGACATTGGTAATTCTGGTCTTCTGACGGAACACCACAGGTTGTCCGACGGACCTCTACATTGTTTGGTTTTCGCCAGATAAAACTTGAGAGCCCTGACAGGGCACAGGACTCTCTCTGGTTCTCGTCCGGTGATCTCTGATAACCCCTTGATTTCAAACCTCTTGGGCCAGGGGTTGGAGGTTTTCGTTCTTAGCTAAGAAACGAGGGACTCAGCGAAAACACACCGCATTGTGTTCTCTGAAGCCCACATGCTTACTCATGGCCTGAATCTCGCTAACCCTCTTCGCTGTTGCCAAAGCGGTTAGGAAAACAGCCTTTCTAGTTAAATCCTTCATCGAGGCAGCATGCAAAGGTTCAAATGGGCTTGACATTAGAAATTTCAAGACAACATCTAGATTCCATGACGGAATTCTAGGTCGTGGAATCTTTGAGGTTTCGAAAGACCTCAAAAGATCGTGCAGATCCTTATTATTCGACAAATCCAAGCCCCTGTGTCGGAAGACCGTCGACAGCATGCTTTTGTAGCCTTTGATCGTGGGCACTGAAAGCTTGTCAACATTTCTAAGATGTAGAAGGAAATCGGCAATCTGGCTCACAGAGGTCGTGGAGGAGGAAATATCTCTCCTCCTACACCATCTCCTAAAAACAGCCCACTTCGATTGGTAAACAGCTTGAGAGGATGTTCTTCTAGCGGTGGCAATAGCTCTTGCCACTGCTCTTGAAAAATGATATTGTTATTGTACAATAAAGTTTCATACATACTTACCTGGCAGATATATACTTAGCTATAGACTCCGTCGTCCCCGATAGAAATTCGAATTTCGCGGCACACGCTACAGGTGGTAGGTAGGTCAGGTGATCTACCGGCCTGGCGCTGCGGGTGGCAGGAATAGGAACTATTACCTTCTAAGGACAGATTTTTCTCTTCCACCTGTCTCCTGAGGGGAGGCTGGGTGGGCCATTCAATCGTATATATCTGCCAGGTAAGTATGTATGAAACTTTATTGTACAATAACAATATCATTTTCATACATTCAACTTCCCTGTCAGATATATACTTAGCTGATTGGCACCTTTGGCGGTGGGTAAGAGACAGCTAATTACTGATTAGACAGGTAAACAACATACGTTGTAGGTAATAAATAAATAAAACCTTGGTTCCTATGTGTTTAGACGAAGGGTTGACCTCCTAGCTATTGCTAGGAGTCTGCTTCGTCTCAAGAGCCTCAGCGAGGATGTGACCTATGGCTAAGAGTTCTTGTAGATCTGTCAATGGGGTCTTATCCACTTACTTGACAGAATCTAATGGTTATTTGTCAAAGGGGTCCTATCCACTTACATGACAAAACACCTATGCCTACTGGCATAATTTTAAGGAGCACAACACCGATCCCGATCACTTGATCTAACACGAGGGTTGTGCTGCTTAATTTGAAAAGAGCTATCCCCAAACTCATTTCAAATAACCCAAAGAAAATAGTTATACTTATGTTAAAATAAAATTTTTTAACTCACTAGTTAAGGATCAGTGTCGGCTCCCTATCCCAGCAACGTATCCGTAGACACGTAACCAGAGAGAAGTATCTCTCATAGGTCAACTTGACCTCCTTCGTGCAAAGAGAAGACAAACACAGAGTTGCATCTCCCGTAAATTACAGCTAATATGTCTCTCACGACATATTGTTATGGAAAGAAACAAGAATTGTTAAAAGCTCGCACTTCAAGCGCTTTTAATTCTCAGCTGTTTGAAGGGAATCATCAAGCTTACTTAAGAAGTGCTTTAGAGATCACACTGTTCCAAAGAAGACCAGGGCTTTCTTTGAAATATGACATTGTTATGATACAATAAAGTTTCATACATACTTACCTGGCAGATATATACATAGCTATCGACTCCGTCGTCCCCGACAGAAATTCAAATTTCGCGGCACTCGCTACAGGTAGGTCAGGTGATCTACCGCCCTGCTCTGGGTGGCGGCAGACTAGGAAACATTCCCGTTTCTAATCAAGATTCTCTCTTCCACCTGTCTCCTGCGGGGAGGCTGGGTGGGTCTTCAATTGTATGTATGAAACTTTATTGTATCATAACAATGTCATTTTCATACATTCAAAACTTACCTGTCAGATATATTACATAGCTGATTGACACCCTTTCGGTGGAGGGCAAGAGACAGCTAACTAACTGACTAGACAGGTAAACAAACATATGTTGTAGGTATAAATAAACCCTAGTTCCTACCTTCTTAGATGGAAGACTTCGTGGCTACTGCCCAGGAGTCTGCTTCATCTCAAGAGCCTTAGCGAGATAGTGATCTGTGGCCAAGAGTTCTTGTGGATCTGTCGATGGGGTCTCTTCCACTTACTCGACAGAACCTAACTGGCGTTTGTCAATGGGAGCACATCCGCTTATATGACAACACGCATTCATTTAAGGAGCACACAACCAATCCCGATCACCCGATCCTAACCCGTGTTAGTTCTAAGATTGCCCAGAGTTATCCCCAAACTCTTAGCAAACAACCACAAACTCGAAACTCATACATACAAAAATGACAATTTGTCCAAAATTGCATTTTTCCTAACTATACAAACCTGAGGTCCTTTTACAATAGGAAGGTACTAGCGGCAGCTGGATAGGTCGTAAGCTTTCGAACAAGGAGTTCGGTAGTTAACTGCTTGTCCGACAGGCGGCGCGCGTGCGCGCGACTGGTAGGTAAACAAATCACTTTTGCTTTTGGCCCAAGCAAAAAAACTGCAGAGTGATGGTGGCATGAGGTGGGGCTATGTGTAAAAGGACCTCAGGTTTGTATAGTTAGGAAAAATGCAATTTTGGACAAATTGTCATTTGTTCGACACGGCATACAAACCTTCGGTCCTTTTCACAATAGGAAGATCACTTCTTGGTGGGAGGAATCTGAGTCTTTTGTGAACAGACTGGTGTTCGCCCAACCTTGGAATGCCTCCCTGGTCGTAAGAGCGAGGAGGGATCCAAGCCTCTGTCCGATTGATCGGGGTGTGCCACCGCAGGATCAATGGTCAGACCCTCTGGACCAAGTTACTAAGAGAGAGGCAAGCGGTTATCTCTTCGTACCAGCAAACAAAGAACAAGTTCCTATTTGCAAGAGGCAAGGCATAAAGTTATGGTTTGTCTCTTGTTGGCATCCACTTCCCCCCCCTTGTAGGAGGAGGAAGTGGTGGATATTCGCTCCCATCCCTAGTGAAAGGGATAGGATGGGGCTCTGTCGAGTAGCTCACCGGCATCTCGTCCTATCCAGCAAGGTGATGACCGTATCCCTCTACCCACAGGTAGAGGGGGAGAAAAAGATAGGAAGAGAAGCCAGTCACTCTCTCATTCACTTATCTATTCTTACAGTCACACCAGGACTCGATGCTGTTCAGCCTGCTAGGGTCTGGGTTAGCTAGACAACGTGTTGAGCAGCCACCACGGGTCCTAAGGAAAACGATCCAAGGACCTGTGGGCAATATCCAAAGGTAGAGAAGGAGGTGCCGGTGGTCTGGTTGTACCAGACCCCTGCCTTCAGTACCTGCGCCATGGAGAAGTTCTTGGTAACTCGAGGGAGTGTACTTCTAGGTCATCTTGGTGCTGACAAAGAGTCTTCAACACTCATCCTGGGATGTCGAGTTTCTTCAGAAAGCGCGGTCGCGCTTTCACAGGACAAAGCAGCATCTCCTTCGCACGAAGGCGGTGAAGTCCATTAGGGAGGGGATTGAAGAAGGACTCTAACCGATCGTTCAGGAAACCGAAGGGTTCAGAGTCTTCGCTACGAATTCGGTACGAAATCGAGCGTCACGAATCCCCACCTCCCCTGGATGCTTGACTTCGCAGGAAAAGTCATGCAATTACCTCAGAGGAAAAGAAGGGAAGGTCGTATGACCTAACCCTCTTCTCGACTTCGGTGATGTCCTGTACCCATACTGGTCTTATCCGTCTGCAGCGAAGTTGTTCTTCTCGGTAGTGGATAGGACACAGACACTCAATGGTGGGTTGTCGATGGTATGGGTACTGTGACCAAAAGCCGTTAGGACGAAGTTAAAAAGATTGTTATGGAACAACCGAACTAAGTCCACAGCGAAGTTCGTAACAGACTTGGGCGCTCTGACAGCTGCCGACTGACTGCGTTCGGTAGGAGGCAAGTTGTCCAGGCACCCGAGCAAGTTCACGTGACCTTCGCCTTAAAAGGGTTCTGCCAAGAGACTAAACAAATAATTTGTTCGTCACCGATGCCAGAAGGCAAGGTGATGACTCTCTTAAGGCATGTGCCCAACAGGCGAAAGTCAATTGCCTTCTAGAGACCGAGGTCCTTGATGGCAAGATATCTCATAGTATAGTTGATTCTCGGCTAAGGAGAAACAACACTATGTGTCGTTGAAGACGAAGGTGTTAACAGGAAAATGCAAACCTACGTCTTCGCAGCTGAACCGAGAGAAGGATTCTCAAGATTCTGAACTGTGCTACAAAGACTGAGAACGCTAACCGCTATTCATTGCTGTCCGGTGAGGATCGTAGTTGCAATAAAAGCGGAGCGCTTTTCAGTAATGAAGACAGGGAAATACTGCCTGAAGAAATGCTTCTCATGGGCTGAACATTTGGAAGTAGAGCTGTCAGGTCGGAGAGTAGGCGATGTCTTCTGACATATCTGTTAATTCGGGGCGAGCAATGAATAATTTGCACACCTACGAATACGAGATATTTTGAAGACAAACTCAGATGTCTGCAAAAATCATTCGCATTATCGCGGTGCGATGCAGCGGTTGACTAGTACAGACTTCTGTTACCGTGCGCGGTAAACAGAAAGATGAAAGAGTCCAAGAGACATCTCTGTTGAAAATTCTCGCAATGTCGAAGGCGATGAAATCAAGCGTCACAGCAGTAGATGGTCCTTCCATTATTGCGGAGAATCCCCGTTAATCAGAGACCTAAGTCCATGATTGTTGGGCAGAGATACGGTTCGGTAGTCAATCAAACCAGGGGAGAGAGAGACGTAACCGACCGTGCATCTCCGAGACCTAGCTGATACTGAGCCGCTATCAGGCAGTTCAATACGCAGTAGCTCTCGGTGACTCGTCATCCTGAGTTGCCAGTTAATCCATTATTCCCACGAAGGAATGCGTTCGGCTAGAACCATCGAGCATAAAGAATACGCTCGAGCAATTATATTTAAACGAACGGATTTCGGTAAATACAAAAGCTGATTTGGTGTTGTCATGACAATACCAAGTATCTAAAATCGAAACTGAACTGCTGGGGAGGTTTGCAGGCAACCCCAGTTGCAGTTCAAATTTAAGATACAATTTCGTCTCGGTCACAAACCGTAGAGTTAACTACGGTATGCGCCTACCCCACCCCCCAGACAATTCAACTGTTACAAGAATCATGTCGCGAGGGTAATATACGTAGTATATTTGTAGGTTCTGTACAACGACCTCCATCCTAAATTCTTTTCCCTCGAGGAATGAGAATAAGGATTGGAGAATCGACCGCCTTCGTTCTCTAGTCAAGAGAGTGAAGGAGAAGTCTTTCCCAAAGGAAAGCTTCAATGGTGAACAGAATACCGAAGACGATAGTCAAGCCAAACTGGAAGTCCCGTCCGTTCTTCTCTATTCCAGGTTAATCGCCTACTGTGAGATACTCTTCTTTCAGCAGCAGTCTTCTTCCAAATGCTAGAAATTACAGGAATTCGAGCATAAGCGAGGTTCCCGATTATCGTAACAATTATCGGGGATTCTCGGTCACTTTGGACCGTGGTCTCGCCTAAGTGTTTGGAGATCGTAAAAAAACTCGAACACTCTGAGTGCGCTAGAAATTCCGTAGAATTCTAAGCACTCTGCGAAACCCCCGCCGAATTCGTCAAACGATATCGGCTGGTGGTCCTCTCGATTCCGTAGAAATCGAGAAAGGGGCAGGATCCCTCCTCAACGACCGGGGCTTACGTCAGGTAGGACCCGAAGGTCCCCCAGTAGCGCAGCCCCTAACGTGGGATCTTACAGAGAAATCTCTGTAGGATCCCTCCCCTTCCCTCGTAGCCGTAAGGAGAGGGAAGGAATGGACTGGCTAAGCTTCCATGGTGGCTCGCCTTCCAGCGGAACTAGCAGTTGGAGAAGAAAAGGAGCAGCCATCGCTTACGGCGATGGCCTCTCAGAGCCTTGGGAAAACGTATTGTCAGGAGAAAACGTTTTCCCGAGGAGGGTTACGAAACTCATACTGTAGGTAAGGGATCTGCCGCCACTGTGAACGTCGTCTGGGTGGGGCTGATCGACACCTGACAGGAGAGAGCCGATACCGTCCTCGACTCATTCCAGTCCTCGTCGAGGTCGAAACCTCTCTAGGAGGACCGAAGGGGTATTCAAATACGGTGTAAACGAAGACACGTAGAAACGCCTCTGTCGCAGTAGAGGAGGTGAAGTAGCTTGTTCGACCGGCCAGAACTGAGAGAGCCTTCTTGTCCGGAGACGAGAGACTACCTGGTTCAACACAGTCGGCAAGCTCCGATCGCGGCAGACCCACCGTCGATTGGGTTCCCTCTCGGGCCCAAAAGGACTCGAGCCGAGACGTGGCATCTGCTGGTGGGAGCGGGCGATCCTTCCCCTGAGGTCGTTGTGCTGACGAATCAGCGTCATAACCTCGGCAAAGTTCCTCTGGATCTCGGAAGTCACAGCATCTTGCAGAGTGTGACCGTTAAGCCCTTCGAACAAGAGGATATTCGAGAACCTTCCTCCTAAGAAGGGGGTGGGAACAGCGACAGCCCTCTCGGTCTTCCCCATCCACTTGCGATACGTCCTGGCCGGTCCAAGAACCGTGCCTGGCACGTAGGGCGTCGTGGTGGGATCGTGAGGGGCGCACCCTCACGATCACTCCTCAATACCTCGCTCTCCCGGTGTAACCCGAGGAGGTTGAAGGTACGGGAGAGGCAGACCTGACGCTCCCTCGTTGCTCGCTGGCAGAACCAGCAGGCTTGGAGGGCTGCAGGCGATCGTCAACCCGTGGTGGCGATCGAGCTGCAGGCCTGGTCGAACCGTCTCGCTGTGGAGAACGGCTGGACTGAGCACAGCGGCCCCGATCTCGAGTGTCAGAAGAGCTGGTGCTGGTTGCCATACCCGATCGCTCTCTGTGAGAGCGACGGTCAGGCGACCTGCAGGCTCCACTGTCACAGTGAGACCGGTGCTTGTCCTCACGGCACGTCACGTCGCTGGTTCCAGCCGTGGCTGGCACCGGCGAACGGGAGGACCTCTTCCCAGCCTCAGCCCGTGGCGGTCGTGGACCGTCACGTCCCCGGGTAGCCAGCTGTTGCGCCGCGAGAGTGATAGCTGGTCTGGTGAGAGTCGCGTGAGCGGCTGTCACCAGTCTTCCGCCCCGTGCCGTGAACCTGACGCTGAGCGGATCAGAGGTCTGGTTCCTGGCTGCACGGTCGCTGGTAGGCGACCGTACACTCGGTACCTCCCGCGAACGAGAGGGCCGAGACGGACCCTGATGCAGTGGCAGAACCACTGACACCAGCGAGGAAGTACCCAGTACCGTTAGCCGGTACCGGTCTCTGGTCCCCGGTAGTCTTCTTCCTTGCGGAAGAAGAGACGGGCCCCGCTAACCCGAAGGAGCAGGAGGACCAGCGGAAGGAACCCTCCCGTCCACTGAGGTGAGACGGGTCCCGAGAAGCTCCCGAGGAGGGAGACTTCTTAGGAGGGAGGAGGCAACCTTCTTCTTCTCGGCTGTGAAGCCTTAGAAGTCGAAGGGGAA